>NC_141875.1:367182710-367488445 GCF_056163025.1 Triticum urartu
CAAAGGTGTTGCCACACGAGATCACCAATGTTGAAGACCATAGGGCGCTTGTTGTAGTTGAGCTTGGACGCAAGGCGTTGAACTTGGCGCTCGATGGTGTTCCTTGTGTCTTCATGCACCTTCTTGAGATGTGTTCCTCTTGCGCTAGCATCCAAATTGATGCGCTCTTGGAGTGGTAGAGGGAGAATCTCCAATGGTGAAAAAGGGTTGAAGCCATAGACAACCTCGAATGGGGACTTGCCGGTTGTTGAGTGTCTTGCTCGGTTGTAGGCAAACTCGACGATAGGTAGGCACTCCTCCCACTCCTTGATGTTCTTATTGATGAGTACTCGAAGTAGAGCGGAGAGTGTGCGGTTAGTAACTTCCGTTTGGCCATCGGTTTGTGGATGATACACCATGGAGAAAAGTAGCTTGATTCCGAGCTTGGCGCATAGGGTCTTCCAAAAGAAGCTAAGGAACTTGACGTCGCGGTCCGAGATGATAGTCTTTGGCACTCCATGTAGAAGCAATATTTCCCTACAAAAGAGATTAGCAACATGTGAAGCATCGTCTATCTTGTTGCAAGGAATAAAATGTGCCATTTTTGAGAAACGGTCCACAATGACAAATACCGAATCTTTCCCATTTCGAGTCCTAGGCAAACCAAGTACAAAGTCCATGCTAATGTCTTCCCATGGTTGATATGGAATTGGTAGAGGCATATAAAGGCCATGGGATTGAGCTTTGGACTTAGCTTTGAGACATGTAGAGCATCGGTTGGTGAAGCGATTGACGTCACGAAACATCTTGGGCCAAAAGTAGTTCTTTGAGAGTGTGGCAAACGTCTTGTCTCGTCCAAAATGTCCCATTAAGCCTCCTCCATGAGATTCCTGCAAAAGCAACAAACGAAGAGAAGACTCGGGGATGCAAAGTTTGTTAGCTCTCATAAGATATCCATCTTTGATGTAATAGCGTTCCCAAGAGGTGTGCGGCAAACACTTGGCATAAGGAGTGGCAAAAGTAGGATCATGCTCATAGAAGTCTTTGATATGCTCAAAACCAATCCAATTCAAGTTGAGTGACAAGCATGCATATGCGAGAAAGGGCATCCGCTACAACATTTTCCTTACCTTTGATGTACTTGATGACATAAGGAAAAGACTAAATAAATTCACTCCATTTAGCATGACGCTTGTTCAACTTGGTTTGGCCCTTAAGATACTTGAGCGTTTCATGATCGGTATGAATGATAAACTCATGAGGGCGAAGATAGTGTTCACATTCATTCAAAACACGGACTAAAGCATATAGCTCTTTGTCATAGATGGGGTAATTGAGTTGCGCGCTGGAGAGTTTCTCACTAAAGTAAGCTATGGGGCGCTTCTCTTGTGTTAACACACCTCCTATGCCATTACCACTAGCATCACAATGAATCTCAAAGGGTTTTTTTCAAAGTTGGGTAATGCAATCACAGGGGCATGAGTAAGCAAATTCTTAAGCTCATTGAAAGCGGTATCTTGGGATGGTCCCCAAACAAATGGCACATTCTTCTTGCTCAAAGCATGCAAAGGCGAAGCAATGGTGCTAAAATCCTTCACAAAGAGACGATAGAAACCCGCAAGTCCAAGAAAGCTACGCACTTGTTGGAAATTGGTTGGTTGTGGCCAAGTCTTAATAGCATTGATCTTGGACTCATCAACATGAACACCCTTAGAGGAAAAAACAAAACCCAAGAAAACGAGCTTGTCAATGCCAAAAAGGCATTTCTCCATATTAGCATAGAGATGCTCTGTTCGAAGAGTTTGCAAAACAGTTCGAACATGGGTGACATGATCTCTAAGAGATTTGCTATAAACAAGGATATCATCAAAGTAGACCACAACAAATATACCAATGTAAGGGCGAAAGACATGATTCATAAGACGCATAAAAGTACTCGGTGCTTCCGATAGACCCATAGGCATGACTAACCACTCATACAAGCCAAACTTGGTTTTGAAAGCGGTTTTCCATTCATCACCCTCTTGTATGCGGATTTGATAGTAACCACTCTTAAGATCAATTTTGGAAAATATAGTGGCACCGCTAAGCTCATCAAGCATATCATCAAGGCGTGGAATGGGATACCTATAGCGAACGGTGATAGCATTGATAGGTCTACAATCGGAGCACATGCGAAAGCTACCGTCTCGTTTTGGCACAAGAATGACCTAGACGGCACAAGGGCTCAAACTTTCACGCACATGTCCATGGTCTATGAGATGCTTTACTTGCCTTTGTATTTCTTTGGTTTCTTCGGGGTTGACGCGATAAGGAGCTTTGTTCGGAAGCGGTGCTCCGGGGATGAGGTCGATGCGGTGCTCAATGCCTCGTAGTGGAGGTAGTCCCGGAGGTAGCTCGTCGGGGAAAACATCATGAAATTCCTGCAAAAGACAAGACAACACTAGAGGAAGAGTGTGAGAAGTGTTAGTTTGTGGTGCATTGTCCTTGCACACAAGGACGTAGTGTAGGACACTCGATGGGTTCTCACACACTCCTATTATCTCACTTTTGGTGGCAAATAGGACTAAGTTCTTCTTTTCGCTCATCGTGGAGGTGTTCGATTTGGGCTTGTGGCGCTCACTCTCTCTTTGGTGGCTCGCTCGCTCACTATTATCTCCACGATGGGTGGCTTGCTTGTCGGCGATCACTTGGCTTGGCGACATTGGACGAAGGACGTACTCCTTGCCCTTCATCTTGAAGATGTAGTGGTTCGTTCGGCCGTTGTGGATGACTCCTCTATCAAATTGCCATGGGTGTCCAAGGAGAAGATGGCAAACGGTCATTGGAACGACGTCGCACTCCAAGGTGTCTTCGTAGGCGCCAATTTTGAAGGAGACTTGTACTAGATGCTCGACTTGGATAGTGCCGGAGTCGCTAAGCAATTGCACTTTGTATGGATGTGGATGCTTCGTCTTGGGCAATTGGAGCTTGGAGCAAAGTTCTTCACTTGCGAGATTATGACAACTCCCTCCATCGATGATGATCTTGATGGATCGTCCATTGATGCCGGCCTTGGTGTGGAATATGTGGCATCTTTGGTCTTCTTCTTGGTGATGTTGGAGAGTCAAGACCTTGGAGACAACAAGGGCGGGACTTGAATCTTCATCGCAAAAGACTTGTTCCTCTTCATTGTTCACTTGCCAGTGCATGGCGACTTGCTCAAGAGCGTCCATTACTCGTTCACTCATCAAGTTGTAGGTGCTGTCATCGTTGAGGATCATGGTTCACTTGTTGGTGCACTCATAGGACTTGTGCCCTTAGCCTCTGCATGTGAAGCATTTGAAGGAGCTCTTCTTGACGGTCTCATCGGTTGGAGTGGATGATGATGAAGCTCTCGGCTTGAAGTTGCTCGTAGTAGTAGGATGACTTGGAGTTGATGAAGCTTTCTTGGAACTTGACTTGTCGAAGTTGCTTGTAGAAGGCTTGATAGACGGTCGTGGAGTCGTTGAAGCTTAGTTGTTGGAGAAGCCGTACGACTTGGATGAGAACTTGGCATACTTGAAATCATCTTGCACTTGGCGTTCCACTTTGGTAGCTTGGTGCACTAGCTCGATGAGGTTTGAGTATGGTTGGAAGTCGACGATCTTCTTGATGGGATGATTGAGTCCATTCAAGAAACGTGCCATAGTTTGCTCATCGTCTTCCGTGACATTGGCTCGTATCATGGCTATCTCTATCTCCTTGTAGTACTCTTCAACGCTCTTGGTTCCTTGCTTTAGTAGTTGGAGTTTCTTGAAGAGGTCGCGGTTGTAGTAGGTAGGCACAAAGCGAGCTCTCATGACATCCTTCATTTGCGCCCAAGTAGTGATGGGTGGTTCACCTCTTGCCTCTCGGTGCTCGATAACTTGTTCCCACCAAATGAGGACATAGTCTTGGAACTCAAGGGATGCCATTGCGATCTTCTTCTCTTCTTCATAGTTGTGCAAGCGTAAGATTTTGTCGACCTTCAATGCCCATGATAGGTACTCTTCGGGATCATTGCTTCCATTGAACTTGGGCATGGTGAACTTGAGCTTTCTGTGGCGTTGCTCTTCATTGTGTTGGGGTCGGGGATGATGACGTCCATGTTGTTGATGATTGTCAAGCTCATGTCGCTCTTGGTGAGGAGGGTTGTCAACCTAATGTTGCTCTTGTCGTGGAGGATTTCCAATGTCGTCATGCTCTTGATGAACTTGATGTTCTTGGCGAGCTTTTGGAGGAGCTTGTCAAGCTCAAGGAGGAACTTGAGGAACTTGACGATGCACGCGAGCTTGAAATCTTCGTTCTTGAACTTCTTCGCGAAGTGCTTCTTCTTGTTCACGAGCTTGTCGGCCTCGGTCGGCTACTGCTCGACTTGAATCTCGGAGGGCTTGTCGTGCCACAAGTGCTTGAGCTTCACGGAGTTGTTGTTCTTGGCGTTGTGCCTCAACATCTTGTGCAACTTGGTGTAGACGTGCTCGCTCTTCCTCTTCATGTTGGCATTGTCGTTGCCGTTCTCGTGCTAGCGCAAAAGCCTCTTGGGTTTGACATCGTCGGAGCTCTTGAGAGTCGGTGTCACGTAGAGGATTGAGGCTTTCTTGATGATCGTTGCGCACGGCACGGCGTAGAGTGTTCGATGTCAGTGTACTTGAGCCAGAGAGAGTGAAGTCGGAGTGGCAACTTGAAAGGCTCATTCTTGAAGTGGAAGAAAAGCGGTTGAGCAACAAAGCGTGAATCTCGTCCATTCTTGCGTCATTCTCTTGCTTGTGATCGTCGAGCTTGTGGTCGAAGTAGTCCCTTGTACGTTGCTCGGAGAGTCGCAAGTCGGCGGCGAGGTTGTCGATGCATTCACTCATAGCTTGTTGCTCTTGATGCAAAGCACATTGTGCACCAAAGAGGTGACTCTTGGTGACGTAGGAGTTCTTGTCGTCGTCTTGCTCCATGAAGAGTGGGTTGGTAGAAGTACTTGGCCTATCCATCATTCCAAGACAAATGTGAGTGGTAGAAAGAGAAGAACGAATACCAAATTTACCTTGACCGAAGTTGAAAGTGGATCAATGATCACTTCAATGTAGGACAAGGAAATAACACAATTGGTACTAGCTCTTGTCAGTTTCTCACACCTACACAAGTAAAATCTTATGGTGGAGCTTGGTTAGGATGGTAGCACAAAATTTGATGCAATTGTAAGTGAGCTTCAATAATGTTGGAAAAGATTCGCAAGATGCAATGTAACAAGTAGACCAAGCATATAAGGTACACGGAAACACACACGCAAAAAGATAAGTGGGGTCGTGCAACCAAGGGTGAGCCAAAATGTGGAATCCAAAAAAATGCTCTTGTTGCACAACACTAGAGAGACGCTAGCACGATTGCACAATCAGCGGTGCACAACCTACTTAGCAAAAATGCAACGACTTCTATCCCAAGTATGCTCTATGCAAGGTGTTTCTATGATATGATCCAAGATGATCTAGTATGACAATCTTAATGTTGTATGATGCTATTGTTCTTGCTTAAAAGCTCTTTGCTTATCTTTCCTCTTTGCTTAAAATCTTGGTTAGCTCTTTGATGTTTGAGCTCTTTTCTCATGCAATGCTTGACGAACCAAGATAGCAATTGTGTATGCGATGACAACTTTGTGACACAAGAGATGATACCAAGATATGAAACAATGATGTATGTATGCTATGGGAAGTATGATCAATAATGTGCACAAGTCTCATTGCCGGCAATACTCAATGGCTAGTCTCGATGGGTAAGCAACGCAAAGGAGTAAGGCTATGATGTCTATCAATGTAATGGCAAGAGTGATATGTCCAATACCAAGACGAGGTTACTGTTCTTTGGTTCCACGTCCGTAAGCAAGAACGGATGACAGTGATCCAATCACGAATATCAAGATGTAGTCGAGGTGGTCGTTGTTGATGACGCGTCCATGGCGAAGATGAGCAGCGGTGATGTTGATGTCGAACCGTACCTAGATAGCCGAAACACAACAGGATACGGTACCGCAACTCAAATTCTCAAAGCTCGAAGTAGCAAACGTGTCGGAGAGCAAAATGGGTAAGCAATGGTGGTGGTATGCAGAAGTGGGGATGGTGTATAGTGGTAGGAGTGCGTATGCGGAAATGTGGGGCGGTGGTGGTGACTATACTGAAAAAAATTCAGTTTCGTCAGGGTCGGTCGGACGTCCGGGCTAGGCCGGTCGTCGGACGTCCAGGCTGGGTCGGACGTCTGGTGCCTGGGCGAAAATCGGGCATGGGATGAACTTCACGTGTTTGTGACGGAGATGACGAAAATGGTCAAATCCAGAGGATTTTATGGATGGAAAGGGTGGGGAAAGGGGGGAAAAGCTAGATCCACTCAAAACAAAGCAAATCCATGGATCCAAACCAACAAAATCTCAACACACTAACAAACTACAAAAAAATTTGGGGCTATTTTTGTGGGGAATTTTCGAATTAGGACAAAAACAACAAAAACTAGGCTAGAAACACAACGGGGAGGCTCCGAAATCGTGATCAACGTGGCTCTAGATACCAAGATGATGTAGGGTGGAACCCTAGTCGGCTGATCTTTCACGAAAGGAGCGGATCCCACGATGAACACGGAGAACACGAGGAGGGAAACAAGGGAAATCACAAGGGGAAACACAAGAGGAACACTCAAACTAACAAGAACAAGTCACAAAAGTGCTAGATCCTCGAATACATAAGAGAAGATACACGACCAAAGTCAACCACTGACGATACACGGTAACCGGTCTTCTCCATGAGGAGGTCTTGAGTTCTTCCCTAAAGAGGGTTCTTGAATCCGCTTGGCGGATCTTCTCCGGTGGAGGCTCGAATCTCTGAGGAGAAGGTAACCAAGTGGATGAGCAAAGCTCTCACACAAAATATGAGCTAATCCTTTGCTAACCCTAGAAAGTTGGACGAGGTGGAGTATATATAGTCCTAGTGCAAAAGAGGGGGGGCGAAGGGGTACATGGGCTGCGGCCCAACACGAAACGGTGCACAGGCGTCGGACGTCCGGGAGTCACCGGTCGTCCGGAGGCTTGTGAGGGTCTGGACGTCCGGTGCATGTTGGACGTCCATAGATTCGGTTCAGGTGGTCTTCGGTCAGACGTCCGGTCGGGGTCGGTCATCGAGGAGCATCGGTCATCCGGGTGGCGTCGGATGTCCGTTTGTTTTGGCTCGGGTGTGGTAATGTCGGTCGTCCGGAGGAGGCCGGACGTCCGGAGCCTGGAGGTCGTCGGACGTCCGGGGTTCGTCGGTCGTCCGGAGCCTAGAGACTTTGAGTAGTTCTTCTTCTTCGCCTCCGTCTTCACGTCCATCTTCCTCTTCTTCTTCTCCTTGATCCTTAGCTTCTCCATGATACCTGAGAATGCACAAAGTGTCTGTATGAGGTAGTAGCCATGTCTCATGTGCATCAAAGTGGAAATGTGAGAGGAGAGATGTCACCTCGGTTTCAAGGGCTCTTGCACGTGCTCGTGTCATGGGTCCAAGAGGGGTCGTAGGAGATGTAGTTGGGTCCATGGGGATGGCCTTGGGATGCTCCGCATCGTTGGTGCTTCTTCAGAACCTTCAATAATCTTTCTTCTTCATGTTCTGAAAGGTTAGCACTAATAATAATAGGATATATCTTTTCCTCGTCAAGATAAGCATATTTCAAAGTGTCTGGTAATTGTTTTAATTCAAACATAGGATCACCTTTAGGTGGAGGAGGACCTCCTAGAGTTTCAATAGGCAAATTGTGTTTAAGCAGAGGTTGTTGTTCAAAGAAAAAAATTTCTATCTCATTTCTTTCATGCAGATACATATCATTTTCATGGTCTAGCAAATATTGTTCTAGTGGATCAGTAGGAGGCATGAAAATAGAAGCAAGACCAATTATTTCATCCTTACTAGGCAATTATTTCTTATGATGCTTTCTACTAAACTTAGAAAAAATTAACTCATGAGACTCATCACCAAAACTAACAGCGACAGTTTGTTTCTCACAATCTATTTTATCACTAACGATGTTCAAGAAAGGTCTACCAAAGATAATGGGACAAAAGTCATCTTGTGGGGAACCAAGAACAAGAAAATCAGTAGGGTATTTTATTTTCCCACACAAGACTTCAACATCTCTAACAATTCCAAGTGGTGTGATGGTGTCTCTATTAGCAAGTTTAATAGTAACATCAATTTCTTGATACAAGGTAAAAGGAATAGCACTCACGCTAGAACCTATGTCACATAAACCATGATAACAATGATCTCCTATTTTGACTGAAACAACAGGCATGCCAACAACAGGCCTATGTTTATCTTTTTCATCGGGTTTGGCAATTCTAGCAGCTTCATCACTAAAGTAAATAGCATGCCCATCTAAATTTTCTAACAGGATATCTTTAACCATAGCAACACCAGGTTCTACTTTCATTTGTTTAGCATGTTTGGGTGCTTTAATATAACTTTTATTGACCACAATTGAAACTTTAGAATGTTCCTTTATCCTAATAGGGAAAGGTGGTTTTTCAATATAAGTAGTAGGAACAACTAGATCAACATTATAAAGAATAGCTTCATGTTTTGCTAATACCGGTTCTTTAATTTCTTCTTTAATAGGTGGGTGATATTTGAACCACTTCTTTTTAGGGAGATCAGCATGAGTAGCAAATGATTTTAAAAGGAGGCTACTATCTCAGAGTCAAGTCCATATTTAGTGCTAAACTTTTGAGAAGCATTAGTATTCATAAAAGATTTAACACAGTCACACTTAAGCTTAATACCTGACTCTTTACCTTCATCGAGTTCCCAATCTTCAGAGTTGCATTTAATTCATTCTAAAAGATCCCACCTGAATTCAATAGTATTCTTCATAAAGGAACCAGTACAAGAAGTATCAAGCATGGATTGATCATCATGAGAAAGCCGAGCATAAGAATCCTGAATAATAATTTCTCTTGAGAGCTCGTGATTGGGGCTTGAATATAACATTGACTTAAGCCTCCCCCAAGCTAGAGCAATACTTTCTCCTTCACGAGGCCAAAAACTATATATATAATTCTGATCACGATGAACTAGATGCATAGGATAAATTTTTGGGTGAAATTCCAATTTCAATCGATTCCAATTCCAAGATCCAATATCATCGCATAGCCTATACCATGACAATGCTTTTTCCTTCAAAGATAAGGGGAAACCATCTTCTTAGCTTCATCTCCGGGTAAACTTGCAAGCTTAAATAATCCACAAATTTCATCCACATATATCAAGTGCATATCAGGATGTTCGGCTCCATCTCCTGCATAAGGATTAGCTAGTAGTTGTTCTATCATACCCGAAGGAATTTCATAACCATTATTTTTAGTAGGTGCAGTAGGTTGAGGGATAAATAATTGTGGTTCCGGTCGAGGTGAAGATACCCCTAACAAACCCCTCAAAAGATTGTTCTCCATAGTAACAAGTGAGAATAAATTTTAGCATGTAGTAATAATTTTTCCTTACAGATTTCCACTTACCAAGAGCGCATCACTCCCCGGAAACGGCGCCAGAAAAGAGCCTTGATGACCCACAAGTATAGGGGATCGATCTTAGTCCTTTCAATAAGTAAGTGTGTTGAACCCAACGAGGAGCAGAAGGAAATGACCAGTAGTTTTCAGCAAGGTATTCTCTGCAAACACTAAAATTATAAGTAACGAGTAGTTTGATAGCAAGATAATTTGTAACGAGCAAGTAGCGATAATGGTAACAAAAGTGCAGCAAGGTATCTCAATCCTTTTGAGGCAAAGGACAGGCCAAAATGGTCTCTTATGATAAGCAAAGCGTTCTTGAGGGTACATGGGAATTTCATCTAGTCACTTTCATCATGTTGGTTTGATTTGTGTTCGCTACTTTGATAATTTGACATGTGGGTGGACCGGTGCTTAGGTGCTGTTCTTACTTGAACAAGCCTCCTACTTATGATTAACCCCCTTGCAAGCATCTGCAACTACGAGAACAATATTAAGAATAAATCTAATCATAGCATTAAACTTTTGGACCCAAATTGGTCCATTATGGAATAGCGCATAAACTAGGGTTTAAGATTCTGTCACTCTCGCAACCCATCATCTAATAACTACTCCACAATGCATTCCCTTAGGCCCAAATATGGTGAAGTGTCATGTAGTCAACATTCACTTGACACCACTAAGGGAATCGCAACATACATACCCACTACTGCATGATGGTCCAAACGCGACAGTCAAATCAGACCCTTCGACGAAACTGTGTGCGATGCCATAATCGCAAAATGGTGGTGTAAAAAAACCATGAAAAAAGGTGCAAAATGTTTGTGATGACAGATGCACCAAACACGGTTTAGATTTTAGTTGCGTGTGTGATGCAAGGCATACGGTTCAGTTCAATTAACTGTTTGCGATGAGGAGGAACAAAAGAAACGGGAAGCCAGATGAAGGTGTGTGCGATCGATACGTCTCTAATGTATCTATAATTTATGAAGTATTCATGCCAATATATTACCATTCTTGGGTGTTTTACAATCATTTTATAGCAACTTAATATCATTTTTTGGGACTAACCTATTGACCCAGTGCCCAGTGCCAGTTGCTATTTTTGCTTGTTTTTTACATCACAGAAAATCAATATTAAACGGAGTCCAAACACCGCAAAACTTTTTGTGGATTTTTTATGGACCAGAAGACTCTCGATGGGCCAGAGCAGCACTTAGGGGGGGGCCCGAGGGGGCACAACCCACCAGGGCGCGCTAGGGCCCCCTGGCGCGCCCAGGTGTGTTGTGCCCACCTCAGTGGCCTCCCGTACCCCTTCTTTGCACTACAAATTCCCAAATATTCCGAAACCCCTTGGGGTTAACCTAGATCAGAAGTTCTGCCGCCGCAGGGCTCCATAGCCACCGAAAACCAATCTAGACCCGTTCCGGCACCCTGCCGGAGGGGGGAATCATCTCCGGTGGCCATCTTCATCATCTCGGCAGCCGCCACGATGAGGAGGGAGTAGTCCACCCTCGGGGCTAGGGTTTGTACCGGTAGCTATGTGTTTAATCTCTCTCTCTCTCGTGATCTATATCACGGGCTTTGTTAATATAGATGGATCATATGGATGTTTCTTCCCTCTATACTCTTGTTGTGATGAATTGAATCTTTACCCTTTGAAGTTTTGTCTTGTCGGATTGAATGCTCAGATTTGAGAACACATGATGTATGTCTTGCAGTATGAATACTTGAGGTGACAATGGGGTATCATATTGATTCACTTGATATACGTTATGGCACTCAACTTGCGGATTCCCGCAGTGATATTGGGGTAATCTATGCATAGGGGTTGATGCATGTTTTTATTATCTTTTCTTCGATAGAAACTTTGGGGTCTCTTTGTAGTTCTTTGTGTGGATTGAGTATTATGAATATGAATATGCTTTGGTGTTATTCTAGTATGAACTCTAGGATAGATCGAACGGAGGAAATAGCTTTGTGTTATTTTAGTACGAACTCTTGAATAGATTGAGCGGAAAGAATAGCTTTGAGGTGGTCTCGTACCCTACAAACAATTTCTATCTTTTGTTCTCCGCTAATAGGAACTCGGGAGTGATTCTTTGTAGCACTTTGAGGGACAATTATATGATCCAACTATGTTAGCACTGTTGAGAGGTTGCACTAGCAAAAGTACGGACCCTAGGCCTCATTTTTAAGCATTGCAATACCGTTTTTGTGACCGTTTACTATTTGCTACCTTGCTGTTTTTATTTATTCAGATTATAAAAATATATTTCCACCATCCATATTACACTTTTATCACCATCTCTTCACCGAACTAGTGCACCTATACAATTTGCCATTGTATTGGGTATGTTGGGGACACAAGAGATTTCTTGTATTTGGTTGCAGGGTCGTTTGAGAGAGACCATCTTCATCCTACACCTCTCATGGATTGATAAACCTTAGGTCATCCACTTGAGGGAAAATTGATACTGTCCTACAAAACTCTGTGCTTGGAGGCCCAACACATGTCTACAAGAATAAAGTTGCGTAGTAGATGTCAAGCTTGTCGGGGGAAACGACACCTACGGGATCACGAGGAATCCATTTTTGCTACGGTTGGCGGGCGCGGGTCTGTGGAAAGAGCGGGATTGAGAGATCAACGCAGGGGGATTATCCAGGTTCGGGCCGCAAGTGATGCGTAATACCCTACTCCTACTGGTTTCTATTTATCTGGTGTTCTTGGACTAGCTACAAGGCGTGCAGGGTCCAAAAAATCAGAATCCTTTCTCAGTACACTGCGGACCTCCTTTTATAGTCAAAGGGGCTGCCACAGTGGCACACAGGAGGTGGAAAGCTATACAGTAGTCGAGTCTATCTCCTGGCACCGTAGGACAAGCGCATTTAATGCGTCGCGGACGTGCCCTTCTAGCTTTATCGAGGGCGACAAGGAAGCTCATCCCAGCTTTCGCCGCCTCGCCTGGCTTCGACGTGTGTCCAAACTGACGAGGCATGTAGCGCCACGCTGGCTGGCTGCTGAGTTGGTGCAGTGGCAGAGTCTTCACGAAGATCTGCATGCCACCACGCAGGTGCTTGCCGAGTCGGCCTAGAGGCTGCACGTTGCCACGCAGGTGCCTGCCTAGCTGGTGGACTGGCAGCTGCATGTGAACGACGGTGGAGTCTTGGCAGATGTGGGACTAGATGCGGCCCCGCGGATGTTTTCGGCAAGAGTCTTGCCGGGGTGTAACATCCCAAAATTCTAAATTTTGGAATGTTATAAACAAATAGATAGATTTGACTGATTGGTTGATTGATTGTCTGAAAGTGAGTGAAATTCGAAACTTTTTGAAAGTTAAATGAGAGGGAATAAAAGGACTTTCCCAAACTTTCACCTTTTTCTTTTGATCCCCGAGAATTCAAATTCTTTTCATCACAAAACCCTGGAGAGAAGATGACATGACTTCTTCCATTTATTTAAATGACATGGGGTGTGAAAATATTTGAATTTCATTTGGAAAATATTTCCAATTCTGAAACTTTACGCAACTCAATGACCCACGGAGAGAGTTGGGGATTTCGTTATTTTCATATTTGAGTTTTCTCAAATGTTGAGAATAGGATCATTTGATTTTATTTATTTTATCATCAATTATTTCTATTACAAAAATATGAGAGAGGGAATAAAATGACTTTCCCAAAATAAAGAAATATTGAGGATTTAATAAAAAAATCAAATAAGATTTTTATTCCGGAGTTTTTCGGTGTTTTATTTGAATTTAGAAAAAATGAGCCTTTTTCAAAATTGCATTTAGGGCCCAAATAAATGTTCAACTTGTGCGGCTTGACTTTAGAAGCTCGAGAAAATTTATTTCGGAATTTTTGGAGTCCGTTTAGTATTTCTTTTTATTTTTCTTCCAAGCAGAATAATTAAAAAAAAACAAACCGACTTCGGGCCGTACCCGAGCGGGACACCGCCCGGGGCAGCCTTTAAATAGCGCCGCCCCGAGCCGCCCCAGCCCATCAGCCCCGCCTCGATCCGCGCGCGCCGCCGGAGCCGCCGCCGCCGACGATCCCGCCGCCCGAGGTTCGTCGCGCCTCGATTTCCGTGTCGAAAAAAGAGAAAAAAAATCGGCGTTCGTCGTTTTTCTTTTTCTCGGATTAAATCCGTGATTTTTCTGATCGCGATTCCTGATCCGATTTTCGTTCTAGTTTATCTTTTTGCTCGTTTATCGGAATCAGGCGATTCAAGCGCCTAGAGTTTCGTCTCGAAACCCTCTATCCGTTTAACCAACTTAAACAAGTTTTTGTTACTGTAAAATTTGCCCTAGATCCAGATTACTAGAATGAAGTTGTTTTCTTTCGCCGTTTGTCTTTCGTTGCTTCGTTCGATTTGATTCCTTTTGCCAACCGGAGTTCTTAAGTTGAACCTTCTGGTTAGATCTCTTATTTGAGTTTTACCTGTGCATTAGTTGAGTACTTATTGTATGCTTGTTTGTTTGTCTGCGATAGAATACCCGGAGTGCGCCGCCTGTTACTTCGAATTGTTAGGTTTCGCGGATCATCAGCAAGGCAAGTAACACTTTGATCATACCTTTTCTACTACCCAGTTTTATTGCATTAGATCAATCCTCACACATTGCATGATTAGGATCTAATTAAATTGTGGGATGGGAAGTAGATGAGGTAGTACCTATTACCTGTTTATTATCAAACCTTTGGGAGTTACTTCTACGTTTGCTTATTATGCCATGCTATGCTAGTAGACGTGGATTGGGTGAGTGAAATCCATGACATATGTGAGATTGTTAATTAATGGTTTATCTAAGGTGGCAACTTAAACACACATCTGGGTGGATTGAGGCACCTGGGTATTCCAGGACTTGCCTATTTTCTTTGGACCGCCACCCAGGCTCAAAGGGATCATGAGACTATTCATACTAGAAACTTCCGTGTGCAGCCACAAGCTATTATGGGCTCTAGCATAGTTGACTAAGTTGTGCGAACTCTTACAGTGGTAGACTAGCAGATGTAGGGGATGTAGGTGGTACGGTCTACCCATCGTAAGGTGCTAGCGCTTCTGAAAGACTATGTCTCGGTCATCCGTCTTCTCAAACACCATGTAGTGCGAGAAACCAAACGGAGGCGATCGAGTCTTGTGGGGAAAAGTGCGCAAACCTCTGCAGAGTGTATAAACTAATCATGGTTAGCCGTGTCCCCGGTTATGGACATCTTGAGTATCTAGTACTTGGATTATCATGTGAATCTCATCATGTTACTTTAAATTAATTTTGTTGGGTTTAATGATGTTACTTAATTGGGATTGAGAATGCTGTCAACCATTCTCAATGTTCAACAACCACCATGATAGTTAAATAAAAATTTATTCCTTTGCAGTAGGGAAAAATTGGCTTTTCACAAAAACATATAACCATAGAGCTTTTCCACCAGCCATATATGCATGTAGTGATAGCCATTGTTCATCATTCTCTATGGTGTGAATTTGCCAGTACATTCAATGTACTAACCCTCTGTGGCTGCAACGTCTCATGTTGCAGGGAATCTTACGACGAGTAAGTGATACGTTAGGGTTACGATTTCTACACTCAACTTTGCCGTTGGTGTTGATGGGAATCCACAACCTTGTTACTTCCGCTATTTTGGATTGAGGTAATAGTATTTACGTTACTTTTTACATGTGATTTACCTCTGTTATAAATCCTCGAGTACTGTGTGTGTCAGCATACCGATCCAGGGATGACACTTAAGCACAGAGACTTGATCCATTCGGGTCGGGTCGCTACAAGATGGTATCCGAGCACATGTTGACTATAGGACGTGACCCTAGAAACTGGCAAGCCCATAGCAAAGATTTTTCTCTACAACTTTCCCTTTCAAAAAGACCTTTTACCTCTCTTATCTTCTGAGCTTATTCAAAAATTCCCTTTAGTGAGACCATACCCCTTTCCCCTTTTGACCACGCAAAGATTCGACTGATGAGACCACTCCAAGAAGTACAAGATATCGGACAACTAAGACCACTTCGGAATGAAGAGTATTTTCCGTGCATTTGAATAATGGAAACTACAACAGCTGAAGACTCCGAAGACTAGGATAATTGGAGGCTATGAAGAATTTCTAGATTTGTATGACCTAGTAAGACTCCCCTGATGGAACTTGACAGACTATGGAAGTTATCAATACCCGACATCAAGGTGTATTAGAGAAAGACCGGAGCATGGAGCATTAGATCTCAAAGTTTTGTCAAAGAAAACCCTAAGGCAGGAGATATCTACTATGGAATAATAGCTCATGGGGAATGACAAGAGCAGAAACACGGTTATCCGTGATGTCATCACCCGCTGATGCTATTGTCACCGTGCTGAGTTAAGCATGCATATGCATGGAAGGATTGAATGGTAGAAGGCTAATGAAGCATCTGTCAGCAAAAGATGAAGTTTTAGCCATAGCTAGTGTATCACCATGATTTGGAGTATTAGATCAAGGATTTTAAGATGGACCTGCAGGAAGCTATATTCGACAAAGAAGCATTCCGTGAAGAACTTAGGACCAAGGAGCTGAAAATAGCCAAGCTGGAGGAGCAAAACCTCGAGATACCGGAGATTCGTTAAGAACTGAAGGACAGCAGGATCATGGTTCATGTCAAGGATGTTGAAACCCGGAAGTTTGGAACACAACTCCAGAATATTAAAGGACGTCATGAGAGACTTCGTGTCAACAGAGTTTATCTGGAAAAAGAACTTGAGAAAGACAAGCATGATCGGAAGAAGCCATTGGAGGCATGAACACGACTTGAAGAGTTTGGCGACATTGAAGATTTATTGACCTTTAGAAGACCAAACCCCTGTTATATACCTACGTTAGATGCGACGTTTGTGAGCTGTCATTTGTTTGATGTTTTTCCCGACAGCCACAAATAAAATATGTCTTTTCAAAACTTTTGTTTGTATTGTGTGTATCCCTCTCTGTCTCTCTCTCTCTTATCTTACCCCAAACCCATGGACCCAATAGAGGATGAATGGAGATGAGCTTGTATTTTCTGGACCGATGAGTCAGTTGGAGACAGACCGATGGATTCAGAACATGGAGGATCACATGGAGAATAACCCTATAGTCGGAAAGGATATGACCCAGCATGCTCTTCAGTGCTTTGAAAGAGGTGCTGCTACTTGGTGGAGGATGCACCAAACCATCAATGGATGGCAAGGAGTAACCACTTGGAAAGAATTTAAGTTAACTCTGCCAAAGTCTCGGCTTGTGTCCTAGAAATTGAAGCCTTATGGAAAGGATACGAAGAAATCTTGTGCATGCAAGATTTGTGGAGAAATAGGACACACCATAAAGAACACAAGGATGAATGCCCTAATTGTGAAGGAAGTCACCCAGTTGAAGAATGCCCAACTAGGCAGATTACTTGTTTCTTGTGTGAAGGGACTACCCACTATCCTGCTCAGTGTCACATTTACCCCATGGTACAACGAACCATCCAGCAGAAGAAAGAAGTAATGAAAGGAGCCCTCATGGAAATTTTAGAAGAAGTTGTGATGAAGGAAGAGATGGAGGACACATCTAAAGAAGACCCGAGTAAACCCTGCACTAAGTCTTGCTATTCATGTGGAGAAGAAGGACACATCTCCCAAAATTGTTTGAATGGGGATCAAGTAGAATTCCCGACAGAGGAAGTAGAATATGACCCACAAGAAATAGAAGCCATGATTGTCATGAAAAAGTCCAGGAAGAGAAGCAAATTGGATTCCAGGAAGGACCTGAGTCATATCACCTGTTATAGGTGCAAGGAGTCAGGGCACTAGCTCAATAGTTGCCCAAAAAGGAAACCTCGAGACTTGTCAGAAGTGATATGTTTTCGTTGTAATGGAGCAGGGCACTTTGCCAGAGAATGCCCCAAGGAGAAGGAAACTTGTGCTAGATAGTTGAGTTTGCAACAAAAGAAATGGAGTAGTAGACGTGAGAACATTTTCTTGAGGTGTTGATGAGACATGTAATGGAAAAGCGAGAGATTGTAATCACTTGAGAATGAATAAAGTTAGCATCGTTGGTACTGATATGGATTTTATGAGTTGTTACTCAATGAAGAAGAATTTTGGCCATTCTGACGATATGAGAAATATGGTCTATGGAAGATTTGTGCATTTTAAGGGTGGTAGTACCCTGTAAGAACCGTTGACCCTTGGAAAAGATAAGGATACTCCACTGAGTGGATTTCAGACAAAATGCATACGAGTTTTGTCTCGATATGTCTGATGCCCCAAGAGTATGTGGGATGAAGTTGGAGACTGTCAGTTGTTTGGACCAAATGTTATCAAGGATTCAGAAGAGAATGTTAAGTTGATTCGAGATAGACTGAAGGTAGCTCAGTCCAGGCAGAAGAGTTATGCAGACTTAAAAACTCAAGGAGGTAGTCTATGAAATTGGAGACAGAGCATGTCTTCGTGTGTTCCCTCTGTGAGGAGTTAAACGAATTGGAGTTAAGGTAAAGTTAGCCCCGAGATTTGTAGGACCATACCGAGTTTTGGAGCGTATGGGAGAAGTGGCCAACAAGTTGGAGTCACCTGAAGGACCGTCATGAGTTCATGATGTGTTTCACGTTTCCCAGTTGAAGAAGTGCCATGCAGAGATGGCCAATATTACCCTGTAAGGACGCTTGACCCTGGAAAGGATAATGATATTCCAGGAAGTGGAATATGGACTTCATAAGTATAAGTTTTTATCTCTGTATGAGGGATATCCCACGAGGATGAATATATAAATTACTATTGGATATAAAGGAGGTATGATGTCGGAAATATGGATCAATGGAAACTCCATGATGAGTCTGAGTAATCATGTCTTAGTTTGGTGCCAATAGAAGGAAGGAAGATAGTACAATTGGGTGGATTTAAGAATACTAGGAAGTTGGAAGTTGGAATAATGATCAGTTGCCCGATGATAAGTTCAAGGACTACAAGTGATGAGATGGGCCATAACCCATAGGCCCCAGGACCTACCAAGAAGCAAGCACATTCTTGCTGAAGGAAAAAAAACCCTGGAGGAAGATACGACGTTTAACGACAGACAATTCTATAGGAGTAACGCAAAACCTGAGAGTTGTGAAGGAACAATAGATGTTTGTTTGGCTTGCAGAATCAATGGATTATTCCGAACACAGTTCATGGACAAGAGAAATTCTGCAATGCTTGTGAGGATGACCGAGTGTTAGAATGCAAGATTCGCTAAACCGTATACAAGATAATGATTTGGGTGCGGGATGGATTGATCACCATACCGACTTACTCTTATTATTCGCCTTGCTATATGGGATGGTAAATCTGAGTGACTTACCTGTAGTAAAGAGACGACGATCAAAACCCTGTTTAAACTTAGAATGGTATAAGTATTTTTCCCTTGTACACGGCAGTTGTTTCCAACCGTAGGTTATACGGTGAGGATCAACCCAGACCCATTTCCTGCAGGAGAAACCATAAATTGTTGACCACCATGAGATATCGATAGTTGTTTAGTTTTGGCGCCAGACCCGTCAGCTAAGAAGACCCAGTCATGGAAGAACCTTACCAAGATGGAAGGACACAAGAATTGAGGAAAAGGTTAAGCCACTACCGGAAGAGCTCAGAGA
Source organism: Triticum urartu (assembly GCF_056163025.1). Lineage (NCBI taxonomy): Eukaryota > Viridiplantae > Streptophyta > Magnoliopsida > Poales > Poaceae > Triticum > Triticum urartu. Next base: position 367,201,826 of record NC_141875.1, read on the forward strand.
AGGAATTTCTCGAGGATCTAAGAAGACCGACACTGTCAAGAATAAGGATGGAGTATGTGAGTTTTGATGGAGTAGTAACCATGCTTCTAAGGGTGGTAGCACTCCAGACCCCGTGTGATGATCGATGGATTTTGAGGAGACCCCCAAACCCTAACATATTTCTTGCTAGCCTCTCTGAATCTCGAGGACGAGATTCATTTTAAGGGTGGTAGGTTTGTAACATCCCCAAATTCTAAATTTTGGAATGTTATAAACAAATAGATAGATTTGATTGATTGGTTGATTGATTGTCTGAAAGTGAGTGAAATTCGAAAAAATTTGAAAGTTAAATGAGAGGGAATAAAAGGACTTTCCCAAACTTTCACCTTTTTCTTTTGATCCCCGAGAATTCAAATTCTTTTCATCACAAAACCCTGGAGAGAAGATGACATGACTTCTTCCATTTATTTAAATGACATGGGGTGTTGAAAATATTTGAATTTCATTTGGAAAATATTTCCAATTCTAAAACTTTACGCAACTCAATGACCCACGGAGAGAGTTGGGGATTTCGTTATTTTCATATTTGAGTTTTCTCAAATGTTGAGAATAGGATCATTTGATTTTATTTATTTTATCATCAATTATTTCTATTACAAAAATATGAGAGAGGGAATAAAATGACTTTCCCAAAATAAAGAAATATTGAGGATTTAATAAAAAAATCAAATAAGATTTTTATTTCGGAGTTTTTCGGTGTTTTATTTGAATTTAGGAAAAATGTGCGTTTTTCAAAATTGCATTTAGGGCCCAAATAAATGTTCACCTTGTGCGGCTTGATTTTAGAAGCCCGTGAAAATTTATTTCGGAATTTTTGGAGTCCGTTTAGTATTTCTTTTTATTTTTCTTCCGAGCGGAATAATTAAAAAAAACAAACCGACTTCGAGCCGTACCCGAGCGGGACACCGCCCGGGGGCAGCCATTAAATAGCGCCGCCTCGAGCCGCCCCAGCCCATCAGCCCCGCCTCGATCCCCGCGCGCCGCCGGAGCCGCCGCCGCCGACGATCCCGCCGCCCGAGGTTCGTCGCGCCTAGATTTCCATGCCGAAAAAAAGAAAAAAGAAAAAAAAAATCGGCGTTCGTCGTTTTTCTTTTTCTCGGATTAAATCCGCGATTTTTCTGATCGCGATTCCTGATCCGATTTTCGTTTTAGTTTAACTTTTCGCTCGTTTATCGGAATCAGGCGATTGAAGCGCCTAGAGTTTCGTCTCGAAACCCTCTATCCGTTTAACCAACTTAAACAAGTTTTTGTTACTGTAAAATTTTCCCTAGATCCAAATTACTAGAATGAAGTTGTTTTCTTTCCCCGTTTGTCTTTCGTTGCTTCGTTCGATTTGATTCTTTTTGCCAACCGGAGTTCTTAAGTTGAACCTTCTGGTTAAATCTCTTATTTGAGTTTTACCTGTGCATTAGTTGAGTACTTATTGTATGCTTGTTTGTTTGTCTGCGATAGAATACCCGGAGTGCGCCGCCTGTTACTTCGAATCGTTAGGTTTCGCGGATCATCAGGAAGGCAAGTAACACTTTGATCATACCTTTTCTACTACCCAGTTTTATTGCATTAGATCAATCCTCACACATTGCATGATTAGGATCTAATTAAATTGTGGGATGGGAAGTAGATGAGGTAGTACCTATTACCTGTTTATTATCAAACCTTTGGGAGTTACTTCTGCGTTTGCTTATTATGCCATGCTATGCTAGTAGACGTGGATTGGGTGAGTGAAATCCATGACAGATGTGAGATTGTTAATTAATGGTTTATCTAAGGTGGCGACTTAAACACACATCTGGGTGGATTGAGGCACCTGGGTATTCCAGGACTTGCCTGTTTTCTTTGGACCGCCACCTAGGCTCAAAGGGATCATGAGACTATTCATACTAGAAACTTCCGTGTGCAGCCACAAGCTATTATGGGCTCTAGCATAGTTGACTAAGTTGTGCGAACTCTTACAGTGGTAGACTAGCAGATGTAGGGGATGTAGGTGGTACGGTCTACCCATCGTAAGGTGCTAGCGCTTCTGAAAGACTATGTCTCGGTCATCCGTCTTCTCAAACACCATGTAGTGCGAGAAACCAAACAGAGGCGATCGAGTCTTGTGGGGAAATGTGCGCAAACCTCTGCAGAGTGTATAAACTAATCATGGTTAGCCGTGTCCCTAGTTATGGACATCTTGAGTATCTAGTACTTGGATTATCATGTGAATCTCATCATGTTACTTTAAATTAATTTTGTTGGGTTTAATGATGTTACTTAATTGGGATTGGGAATGCTGTCAACCATTCTCAATGTTCAACAACCACCATGATAGTTAAATAAAAATTTATTCCTTTGCAGTAGGGAAAAATTGGCTTTTCGCAAAAACATATAACCATAGTGCTTTTCCACCAGCCATATATGCATGTAGTGATAGCCATTGTTCATCCTTCTCTATGGTGTGAATTTGCCAGTACATTCAATGTACTGACCCTCTGTGGTTGCAACGTCTCATGTTGCAGGGAATCTTACGACGAGTAAGTGATACGTTAGGGTTATGATTTCTACACTCAACTTTGCCATTGGTGTTGATGGGAATCCACAACCTTGTTACTTCCGCTATTTTGGATTGAGGTAATAGTATTTACGTTACTTTTTACATGTGATTTACCTCTGTTATAAATCCTTGAGTACTGTGTGTGTCAGCATACCGATCCAGGGATGACACTTAAGCACAGAGACTTGATCCATTCGGGTCGGGTCGCTACACGGGGCCCCAACAAGGGTCTTGCTGTGGCATCATGGTCGTCCCCAGCAAGGGTCTTGCCGGGGGTCTCGTGGGTATCCTTGGCAAGGATCTTCCCGAGGATCATCGTCTTTTGGTTATCATCTAGTCTTATGTGCTTCTGGTCTCCACAACGATTTGCATGCCACCATGGAGGTGTCTCCCGAGCCTCGGTTCCAAAGTGGTTGATGGTGTTGGAACTCTTGGGCTCAAGGGTGGCGACTCTGCTGGTGTTGGGCAAGTTGCCCCGGAAAGGTTCTTGCCGGGGCTATGGAGGCCGCCCCGGCAAGGGCCTTGCCGGGGGGGATCACCTCGCCCTTCTGCTCTTCGTGTTTCTGGCTTGGCGTTGCTCCGGTTGTCTTGTGGCTTTGCTTCCTTCCTCTGCCCCGCTAGGTGTGGCCGCAGGCGCGGCTCCAACTGCCCGTGCACAAGTAAAGGGGTACAAAATAGGACCCCTCCTTTTGTGCACCGATAGGATCCCCTGGGCCTGGGCCATACATAAGCGCGATGTGTTGTTGGGCTAGGCCCAAAACGGCGCGTGGGCATGCGGGGCCGAGTTGTACTATTGTAACTCCCTTGCCCGTCGCACTCCCTCATGACCAGGGTTGAATGCGTGATGTGGGGGTCGTGCGTGACATGGGGGTCATGCGTGGGGCGGTTGCTACCCTCATGTGTAGGGGCACGACTCATTTACTAGGTGGACTCAGTTCACGGCCTTCAAGGTGCCCGCTCCCCACGGTCACGGGGTGGAATGCGGTCGCTTTGGTCATCCTCTTGATTCCGGTTTGCTTGCCATGTGTCCTCCATGCCCCGAGGAGGGTAGGTGGTTGATAACCCACAAGTATAGGGGATCACAACAGTTTTCGAGGGTAGAGTATTCAACCCAAATTTATTGATTCGACACAAGGGGAGGCAAAGAATATTCTCAAGTATTAGCAGCTGAGTTGTCAATTCAAGCACACATGGATAACTTAATATCTACAGCAAAGTATTTAGTAGCAAAGTAATATGATAGTAGTGGCAACGGTGGCAAAAGGTAACGGTAGCAAAAGTAATATTTTTGGGTTTTGTAGTGATTGTAATAGTAGCAGCTTAAAAGTAAATACCGAATAACAATATATGGAAAGCTCGTAGGCATTGGATCGGTGATAGAGAATTATGCCGGATGCGATCGATCATGTAACAGTCATAACCTAGGGTGACACAGAACTAGCTCCAGTTCATCAATGTAATGTAGGCATGTATTCTGAATATAGTCATACGTGCTTATGGAAAAGAACTTGCATGACACCTTTTGTCCTACCCACCCGTGGCAGCGAGGTCCTATTGGAAACTAAGGGATATTAAGGCCTCCTTTTAATAGAGTACCGGACCAAAGCATTAACACATAGTGAATACATGAACTCCTCAAACTACGGTCATCACCGGGAGTGGTCCCGATTATTGTCACTTCAGGGTTGCCGGATCATAACACATAATAGGTGACTATAGACTTGCAAGATAGGATCAAGAACTCTCATATATTGATGAAAACATAATAGGTTCACATCTGAAATCATGGCACTCGGGCCCTAGTGACAAGCATTAAGCATAGCAAAGTCATAGAAACATCAATCTCAGAACATAGTGGATACTAGGGATCAAACCCTAACAAAACTAACTCGATTACATGATAAATCTCATCCAACCCATCACCGTCCAGCAAGCCTACGATAGAATTACTCACGCACGGTGGTGAGCATCATGAAATTGGTGATGGAGGAAGGTTGATGATGACGATGGCGACGGATTCCCCTCTCTGGAGCCCCAAACGGACTCCAGATCAGCCCTCCCGAGAGAGTTTAGGGCTTGGCAGCGGCTCCGTATCGTAAAACGCGATGAATCCTTCTCTCTGTTTTTTTCTCCCCGAAAGTGAATATATGGAGTCAAGGTTGAGGTCGGTGGAACTTCAGGGGGCCCACGAGGCAGGGGGGCGCCCCCCCACCCCCGTGGACATGTGGAGGCCCCCCTGCCATGGATTATTCTTCCAGTATTTTTTATATATTCAAAAATAATTCTCCATTGATTTTCAGGTCATTCCGATAACTTTTATTTCTGCACAAAAATAACACCATGGCAATTCTGCTGAAAACAGCGTCAGTCCAGGTTAGTTCCATTCAAATCATGCAAGTTAGAGTCCAAAACAAGGGCAAAAGTGTTTGGAAAAGTAGATACGACGGAGATGTATCAACTCCCCCAGGCTTAAACCTTTGCTTGTCCTCAAGCAATTTAGTTGATAAACTGAAAGTGATAAAGAAAAACTTTTACAAACTCTATTTGCTCTTGTTGTTGTAAATATGTAAAGCAAGCATTCAAGTTTTCAGCAAAGATTATGAACTAACCATATTCACAATAACACTTATGTCTCATGTTTACTCATATCAATGGCATAATCAACTAGCGAGCAATAATAATAAATCTCGGATGACAACACTTTCTCAAAACAATCATGATATGATATAACAAGATGGTATCTCGCTAGCCCTTTCTGAGACCGCAAAACATAAATGAAGAGCACCTTTAATGATCAAGGACTGACTAGACATTGTAATTCATGGTAAAAGAGATCCAGTCAAGTCATACTCAATGTAAACTAACAGTAATGAATGCAAATGATAGCGGTGCTCTCCAACGGGTGCTTTTTAATAAGAGGATGATGACTCAACATAAAAGTAAATATATAGGCCCTTCGCAGAGGGAAGCAGGGATTTGCGGAGGTGCCAGAGCTCAGTTTTGAAATAGATATGAATAATATTTTGAGCGGTATACTTTCATTGTCAACATAACAACCGAGAGATCTCGATATCTTCCATGCTACACACATTATAGGCGGTTCCCAAAAAGAATGGTAAAGTTTATACTCCCCCTCCACCAACAAGCATCAATCCATGGCTTGCTCGAAACAACGAGTGCCTCCAACTAACAACAATCCTGGGAGAGTTTTGTTTGCAATTATTTTGATTTGATTTGCATAAAGCATGGGACTGGGCATCCCAGTGACCAACCATGTTCTCGTGAGTGAGGAGCGGAGTCCACTCCTCTTGAGAATAACCCACCTAGCATGGAAGATACAGACAACCCTAGTTGATACATGAGCTGTTTGAGCATACAAAACAGAATGTTTATTTGAAGGTTTAGAGTTTGGCACATACAAATTTACTTGGAACGGCAGGTAGATACCGTATATAGGTAGGTATGGTGGACTCATATGGAATAACTTTGGGGTTTATGGAGTTGGATGCACAAGCAGTATTCCCGCTTAGTACAAGTGAAGGCTAGAAAAGACTGGGAAGCGACCAGCTAGAGAGCGACAACAGTCATGAACATGCATTAAAATTAATCAACACCGAATGCAAGCATAAATAGGATATAATGCACCATGAACATAAATATCGTAGAGGCTATCTTGATTTTATTTCAACTACATGCATGAACATGTGCTAAGTCAAGCCACTCGAATCATTCAAAAGAGGATACCACCCTATCATACCACATCACAACCATTTTAATAGCATGTTGGCACGCAAGGTAAACCATTATAAGCTCCTAGCTAATTAAGCATGGCATAAGCAACTACAATCTCTAATTGTCATCGCAAATATGTTTATTCATAATAGGCTGAATCAGGAACGATGAACTAATCATATTTACAAAAACAAGAGAGGTCAAGTTCATACAGCTTTTCTCATCTCAATAAGTTCATCATATAATCATCATTATTGCCTTTCACTTGCATGACCGAATAGTGTGGATAATAATAATAGTGCCTGTGCATTGGACTAAGCTGGAATCTGCAGGCATTCTAATATGGGCTCTTTGTTAGATCAACAATAATGCATATGAGAGCCACTCAACATTTTCATCATGGTCTTCTCCTCTCGACCCCCAAAGAACAAGAAAGAAATAAAACTATTTACACAGAAAAGCTCCCAACAAGCAAAAGAAGAACGAGAAATCTTTTTGGGTTTTCTTTTAGTTACTACTACAAGCAAGAAAGTAAACTAGCTAAAAGCTACAACTATTTTTTTGTTTTTCTTAAGGTTTATCAAACACACAAGAAGAAAGCATAAAAAGGAAATAAACTAGCATGGATGATATAGTGAAAAAGTATGAGCACCGACAACTAGCATGAGTGTGTGAACATAAATGTAATGTCGGTGAGAAATACGTACTCCCCCCAAGCTTAGGCTTTTGGCCTAAGTTGGTATATGGCCACGGCTGGCCTGGCGGATATCCAAAGTTGTAGTTTGGGCCGTACTGAGATGTAGCGGCAATTGCCTGATGAGCTGCAGCTTGGAGGCGAGCTATCTCCACCCTCCTCTCATACTCGGTCGCCTCCTCCCTGGTTATAACATATCTCCCCTTTGCCTGAAAGTCAAAGAAGGTAGGAGCAGGGAGAGCAACATGATAGGTGCGTCGTCTGTCAAAGATTAGTCGGTACTAGAGGAACTGATTGTTCCTCTCAACAAACTGATGACAAACCATAGCATCATAATCTAAATAAGTAGGAGGCAACTCAATATCATATCCACGTATGGGTATCTCAAGAAAGTTAGCTATACGAGTTGCATAAATTCCACCAAAGAAATCTCCATGAATAAGATTATGATGCAACCTACGTGCAACAATAACCCCCAAGTTGTATTGTTTATCTCCTAAAACAGCGCTCCTGGGAACGCTGAGATCAGGTACACACATGTGACATGCTTCATCTTTACCGTTTATGCACCTTCCTATGAAGAGAGAAAAATAATGTATAGTAGGAAAATGAATGCTCCCTATGGCGGCTTGTGTTAAATCTCTAGATTCCCTCACAGTTATACTAGCAAGAAAATCTCTAAATTCAGATTTACGAGGTTCACTAACATCACCCCACTGTGGAAGTTTACAAGCAGTGGTAAAAACTTCTAAGTCCATTGTATAAGATTTATCATAAAGATCAAACAGGATAGTGTGAGAATTACGTGAAGATAAAAATTTGAACCTTCTCACAAATGAATCAGTTAAATAGAGGTATCGACGGCACTTATCTGCCTCGAAGCTCTCAAGATCAGAATTACGCACATATGCTTCAAATTCCTCCTTGATTCCTGCTCGAACCATGAAGTCCTCTGATGGCCATTCACAAGGCCGCACTTGAGCATCCCTTGGTGGTTCCTCGTCCGCATCGCGTATTGCGCGCCTAGGTCCTTGCTTCCTTGAAGAACCACCTTGGTACATTTTCCTAAACATATTTCTTCCTCTGAACCAAACTCAATAAAATTGATAGCAACTACTCGTACAAGTGCCTAGAGGCAATATCATGCATTAAAACTACTTTTGACCATATAAATTTGACATGCAAGCTCAAGAACAGGGTCACCTAAGCAGCAAAAATTTGCAATGAATAAAGCACTAGCACAAAAACTAATTGGACCATTGGAGGAGTCACATACCAAAGAACAATCCCCCAAAGCAGTTTTGTGAATGGAGCTTTGAGAAAGGAGATCGAAAATGGTAGCAAGATGAGCTTGGACTCGGGTTTGAGCTGGCTAGTGATTTTTTGGGAGGAAGAAGGAGTGTGTGGTAGCTGGAATAAGTGGAGGGGAGCCACCATGGGCCCACGAGGCAGGGGGCGCGCCCTGGACCCTTGTGGCCAGGTGCTTGCTCCCCCTGATGAGTTCTCAGTGCCAGATATCTTCAAATATTCTAGAAAAAATCATATTTAATTTTCAGGGCATTTGGAGAACTTTTATTTTCAGGGTATTCTTTATTGCATGGATAATTCAGAAAACAGACAGAAAATACTATTTTTGCTTTATTTAATATAAATAACAGAAAGTAAAAAGAGGGTACAGAGAGTTGTGCCTTCTAACTTCATCCATCTCATGCTCATCAAAAGGAATCCACTAACACCGACAGGCACATCCTCACAAATACCGACAGGTATAGTAGTTGATTTATTAGCCATTTGCAAAGATATTTCAGTAGGTGTCAACTTATTCAAATCAAGTCTACGATATAAAGAGAGAGGCATAACACTAGCACCGGCTCCAAGATCACATAAAGCAGTTTTAACATAGTTTCTTTTAATGGAGCATGGTATAGTAGGTACTCCTGGATGTCCAAGTTTCTTTGGTATTCCACCCTTAAAAGTGTAATTAGCAAGCATGGTGGAAATTTCAGCTTCCGGTACGTTTCTTTTATTTGTAAAAATATCTTTCATGTATTTAGCATAATGATTCATTTTAAGCATGTCAGTCAAACGCATACGCAAAAAGATAGGTCTAATCATTTCAGCAAAGCGCTCAAAATCCTCGTCATCCTTTTTCTTGGATGGTTTAGGAGGAAAGGGCATGGGTTTCTGAACCCATGGTTCTCTTTATTTACCGTGCTTCCTAGCAACAAAGTCTCTCTTATCATAATGTTGATTCTTTGATTGTGGGTTATCAAGATCAATAGCAGGTTCAATCTCTACATCATTATCATTGCTAGGTTGAGCATCAACATGAACATCATCATTAACATTATCACTAGGTTCATGTTCATTACCAGATTGTGTTTCAGCATCAAAAATAGAAACATTGGGATTCTCAGGTGTGTCAACAACAGGTTCACTAGAAGCATGCAAAGTCCTATCATTTTTCTTTCTCTTCCTTTTAGAAGGACTAGGTGCATCTATAGTAGTTCTCTGAGAATCTTGCTCAATTCTTTTAGGGTGGCCCTCAGGATACAAAGGCTCCTGAGTCATTTTACCACCTCTAATCATAACTCTAACAACATTATCATTCTTATTATTTAATTCATTGGGCAAATCATTCTGAGCTTTAAGTACTTGTTCGAGTTGAGTGGTAACCATAGAAGCATGTTTACTAATAAGTTTAAGTTCACCTTTAACATTAGCCATATAATCACTCAAGTGTTCAATCATATAAGCATTATGTTTCAATTGTCTACCAACATAAGCATTAAAATCTTCTTGCTTAACCATAAAGTTATCAAATTCATCCAAACATTGGCTAGCAAGCTTAGTAGGAGGGATTTCAGCTTCATCATATCTATAGAGAGAATTTACCTTTACTACCTGTGTCGGGTTATCAGGACCATGTATTTCTTCAACATACAGCAAATTTAGACCATGTATTTCTTCTATAGGAGGTAAATTCTTAACATCTTCAGCTTTAATACCTTTTTCTTTCATAGATTTCTTTGCCTCTTGCATATCTTCAGGACTGAGAAATAGAATACCCCTTTTCTTCGGAGTTGGCTTAGGAGTTGGTTCAGGAAGTGTCCAATTATTTTCATTAGTCAACATATTATTCAATAGAATTTTAGCTTCATCAACAGTTCTTTCCCTGAAAACACAACCAGCACAACTATCCAGGTGGTCTCTGGAAGCATCGGTTAGTCCATTATAAAAGATATCAAGTATTTCATTTTTCTTGAGAGGATGATCAGGAAAAGCATTAAGTAATTGGAGAAGCCTCCCCCAAGCTTGCGGGAGACTCTCTTCTTCAATTTGCACAAAATTATATATTTCCCTTAAAGCAGCTTGTTTCTTATGAGCGGGGAAATATTTAGCAGAGAAGTAGTAAATCATATCCTGGGGACTACGCACACAACCAGGATCAAGAGAATTAAACCATATCTTAGCATCACCTTTTAATGAGAATGGAAATAATTTAAGGATATAATATTAGCGAGTTTTCTCATCTTTAGTAAACAGGGTAGCTATATCATTTAATTTAGTAAGATGTGCCACAACAGTTTCAGATTCATAGCCATAGAAAGGATCAGATTCAACCAAAGTAATTAACTTAGGATCGACAGAGAAATCATAATCCTTATCAGTAATAAAGATAAGTGAAGTAGCATAAGCAGGATCATATTTCATTCTAGCATTCAAATACTTTTCTTTAAGCTTAGCTAAAGGTTTCTTAAGATCACTTCTATCATTGCAGGCAAGAAAGTCTCTAGCAGTTTCTTCATCCATAACATAACCCTCAGGCACAACAGGCAATTCATATCTAAGGGGAGAATCTTCATCATCACTTTTATCAATATTTTTAGTTTCAATAATTTCATTCTCTCTAGCCCTAGCAAGTTGTTCATCAAGAAATTCACCAAGTGGCACAGTAGTATCAAGCATAGTAGTAGTTTCATCATAAGTATCATGCATAGCAGAAGTGACATCATCAATAACATGCGACATATTAGAATTAATAGCAGAAGCAGGTTTAGGTGTCGCAAGATTACTCAAAATAGAAGGTGAATCAAGTGCAGAGCTAGATGGCAGTTCCTTACCTCCCCTCGTAGTTGAGGGATAAATCTTGGTTCTTGGATCTTTCAAGTTCTTCATAGTGATAAACAAATATAAATCCCAAGTGACTCAAAGAATAGAGCTATTCTCCCCGGCAACGGAGCCAGAAAATGGTCTTGATTACCTACAAGTATAGGGGATTGCAACAGTTTTCGAGGGTAGAGTATTCAACCCAAATTTATTGATTCGACACCAGGGGAGCCAAAGAATATTCTCAAGTATTAGCAGCTGAGTTGTGAATTCAACCACACCTGGATAACTTAATATCTGCATCAAAGTATTTAGTACTACCTCTGTTTATTTTTATAAGACGTTTTAGACTTTCAGACACTGTGCAAAAACAGCACAAAGCAAGTTGTCTGAACGTCTTATAAAAACAAACAGAGGGAGTAGCAAAGTAGAATGATAGTAGTGGCAACGGTGGCAAAAGTAATAGTTTCGGTTTTATAGTGATTGTAACAGTAGCAACAGAAAAGTAAATAAGCGAAGAACAATATATGAAAAGCTCGTAGGCAATGGATCAGTAATGGATAATTATGTCGGATGCGATTCCTCATGCAATAGTTATAACATAGGGTGACACAGAACTAGCTCCAGTTCATCAATGTAATGTAGGCATGTATTCCGAATATAGTCATACGTGCTTATGGAAATGAACTTGCACGACATCATTTGTCCTATCCTCCTGTGGCAGTGGGGTCCACTTGGAAACTAAGGGATATTGAGGCCTCCTTTTAATAGAGTGCCGGACCAAAGCATTAACACATATTGAACACATGCTCCTCAAACTACGGTCATCACCGGGAGTGGACCCGATTATTATCACTTTGGGGTTGTTGGATCATAACACATAATAGGTGACTATAGACTTGCAAGATAGGATCAAGAACTCTCATATGTTGATGAAAACATAATAGGTTCACATCTGAAATCATGGCACTCGGGCCCTAGTGACAAGCATTAAGCATAGCAAAGTCATAGCAACATCAATCTCAGAACATAGTGGATACTAGGGATCAAACCCTAACAAAACTAACTCGATTAGATGACAAATCTCATCCAACCCATCACCGTCCAGCAAGCCTACGATGGAATTACTCACGCACGGTGGTGAGCATCATGAAATTGGTGATGGAGGAAGGTTGTTGATGACGATGGCGACGGATTCCCCTCTCCGGAGCCCCGAACAAACTCTAGATCAGCCCTCCCAAGAGAGTTTAGGGCTTGGCGGCGGCTCCGTATCGTAAAATGCGATGAATCCTTCTCTCTGGGGTTTTTCTCCCCGAAAGTGAATATATGGAGTCAAGGTTGAGGTCGGTGGAGCGTCAGGGGGCCCACGAGGCAGGGGGCGCGCCCCCACCCTCGTGGACAGGTGGAGGCCCCCCTGACGTGGATTCTTCTTCCAGTATTTTTATATATTCCAAAATAATTCTCTGTTGATTTTCAGGTCATTCCGAGAACTTTTATTTCTGCACAAAAATAACACCATGGCAATTCTGCTAAAAACAGCGTCAGTTTGGGTTAGTTCCATTCAAATCATGCAAGTTAGAGTCCAAAACAAGGGCAAAAGTGTTTGGAAAAGTAGATATGACGGAGACGTATCGGTGGTGGACGCGGAGGGCACAGGTCATAATGTGGAGGCGGGAAACTGGGTCGTCACTCATTGGAGCAGCGGGTCGGTTCTGATTCCCTGCGCCCCTTGGCGGTCAGATTGGTCAAGCGGGGCGGCCGAGCCTTGGCCCCGCCTCTTTATGAGAAGAAGGGGAGGGGGACGGCATCCTTCGATCCTTTAGTGCTCATCTTCTCCGCCTCGACTCCTTTCTTCCCTTTGTCATGGCGAGAGGGCGTGCTGGTGCTCCGATGGTGGCGACGAGGGCCTCCGCTCGACAACAGGCCCTTCCTTCCCAAGAGCTCATGGCGGCGGAGCCGACCACGAGAGGAATAGGGAGGGGGCGAGGCCGAGGCCGCCATGGCGCTCAGGGAGGAGGAGGAAGGGGCGGTGCACCGGCTTCGCCTCCGCCAGTAGCCCCTCGTCCAACGGAGGGCCATGTTAGAGACCACCCCCGCGAGTTCTACGTCAGGCTGCGTCGGCCAGTGCGTGGCCGTCTTCGTATCCCCACTCCGTTTTCTCGAGAGATGGAGCTTGACCTGCCTCAGGCCTTGAGGCTGCATATGAGGGGTTGCGGGAATGGCAACATGTGAGTCGACGTCGACTTCCCAGCCCCTCATGTTATGTATCTCCGCCGTGGATGGAAGACCTTGGCTCGTGCCCATAGCCTGTCGGAGGGGCTCGCCTCCAATTCAAATTGATGGAGGACGTCCTGCTCTCCTTCAAGGTCTTCGGGCTCTTGGGAACTCACTTAAGGTGTTGGGCGGAGAGCTCCTTTGACGGCGAACCCTCCTCCTCAAGCAGGAGTGAGGAGGAGGACATCGACAACGACGACGAGGGCATCAAGCGGGAGGACACTGACTGACCGTGCCGCCCCCCTCCCTCGGCCCTGTGCCATACCGAGGGTCTTCCTCGTCAAGCTCTCCATCGGCGCGTTCCCTGCCGCTCCCCTTTTGCCTTCACCTGCCGCACCTGGGAGTAAAGGGGCAAGAACGGAGATCACGGGGAACCTATCTTTCTTTTTAAATGGTAGGAACTTGCCAAATCTTAATTTCTATATAATGTAATCTCTCAAGCCCATGCTTGTATCTTGTAACCTTTGTACCCGCATCAGCATATCAATGAAAAAGTCTAGTCCCGCCGGTAACTCGTGCACGTGTATGTTCGTGCGGACGTGAAATGCCTCCTTAATGTAAATAAACAAGTCCTTCCGGCAAGCCACCTTGCCGGCGCCCCTTGCGCCTGCCGGAGAATCACATCTGCCGGGTTACAGACAAAGGGCCCAGCCCTCGGTCCACCTCTTTTTGACAAGGGTCACTGTCAGTGTCAAAACCGGCGGATCTCGGGTATGGGGTCCCGAACTGTGCGTCAAGGCCGGATGGTAACAGGAGGTAGGGAACATTTTGTTTTACCCAGGTTCGGGCCCTCTTGATGGAGGTAAAACCCTACGTCCTGCTTGATTAATATTGATGATATGGGTAGTACAAGAGTAGATCTACCACGAGATCAAGGAGGCTAAACCCTAGAAGCTAGCCTATGGTATGATTGTTGTGTATGGAGTTGATTGCCTACGGACTACAACCCTCCGGTTTATATAGACACCGGATAGGGTTAGGGTTACACAGAGTCGGTTACAATGGTAGGAGATCTTGAATATCCGCATCGCCAAGCTTGCCTTCCACGCCAAGGAAAGTCCCATCCGGACACGGGACGAAGTCTTCAATCTTGTATCTTCATAGTCCGGCTACCCGAACACCCCCTAATCCAGGACTCCCTCAGTCACCACGACCATTCTGACCGAAGCAGCGTTTGAGTCGGAAATGGGAGCCCCCGAGTCCTTAAAGACGAGTGGCGAGGTTTTCTAATGCACAAGTCATAGGTTACGAATACGAATGGGCAAGAGGTAAACTTTATCTATTTGGTTTGCCGAGGATCGCCGTGCCGGGCGGTCTTCTCAACTTCTTGCCGGAGCCGGGTCCTTAGCAGGATCGCGTGTCTTTGGCGTGACTGGAAAGAAGTGGGGACAAAAGCACGGAACCTCGGTGGTTCACTAACATTTACTAGAATCAAAAGGCAGTACAGTACCCTGGACAAGCATGCATATACGTATATACACAAACATGGAAATCGATAGGAAACTATACATACTAAGGGACTCCTTTTCCCTGACTGTGCACAGGGTCTGCGCCTGGCTCCGTACATAGGGTTACATGCCGCGACGACAAGGCTAGTACGAAACGGGGGTTGCTGGGGCTCCCGGCAACCGCGCCTGGGGGGTAAAACTTGCGAAGATGTTCAATATTCCAAGAGTTGCTCACCGGAACGCCATCTTCGGTCTCCAGGTGGACTGCGCCAGGCCTGGTGACTCGTATTACCCAATAAGGGCCTTCTCACTTTGGTGTCAACTTATTTGGATTCTTGGGGGATTGGATCCGCCGAAGAACAAGGTCGCCTTCCTCAAGGCTTCGGGCATGAACCTTGCGGCCATGATAGCGGCAGAAGGCTTGCTGATATCGAGCGGCTCGCACAGCAGCCCGAAGACGATCTTCCTCAAGGAGTGTCGCATCATCTTGGCACAACTTCTCTTGCTCAAGCTCATCATAAGCGAGCACTCGAGGTGACCCGTATATGAGTTCAGTGGGGAGAACTGCTTCTTCCCCGTATACCAGGGCAAAGGGTGTCTGGCCAGTGGCTCGATTTGGTGTCGTCCTGATTGACCAAAGAACCGTTGGCAACTCATCAATCCAGCGCCTTCTGCAGTTGTGTAGCTTGTCAAAAGTTTTGGTCTTCAGGCCCCGCAGCACACCGCATTCGCCCTCTCAGCCTGGCCGTTATTTATGGGATGGGCAATAGAAGCAAAAGAGACCTTGCTGCTGAGGTCTTGAATATACTGCATGAAGGTGCGGCTCGTGAGTTGCGTGCCATTCTTGGTGATGACTCTGTTCGGCACACCAAAACGGAAGACTAGTTCCTTGAAGAACTTGACGGCTGACTATGTTGTTACCTTCCTCACTGGCTCCACTTCCGGCCACTTTGTGAACTTGTCGATCGCGACGTACAAGTACTCAAAGCCCGCAACAGCACGGGGGAAGGGGCCTAGTATGTCGAGCCCCCAGACCAAAAATGGCTAGGAAAGAGGGATTGTCTGAAGAGCTTGGGCGGGTTGATGAAGCTTCTTTGAATGGAACTGACACGCTTCACACTTGGTTACTAGTGCAATTGCATCCTGGAGGGCGGTGGGCCAGAAGAAACCTTGCCGGACGCTTTGCCGGCAAGAGCCCTTGACCCTATGTGGGAGCCACACATGCCTCCATGTATCTCTGCCAACAGCCTTAGTCCGTCCTCCCGAGGAATGCACTTCAATTTCACATTGTTTGGTCTTCTTCTATAGAGGGCATCATCCAGAAACTAGTACATGCTGGACTAACGGGCTACTTTCTCTGCTTCTTCCTGCTCCTCAGGGAGCTCTCCTGTTTGGAGGAAACGGACAGTGGGCTGTGCCCATGCTGGAGCCTGGGGCTCGATGGCAAGGACTAAAGGCTCATCTTCGGCTGTAAGGGAAGCTGCTTCTATGGCCAGAGCGTGATGCCCTGCCGAGGGTTGCTGCCCTCCGGCAAGCTTGGGACTCCCGGCAACGTCCTTGCCGACGGCTCCTGGGAGCTCAGCAGGAAAGTACTTGACGGGGCCCGCCTTTTGTCGTTTCTTCTGTCCTGCCGATGGTTCAACGGATGGGTGAGTTAACTAAAGCACAAAGGTATCTGGTTCCACATGCAACTTGAGGGCAGCATGCTTTGACAGGTCGTCAGCAATGTTGTTCTCCGCTCGGGGAACATGCTCTACTTGCAATCCGTCAAAGGGCTCTTCGAACTTCCTCACTTCATCCACATAGGCCTCCATCAACGGGCTCTGGTAGTCCTTGTTTACTTGCTTGACGACGAGTTGCGAATCACCTCTAACGATGAGCTTTCTGATTCCAAGGTCTGCCGCGATCCCGGGACCGGCCAACAACCCCTTGTACTCCGCCGTGTTGCTCGTTGATTTTTCCCGGGGAAAGTGCATCTGGATTACATACTTGAGGCGCTGTCTAGTGGGTGTGACGAGCAATACGCTGGCACCAACACTTTGGAGTGAGAAAGCTCCATCAAAGCACATAATCCACTCACTGCTCGTCTCCTTGCCGGGGAGGGTGGTCTCTTGAATCTTCTTGTCGGGCGTTGCGGTCCATTCTGCTATGAACTCCGCCAGGGCTCGGCTCTTGATTGTTGAAGTACTTTCAACCTTGAGGCCAAAGCTCGACAGCTCCAACGCCCACTCCACAATCCTCCTAGTCGCATCTGGGTTGTGCAAGATTCGTTGCAACGGGAGGCGCGTGACAACGGTGATCTCACGTGCTTGGAAATAGTGGCGCATATTTCTCGAGGCCATGAGGAGGCTGAAAAGTAGCTTCTTTATACCAGCATATCTTGACCTAGCCCCCTGCAAGAGGGAACTGACAAAATAGACTGGGTGCTGCACCATCTTCTTCTTCTGTCCTACTTTGGTCATATGCTCAGACCCCGCCTTGCCGGGATCAGGTCTTGCCAGGGGCTCTATCTTGCCGGTGTCAGACCCTACCAGGGATGGCACCGGCCCGCCACCCGATGGCTCCGCTGCTACTGCAGCCTCTTCCTCAAGTTCCCTCTATGCCACCAGCACGACACTCACCACTTGATTCATTGCTGCCAAGTATAGCAGCAAAGGCTCTTGTTGTTTGGGCGCGACTAGTATCGGCGTGGAGGAGAGATACCTCTTCAAATTTTGTAGCGCAGCCTCTGCCTCCGGAGTCCACTTTACTGGACCCGCCTAAAAAAGGGGAGGGCGCGCTCAGCAGATTTGGAGATAAATTTACTCAGGGCGGCAACACTGCCGGCGAGCCTACAGACGTCTTTAACCCGCTTTGGTGCTTCAATCTGCTCGATTTCCTTGATCTTGTAGGGATTTGTTTCAATTCCGCGCTGAGGCACAAAGAACCCAAGAAGTTTGCCGGACGGGCGCCGACCACGCACTTCTCTGGGTTGAGCTTGAGGTTGATGTAAGTGCATCTAGTGTCCCTTAGTGATTTTGGTGTATTGAATACTTATAGGTTAAGGGACTAATGCGTTTGTGAGTGTACACAGGTCTATAAGTCTATGAGGAGTTTGATATTTACAAGAAAAGTCGACCCCTAAAAATGAATATCTTCTAATGAAGATTTTGGTATTTCTGAAGACTTTCATGAAGACTTTGAAAGTGGAGAAATTGGTGTGTCCGTGAAGGCTTGATATTCATGCGAGGAATATGAAGCTTGAAGACTTTCGTTTTCATAGTTTTATTTTTCTCTTTCTTGAGTCATAGGAAACACCGTACTGTTAAAGGGGGTCGAGGAAATACTAAGGAAAAATTTCCATGTGATGCTCAACTCAAAATCCTACACCTACCAATCCCTTCGAGTGAAGCCATTGGAAATCTCATACAGTTCAGTCAATTTCTTCAGTGACAGAGATGAAGTTCTTCTGGTCTCTGAGGAATTTGTCCTGACTGAGGAGTTAGGAATTCGCTAGTGCAGATTGCCTACACAGTGAGGAACATGATAGCCCTGAGGATTTTTCTACTCAAAATTTCGACCGTTGCTGTGCTATGCGCCAGCTGTTCCAAAATATCTATCCACCTAACGGTCATATCATTGAAGGGCATTTATGTCTTATCATGTCGGGCTGCTCCCTAGGCTATAAATAGTCCCCCCTACAACCACTAGTTGGTTGGCTGCTCTGAGAGAAACCAACACTTGTCATTTGAGAGCAACCCATCCTCCGAGGACTTTGAGCGAAAATCATCAAGTGAGGAAAAACCAAAAACCCAAAACCCAAACACCTACAAACCCCAAGTGATTGAGCATCACTGAAGAGATTGATCCTGAGTGGATCTGACGCTTGTTACCTTTGAAGAATGTGCTTCTTCCAGACGGTTAGGTGTCATGGTCTAGAGCATCCAAGAGGAATTGTGGATCGCCGGGTGACCAAGTTTGTGAAGGTTTGGAAGTCGTGTGAAGACTTACCACGAGTGATTGGATGAGGTCTATGTGACCTTAGTTCAAGGAGAATACGGTGAGGACTGGGTGTCTTGGACTAAGTGTCCTTGACTGGGTGTCCGGGACTGTGTGTCCTCGAGTTTAAATACTCAGCCGCTCCAACCAGACGTACAACTGAGACAACAGTTGGAACTGGTCTACCAAATCATTGTCTTCACCGAGCTGACTGGTTCTATTTCCTCAACTCTTTCATTTCCTCATAATTGTGCTGTATGTTTGTTCATATCTGTGTTTGAAGACTTTGACTGAAGACTTTCTCAATTTCCTCAGTTCAATTTCTTCAGTCAGTCTGTCTTCATCCTGTGTTATCCTGTGATTACGCTTCCTGTACTCTGTGCCTATCTTCATTTCATCATGATGGCTATGCTTGTATTCTGTTACGTTTACCTTTGAGTACTTATTCCGCTGCTAGTAGTTCTTCGCTAAGGAATTTCCTCACCAGCAAATTCCTCAGTGAAGAATTTCATAAAAATCGCCTATTCACCCCCCTCTAGTCGATATAACGCACTTTCAATTGGTATCAGAGCAAGGTACTCCCTTGTTCTGTGTGATTTTCGTTTAACCGCCTGGAGTTTTAGTTATGTCGACCGCAGGTATGATGATGGTGACATGCCCCATCTTTGACGGTCACGAGTATCCCAAGTGGAAGGCCATGATGAAGAAACGCCTCATGGCGATGAACAACGAGTTGTGGACCGTCACTGAGATTGGCCTGACTGATCTGTGCAAGATGGCGGATGTTGATGACATTCGCAAGTATACTCTTCTCAACCTCACGGCGAAGGATGTCATCTGCTCCAGCCTGTCACAAAATCAGTTCAGGAATATCATGCATATCGATCATGCGAAGCTCATCTGGGACCATCTCTCTGAGGTCTATGAAGGTCATCGAACTTGTCATGATCCTTGGTTTGAGGACTTCAAGGAATCTCTCAAAACGATGACATTCGAACCAAAATCATCATCTTCTACATCATGCCTTATGGCAAAAGATGCTGAGGTAACTGAATGCTACCTATCCGAGTCCAGTGATGATGAATCTGGTGATGAATTTGGACCCAGCTATGTCACACTTGCTTCCCTGGCTACTAAACAACAAAGAGCTTTGGAAAAAGCTCACTATATGCTAAACAAGAGCGATGATATGTTGGGTGAGGAAATGGATCGGTCAAAAGCTTTGGCTGAAAGTCTTCAGAGACTTCATACTAAGTATGACACCCTTCAAGATCAACATAACACTCTCTTATCGGATCATGAGAAGCTTTCTTATGAATTTCTTCAAAGAAAGCAAGACCTTGAGAAGCTAAGAGTGAGTTATGAAGATCTTCAGAAGGAGCGCGATTCATTACTTTCTCAACAAATCAGCGCATCTCAGGAAGAATTTGTTCCTCCATGCTTGAAGTGCATTGAACGTGAATCTGCTAATTCTTCACCTGAATGTTCAAATGCTGCTAATGTTTCAAATTCTTCACATGCCTCTGCTATCACTATTTCCTCATCTGAGGACATTGCTAGTATCACTAACGATGCAGGGCTGAAGGAATTGTACACCATAGGCATGTACAAAAGCCTCAAAGGGCATCAGGCTCTTTGTGATGTGCTTAAAAAGCAGATCCTCAACAGGAACCCTAGGAAAGAGGGTATCACCTTTGAGAGGAAAATCAATGTTGATGGTACATATTGGAAGCCTGAGCAGTACCCCAAAACTACATGGGTTGCTAAAAAGGGACCTCTAGTTGATCCATCTAACTTATCTGGATTTGCATGTGAAACTCCTCATTCTGATGATGAGTCAATTGACTTCAACTATAAACTGTTCAAAAATCAGAATGGTGAAGTATTTGCTAGATATGTTGGCACTAACTGCAGGAACGGCTCCCCTATGAAGAAATCTGGGTTCCCAAAAGATGCCATGAAAATCTTCAGGTGAATGTCATCATGACGCCACCTGTGAAGAATAGGAACCCCAGATCAAATTCTTCATATGGACCAAATTCTTCATATGGATCAAAGTCCTCATATGAACATCATCGTGCTAACCCGTCCGTTTCGCAGGGAAGAGCTAAGGATTATGGACATTATTCTGCAAATCATTATGTCCATAAGTCCTCGAAGAATTTCTCTGCTTACTCTTATGCTTACTCTAACCCCTCTTATGTGAAACAAAATGCACTGGCTTCTATGCCATCCTTCTCGTATGGAGCTCGCAGAATGATGAACTCTTTGCCACCCCTTCAGATGTGGGTGGTGAAGAAAAAGAACTAATCTCTTCTGCAGGGTCAGGTCTCCAGACGCACATAATCGTCTGAAGAATTTGCTGGAGACCTGAGCATGCCTGATAGGACGCAGGCTAATCATGAAGAAATGAACTTTCATTTCTCACGTCCTCATATTGCTTTATCAGTTCTTTTACTTGATGAAATTGATCTGATGAATTGATGTAATATTCTTCACTGATGAAGTATATGAGTTTGTAAGCTGCACTAATTCATCTGCAGGATGATCAACCCAAAGCCACTGAGTGGGTCCTCGATAGTGGATGTACAAACCACATGACTGGTGACAGAAATCTATTGATGGATGCTCCATTATCTCCATCACATCTGAAGCATATCATCTTTGCTGACAAAGGCAAAAGTCAGGTATTGGGTCTAGGTAAGGTTGCGATTACAAAGGATCGACACATGGACAAAGTCATGCTTGTTGAGTCCTTAGGATACAACCTTATGTCTGTCTCAATGCTTTGTGATCTTGATATGGTTGTTATCTTCGGCAAGTACCGTTGTGTTATGGTTATGGAAGCTGACAATTCCAAAGTCTTCGAAGGCTTTAGGAGAGGAGACCTGTATATTGTTGATTTCTCTACAGGACCACAACCAGCCGTGTGCTTACTTGCAAAAGCTTTAGAAGGCTGGCTCTGGCATCGACGACTTGGTCATGCACGCATGAGGAATTTGCACACGCTTGCGAAGAAAAAGCATGTCATTGGCATCGAGAATGTCAAATTCCTCAAGGATCACCTATGCGGAGCCTGTGAAGCTGGGAAGATGACCAAGGCCAAGCATCCAGCGAAGACTATAATGACCACCACTCGCCCATTTGAATTGCTTCACACGGATCTCTTTGGTCCTAATCATTATTCTGCTATCTCAAATGAAGCATCTCAATATGGCTTTGTTATTGTTGATGATTATTCTCGTTACACATGGGTACACCTTGTTACTTACAAACATGAAGTGGAGGAAGTCTTCAAATGATTTTCCTCGAGGGCTTCAACCAACTTTGGTGTGAAGATCAAGCACATCAGAAGTGACAATGGCACTGAGTTCAAGAATTCTGGTCTCGATGACTATCTTGATGAACTTGGTATTACTCATGAGTTATCTGCTCCTTACACTCCTCAGCAGAACGGCGTCTTGGAGCGCAAGAACAGGACTCTTGCTGAGATAGCTTGCACTATGCTTGATGAATACAAAACGCCTCGTCGTTTCTGGACTGAGGCAATTGATACTGCGTGCCACATCATCAACAGAGTATATCTTCACAAATTCTTCAAAAAGATTGCCTATGAACTCCTCACTGAAAAGAAACCCAATGTAAGTTATTTCAAAGTCTTCGGTGCTAAATGTTGGATTAGAGATCCTCATCACAACTCAAAATTTGCACTGAAAGCACATGAAGGTTTTATGCTTGGTTACGGAAAGGACTCGCACACCTACAGAATCTTCAACAACGTTCTTCACAAAGTTGTTGAAACTGTAGATGTGTGGTTCGATGAAACTAATGGCTCGCAAAGAGAGCACCTACCTACTGTGATAGATGAACCAGCACCTGAGGAAACTACCAAGTTCAAGGCTATTGAGGATGTCATTCCTATTGAAGAATCTGCTGAACAATTCATTCCAGAACATGAAGAACGTCGAGCTAATGCACCTGAAGAAAATGCTGAAGAAAATGGTGCTGAAGAAAACACTGATCAAACTCTTCAACGACAACCAGCTCATCCTCGCATTGCAAAAGAAGTGCAAGTTGAAAAGATCATCAATGACATCAAAGCGCCAGGTCCTCTCACACGCTCAAAAGCTTCAAATTTGTCTAACTTTTGTGGGCAGTATGCTTTTGTCTCTATTACAGAGCCCACTAAGGTAGATGAAGCATTTCTGGAGCCTGAGTGGATTCAGGCCATGCAGGAAGAATTACATCAGTTCGAGCTCAACAATGTCTGGGAACTGGTCAAACATACAGATCCTCGCAAGCACAATATCATCGGCACAAAGTGGATCTACCGCAACAAGCAAGATGAAAATGGCCTTGTGGTGAGGAATAAGGCACGGCTTGTAGCTCAAGGCTACACACAGGTTGAAGGAATTGATTTTGATGAAACTTTTGCACCTGTTGCTAGACTTGAGGCTATTCGCATATTACTTGCTTATGCTAACCATCATGATATCACTTTATATCAAATGGATGTGAAAAGTGCATTCCTCAATGGTAAGCTTGAGGAAGAAGTATATGTTGCTCAACCCCCAGGTTTTGAAGATCCAAAGAATCCTGACAAAGTCTTCAGACTCAACAAGGCCCTCTATGGCCTCAAGCAGGCCCCACGGGCTTGGTATGATACCTTGAAGGAACTCTTCATGAAGAAAGGCTTCAAACCCGGTTCACTCGACCCTACTCTTTTCACTAAATCTTATGATGGTGAATTGTTTGTGTGCCAAGTATATGTTGATGATATTATCTTTGGCTGTACTG
Source organism: Triticum urartu (assembly GCF_056163025.1). Lineage (NCBI taxonomy): Eukaryota > Viridiplantae > Streptophyta > Magnoliopsida > Poales > Poaceae > Triticum > Triticum urartu. The sequence goes on from NC_141875.1 coordinate 367,225,431, forward strand.
ACCAACGTTATAGTGATGAATTTGCCTATATGATGAGTGAATAATATCAAATGTCTAGTATGGGAGAGTTGAAATTCTTCTTAGGTCTTCAAATTCGTCAACAACACAATGGCATATTCATATCTCAGGAGAAATACCTCAAAGATGTACTGAGGAAATTCGGCATGCAAGATTGCAAAGGCGTCAACATTCCTATGCCCACAAATGGCCATCTGTGCACTGATGAAAATGGTATTGACTTCGATCATAAGGTATACCGCTCCATGATAGGTTCCTTATTATACTTATGTGCATCTAGGCCAGATATAATGCTTAGTGTTTGCATGTGTGCCCGATTTCAAGCTGCACCGAAGGAATCACACCATAAGGCTGTGAAGCATATTCTTCGATATCTAGCTCACACACCAACACTTGGATTATGGTACCCCAAGGGCTCGGCTTTTGATCTTGTTGGATATTCGGACTCTGACTATGCTGGTGATCGTGTGGATCGCAAGTCAACATCTGGTACATGTCATTTCCTTGGATGATCTTTGGTCTGTTGGTCCTCGAAGAAACAGAACTGCGTATCACTATCTACTGCTGAAGCTGAGTACATTGCCGCTGGTTCTTGCTGTGCCCAATTGCTATGGATGAAGCAAACTCTCAAGGACTACGGCGTCAACATGAAGAATGTACCTCTCTTCTGTGACAATGAGAGTGCCATCAAGATTGCTCACAACCTAGTTCAGCACTCAAAGACAAAGCACATTCAGATTCGTCATCATTTTCTTCGTGATCATGTGTTGAAGGGTGACATTTCTATTGAGCATGTGAAGACTGAAGAACAGCTAGCCGATATCTTCACAAAGCCCTTGGATGAGAAGAGATTTAGCAAGTTGCGGTGTGAGCTAAATATCCTAGAATCTTTGAATGTTCTGTGAAAAGGACACTCATCCTAACACTTATGCAAAATTGATGACTTAGATGTGCAACACATGAAGAAACGTTTTACTTCAATCAATGAAGAATAACACTCTTAGTGTGAAGAAATTAATGAAGAATTTGATTCTCAGAACCCTACGATAATTGTACGCGGTGTCTGAAATCATCATTCTTATACGGTGGGTCACGCCACCACCAAAAGTTGAAATTCGTCAAATTATTCATATTCTTCAACTTTGCATAGTCTTCATTGGTTCCGTCTTTTTCTTCATTGGCTATATATATATATGAGTTTATGTTCTCTACAACATTCACTTATTGCTATTTCTTCAAGTTGGTTTTCTGCTAAGTGAATGTGATCGGACCCTTCCCCTCTATGCTATACTCAACCCTATCTGTTCACAAATTCTTCATGTGCGTTCTTGTAAGTGCATCTAGTGCCACCCCTAGTTGGTTTTGGAGTATTGACGACAAACCTAGTTGAGGGACTAATGTGTTTGTGAGAATTGCAGGATAACACAGGTAGAAGTCCCTCATTGATTCGGTTTTACTACCAGAGATGACCCCTAAAAATGTATGAAGACATTGAAGTCAAAGGTGGTATATGAAGATATTCACATTGAAGACTATGACAAGAGAAGACACTATATGAAGCCTATGGAGCTCGAAGACTTAGATCTTTCGTAGTTCTTTTTCTTTTGTGTTGAGTCATAGGAACCACCATACTGTTAAGTGGGGTCCAAGAGAACCAGTCAGAATGACTGAAGTGATGCCAAAACCAAAAACCTATGTCTTCGAGTGAAGACTATGAGAGCGAATCTTGTCCAGAGTCGGACAAGTCAGCTTTGCTTGTAGCCCAAGTAAAGTTGCCATGTGAGTTTGAAATCTGATCATTGGAACACGTGTCAGTTCCTTAGTGACCCAGGGTCATTTTGAACAAATCAGGTCGGGTTGCCAAGTGGCTATAAATAGCCCACCCCCTACAACCATAAACGGTTGGCTGCTCAGATTGAAAGTACGGCTTTTGTCGTTTGAGAGCAACCCACCTCGAAGCCTTTGAGAGAGAATTCCTTGCGAGGATAAAGCCCTAACCACCAGAGCCAGAGAGAATTGGGCATCACTTAAGTCTTCTTGTCTGTGTGATCTGAAGACTTATTACACTTGAGGACTGTGCATCCTCTAGCCAGTTAGGCGTCGCGTTCTGAGCATCCAAGAGACATTGTGGATTGCCGGTGAACAAAGTCTGTGAAGGTTTGGGAGTCTACCTTGAAGACTTACCAGAGTGATTGGGCGAGGTCTATGTGACCTTAGCTCAAGGAGAATATGGTGAGGACTGGGTGTCCTGAGCTGCGTGTTCAGGACTGGGTGTCCGGGACTGTGTGTCCTAAGGTTTAAATACCTAGCCGCTCCAACCAGACGTGCAGTTGTCACAGCAACTGGAACTGGTCCAACAAATCATTGTCTTCAACGAGTCACTGGTTTCATCTTCACTTCCCTTTACTTACTGTTACTCCTTGTGAAGTCATTGTATGTTTGCACTATCATTTGTCTTCACTGAGTGACTGCGTGTTCTGTTTGGCTTCACAATATCTTCCTACCTGATCCTTACTACCTAGCTGCTATTAGTCTTTGTGCTTTCACTTCATTGAATACTTGACTATGATTTGCCTGGTGTAGTCTACCTTCCGCTGCATGGTAATAGGTTTAATTTTATCGTTTGTCTTCAAAACTTCTATGTTCTGAAGACTTTCATAAAAATCGCCTATTCACCCCCCCCTCTAGTCGATATAACGCACTTTCAGTTCTATTTGAAACTCGTTCAAAATCTTCACTGTGTCCTTGTCAGCTGAAGAAATTGCGAACGGAACTTTAAAACTAATCTTATCCAAATTTTCGGTTTTGTCGCTCAAATCGTTCCGCATCCCACGATGAATTTTTAATTCACCCACGATCTTATATGATCTCCACTACACAGTACGTGGGTGACACATGTCATGCGAAGGAGAAGGGTCAGGGGCACATTTGTCCCAAATCTTCGGGCGAACAGTTTTTCACTGCTACTATAAATACCCCCTCATCCCTTCCTCACTTCTTTTACTCCGCTCGACCTCTCTCTCCAGCTCGAGCTTCTCAAACCCTAGCGCCGCCGCTACTTCATCGCCGCCGGTGAGGAAGAGCTTCACTGCCTCGACCTCGTCGCCGACGTACTCGCACCGACCGCGGACATCTTCACTCCGCCGCCGCTGTAGCCGTCTTCCTCCGCCAAGTTAGGGCGTGGAAGATCTGCACAGATGAACTTCACATCTCCTCACTTCAGTTCGCCGTGTTCTTCATCCAGGGTAAATAAAAGCTACTTTTACTGCCCTCGTTGATTCGAATGATTATCTACAAAATCTTCAAAAGTGTTTTTTTCTTCATATCTTCACATACTGAACACCTCACAAAGTCATCTGTTCCTGATTCGTTTCTCTAAGCACCTTTTTTTTCAAGATTCCTCAATTGTGTGGATCTTCGATCTATACAACTCTGGAACCTAAGACAAAGAACGCTTAGTGAAAATCTTCAAGACTCATCTGGTCAAATTCCTCAAACTTGTTCTTCTTGAAAAACCTTCTGAGAATGCATATGACCTCTCCAAATTCCTCGCAACTAAACTCTGTTCACAGGTACACATGTCAGCTGCTGAATCACTAGGTTCTCATCAACTTAACTCATTTGCAGTGTTCCTCGAAGAAAAGTTGCATACTTCTTTAGAGAATTCAATTGTTCAAATTCCTCAACTGAAGAAAATGGCTGATGGTAAGAAGCCACAGAAGGGAGGAAAGAGGCCTGAGGTAAATACAGCGTTTGAAATCCCTGATGACATATATGCTGGGTACTGCACACCTACTGAGGAAACCAAGAATGAGCGCAAAGTGCGCATTCAGAAGATGGAGAGGAGATGGGCAAGAGAATGGAGGGAGTACAGATATGTCACTCCTAAGTACATGAAGAAATTCGCACTCAATCCTCCATGCCCAAGAGCTCCATTGGCACCTGGCCAAATCGCTGATCCCACCAGCCTCAAGTGCGGCGAGGACTATCCTAATGAATGGGCCAAGCGCCAAGCCAAGCTGGCCAAGCAAGCCAGAGAAGCAGTGAGGAAATTTAATGAAGACTCTACTGCGGCTGCTGCTGCCTCTGTTGAGGCCTCTGTCAAGCCGAGGAAAATCCATGCCTAAGAAGCCTGCTCGTAAGCCCGGTGCTTCACCAACAGTGCCCTCACGGCCAAGTTCCTCAGCTGCGCCCTCACGACCAGACTCTTCAAAGTCCTCACGACCAATCCCTCAAGCTGCACCTTTAAAATCCTCAGCACCTCCTCCAAAGTCCTCAGCTGTTCTGACAAAGTCCTCAGCACCTGCGCATCCGGCCTCATGCCAAAGGACTACAGGCATCTCCATTGCCTCTGGTGTCTCAGCAAGCTCCTCAGCTGCACCAAATTCTTCATCTGGCCCCACTCTGCTGAAGACCAAGGCCATTGCTGGACGAGGTCCACGCCCAAGTCCTCAAAAGAAGCAAGTCGCTTTCCAAGTGCCACCCGAAGAAGATGAAGCTGATGATGATGAACTTGCAGAAATCATCAGAGACAGACAAGTTAGGGCCGCTAGAGCCAAAGGCATGCATGTGCCACTGCTTTTGGATCCCAAGCTGATCCTCGACTACATTGATCTCTGGCACAAGGACCCAAATACTCCTATGCCTGACTTCAAGCTGACACCTGGTCAAAATCACATGCTGACTCATTTCATCCAAGAGGAGAAATGGAAATATGATCAGGCCAGGAAGATCAAGAAGGCCCACTACAGAAAGGAGAAATATCTGAAGAACAACGTTGTCACTATGACAATTGATGAACTTGTAAAAATCCAATCTGAAATCAAAACCCTCAGCGATGACTTCAAAGACTACTATGCTGATTGGCAAGGAGCCAAAGTTAGATTTGTAAAGATAACTGAACAGTTCACTTCAAATGTTGCTGCCCCAACGCAACAGGAAATTCCTCAGGCTGAAGCATCTGCTCAGCCGACTGAAGAACATGCCAGCACCGTTGATGATAATCAGGCTGCTGAAGAAAATGTGAGTTCCAGGGCTGATGACTGCATTCCAGCCACTGAAGAAATTGCCAGGGCACCCACTAGTGGTGTGCCTGAAGAAACTGAAGAACTCAGGGCAACTGCATCAGTTGTGACTGAAGAAAATCAACCAGATTCCTCAGCTGCTCTTGCACCAACTTCAACTCAAATCCTTCCATCTGCATTAGATGTGAAGAAGACCAAGGCTGCAGAGCGTGCTGCAGTGAAGAAATGGAAAGCATCAGCTGCTTCAGATTCTTCAGCCCCGAAGAAAATGAAGCCTATGACAAGTTCATTTGCACATCCGATTGATGCTGTTCCCATCTCAACCAAGCCATCAAAGGACCTTGTTCCTTTTGATGAAGAATATGTGATCCCTAGCGGATCTGATGAAGAAACTCCTTCTACTGCTTCGTCTGAACCGTTGGATGAAGAAATTGAAGTGGATGCGATCCCTTCAACACCTATCATCTCCTCGCCTATGCCTCAGTTCACAGCTGAAGAGGCTGGCGTTGAAGAAATGGAAGATGAAGTTGTGGACATTGGCTGCTCCACACCCGTAATCAGTGATGAATTCTGGGAAAGTCAGCATCCAAACTCTCCAATGTTCACCCCTCTACAGCAAATTCCTCAGTCCCCCACACAAACTGTTCACATGGGCTCTGAAGAAACTCATCCCACTGCATCTGTCCATGAGGAAATTCCAGCCACTAGCGCTGCAGAAACTGTTGCTGCTGAACAACCAACTACGCAGACTGCCATTGAGGAAAACCAGAAATTCCTCAGCCTGAAGAACCTGCGATTGAGATTCCTGAGGTCGTGATGCAACTCACTGACACTCCTCTGCCGAAGCCAAAGGATCCATTCTCACGCAAGCAAAAGTTCAAGACTGATGATTTCTTCGGCGAGCACGTATTCTTCGAAGATTACAACCCATATGACTCTGCTCGCATTAGGAAGAGGCATTTCTGGACTGCTAGTCAAGCCAATTTCTATTCCTCAGTGCTGTTCAACAAGGAGAAGATTTTCTACCATGAGCATATTACTCACGTGGATATGGAATCTCTGTCGTGCTTCGCACCAGTCCTCAGTGTTCTTCACGACGCTGGACTGCTCAATTTTTGCTCTGACATCTACGATTGGAATGAAGAACTGATTCTTCAATTCTATGCAACGCTGCACATCACCGGAAATGTTGAAGATGTGAATTCATGGGTGCTAGACTGGATGTCTGAAAACACTCACTACAATGCACCAGCCTCTGAATTGCTTCGTGCTCTAGCACTCAGTCCTCCCCTTGAAGAAGCTCGCTGCATCTACAGTGAACCTGAGCTCACACATCATTACATGCAAGTGCTGATGAAGCCTTTGAAACCAGGTCAGGCACCACGAACCAAATTCCTCGTGAAGGAATTGCTGTACGTGCCCAGAACTGTCTATCATATTCTTACGAGGACAATCAGTCCTATCAAAGGCCACGACTCATCTGATGAGGAAATTGTTGGCATCATGAAGAATCTGGTATTCAACATCGTTCATGGCATTCCTGTCAACTATCACGATTTCTTCATGAGGACTATGGCCAATGTTGCACTGTGTAACATCCCAAAATTCTAAATTTTGGAATGTTATAATAAATAGATAGATTTGATTGACTGTTTGATTGATTGACTGAAAGTGAGTGAAATTCGAAACTTTTGAAAGTTAAATGAGAGGGAATAAAAGGACTTCCCCAAACATTCATATTTGCTTTCTGATCTCCATGAATTCAAATTCTTTTCAAATACAAAACCCTTGAGCGAAGATGATATGACTTCTTCCATTTAAAATTAAATGAAAGGGTATTTGAAAATAATTTAATTTCATTATCAATTCAGAAACTTTAAGCAACTCAAGGACCCACGGAGAGAGTTGGGGATTTCGTTATTTACATAATTGAGTTTTCTCAAATTATGTAAACATGATCATTTGATTTTATTTATTTTATCATCAATTATTTCTACTACAAAAATATGAGAGAGGGAATAAAATGACTTTCCCAAAATATAGAAATATTGAGGATTTAATAAAAAAATCAGATAAGTTTCATTTCGGAGTTTTTCGGTATTTTATTTGAATTTAGGAAAAATGCACGTTTTTCAAATAGTAGTTTGGGCCCAGATAAATGTTCACTTTATCGGGCTTGATTTTAGGAACCCGGCAAAATTTATTTCGTGATTTTTGGAGTCCGTTTAGTATTTCTTTTTATTTTTCTTCCGAGCGGATTTATAGAAAAAACGGAAACCGACTTCGGGCCGTACTTGGCCAGGACTCCCTGGCCCGGGGCCTTTATATAGCGCCCGAGGCCCGGCCGAGAGCCCCAGCCCAGCCGAAACCCTAGCCGCCGCCTACCAGCCCCGCCGCCGCCGCCGACTCGCCGGAGCGCGCGCCTTTCGAGGTTCGCCGCCGCCTCATTTTCCGTGCAGTTTTTTTAAAAAAATCTGTTCGTCGTTTTTCTTTTTTGTCGGATTTTCCGCGGTTATTTTCTGATCGCGATTTCTGATCCAATTTTCGTTTTAGTATAACTTTTCGCTCGTTTATCGGAATCAGGCGATTCAAGCGCCTGGAGTTTCGTCTAGAAACCCTCTTTCCGAATAATGAACTTAAAGAAGTTTTTGCTACTGTAAAATTTTCCCTAGATCCAGATTACTAGAACGAAGTTATTTTCTTTCGCCGTTTGATTTCTTTCGCTTCGTTCGATTTGATTCTTTTTGCAACCAGGGTTCTTAAGTTGAACTTTCTGGTTAGATCTTCTATTTGAGTTTTACCTGTGCATTAGATGAGTACTTATTGTATGCTTGTTTGATTGTCTGCGATAGAATACCCGGAGTGCGCCGCCTGTTACTTCGAATCTCTAGGTTTCGCGGATCATCAGCACCTGGGGTTTATCTAAGGTGGCAACCTAATACACATCTGGGTGGATTGAGGCACCTGGGGTTACCAGGACTTGCCTGTTTTTCTTTGGACCGCCACCCAGGCTCAAAGGGATCATGAGATTATTCATACTAGAAACTTCCGTGTGCAGCCACAAGCCATTATGGGCTCTGGCATAGTTGACTAAGTTGTGCGCACTCTTACAGTGGTAGACTAGCAGATGTAGGGGAAAGTAGGTGTACCGGTCTACCCGTCGTAAGGTGCTAGCGCTTCTGAAAGACTGTGTCTCGGTCATCCGTCTTCTCAAACACCCTGCAGTGCGAGAAACCAAACGGAGGCGATCGAGTCTTGTGGGGAAAAGTGCGCAAACCTCTGCAGAGTGTAACAAACTAATCATGGTTAGCCGTGTCCCCGGTCATGGACATCTTGAGTATCTAGTACCTGGATTATCATGTGAATCTCAACATGTTACTCTAAATTAATTTTGATGGGTTTTAATGATGATACTTAATTGGGATTGAGAATGCTATCAACCATTCTCAATGTTTCACAACCACCATGATAGTAATTAATTTTATTCCTTTGAAGTAGGGAAAAATTGGCTTTACCCAAAAAACCTTATAACCATAGAGCTTTTCCACCAGCCATATATGCATATAGTGATAGCCATTGTTCATCATTTTCTCTATGGTGTGAATTTGCCAGTACATTCAATGTACTGACCCGTTTCGGGCTGCAACGTCTCATGTTGCAGGATTATCTTACGACGAGTAAGTGATACATTAGGGTTACGATTTCTACACTCAACTTTGCCGTTGGTGTTGATGGGAATCCACAACCTTGTTGCTTCCGCTATATGGATTGAGGTAATAGTATTTACGTTCCTTTATACATGTGATTTACCTCTGTTATAAATCCTTCGAGTACTGTGTGTGTCAGCATACCGATCCAGGGATGACACTTAAGCACAGAGACTTGATCCATTCGGGTCGGGTCGCTACAATATGGTATCAAAGCACATGTTGACTGTAGGACGTGACCCTAGAAACTGGCAAGCCCATAGCAAGGATTTTTCTCTACAACTTTCCCTTTCAAAAAGATCTTTTACCTCTCTTCTCTTCTGAGCTTATTCAAATATTCCCTTTTAGTGAGACTATACCCCTTTCCCCTTTTGACCACACGAAGATTCGTCTGATGGGACCACTCTAAGAAGTACAAGATATCAGACAACAAAGACCACTTTGAAATGAAGAGTATTTTCCGTGCATATGAATAATGGAAACTACAACGGTTGAAGGCCAAAGACAAGTAGAATTTGAAGGCTCTGAAGAATTCCCAGATTTGTATGACCTAGGAAGGCTACCCTTATGGAACTTGGCAGACTATGGAAGTTGTCAATACCCGAGATCAAGGTGTATCAGAGAAAGACCAAGCATGGAGAGTTAAAAACCTCAAAGTTTTGTCAAGAAAACCCTAAGGCAGGGGATATCAATTATGGAAGATAGCTCATGGCAATGACAAGGGCAGAAACACGGTTATCTGTGATGTCATCACCATTGATACTGTGCTCACCGAGCTGAGCTAAGCATGCATATGCATGGAAGGATTAAATGGTAGAAGGCTGATGGAGCACCTATCAGCAAGATGAAGTTTTAACCTTAGCCGGTGTATCACCAGGATTTGGAGTAGTACATCAAGAAGTTTAAAATGGAGCTCCAGGAAGTCGTATTAGACAAGGAAGTATTTCATGAGGAACTCAGGATCCTGAAGATGAGAGCAGCCAAGCTGGAAGAGCTACAACCTCGAGATACCGGAGAATTGTCAAGAACTAAAGGACAGTATGACCATGGTTCATGTGAAGGATGTTGAAACCAGAAGTTTGAAATGCAACTCCGGAATATTAAAGGACGTCACGAGAGACTTCGCATCAACAGAGTTGATCTGGCAAAAGAACTTAAGAAGACAAGCATGATCGGAAGAAGCCATTGGAGGCATGAACAAGGCTTGAAGAGTTTGGAGACGTTGAAGATTTGTTGACCTTTAGAAGACCAAACCCCTGTTATATACCTACGTTAGATGCGACGATTGTGAGCTGTCATTTGTTTGATGTTTTCCCGACAGCCATGATAAAATCAGTCTTTTCAAAACCATTGTTTGTATTGTGTGCATCCCTCTCTATCTCTCTTATCTTACCCCAAACCCACATGGACCCAATAGAGGATGAATGGAGATGAGCTTGTATTTTCTGGACTGATGAGTCAGTTGGAGGCAGACCGATGGATTCAGAACATGGAGGATCATATGGAGAACAACCCTATAGTCGGAAAGGATATGGCCCAGCATGCGCTTCAATGCTTTGAAAGAGGTGCTGCTACTTGGTGGAGGATGTACCAAACCATCAATGGATGGCAAAGTGTAACCACTTGGAAAGAATTTAAGTTGACTTTGCTAAAGTCTCAGTTTGTGTCCCAGAAGTTGAAGCCTTATGGAAAGGACATGAAGAAACCTTGTGCATGCAAGATTTGTGGAGAAATCGGACACACCCATAAAGAACATAAGGATGAATGCCCCAAGGAGAAGGAAACTTGTGCTAGATAGTTGAGTTTGCAACAAAAGAAATGGAGTAGTAGAAGTGAGAACATTTTTCTTTTATATTGAGGTGGTGAGTTGAGACTTGTTATGGAAAAGCGAGAGATTGTGATCATTGGAGAATCAATAAAGTTAGCATCGTTGGTAAAGATTTGGGTTTTATGAGTTGTTACTCTATGAAGAAGAATTTTGGCCATTCTGGGGATATGAGAAATATGGTCTATGGAAGATTTGTGCATTTTAAGGGTGGTAGTACCCTGTAAGAACCGTTGACCCCTGGAAAAGATAAGGATACTCCACTGAGTGGATTTCGGACAAAATGCATACGAGTTTTGTCACGATATGTGTGATACCTCAAGAGTATGTGGGATGAAGTTGGAGACCGTTAGTTGTTTGGACCAAATGTGATCAAGGAGTCAGAAGAGAATGTTAAGTTGATTCGAGATAGACTGAAGGTAGCTCAGTCCAGGCAGAAGAGTTATGCAGACTCAAAAAGGAAAATGCAAGGAGGTAGTCTATGAAATTGGAGACAGAGCATGTATTTGTGTGTCCCCTATGCGAGGAGTTAAACGGATTGGAGTTAAGGGACAGTTAGCCCCGAGATTTGTAGGACCATACCGAGTTTGGAGCATATGGGAGAAGTGGCCAACAAGTTGGAGTTACCCGAAGGACTGTCAGGAGTTCATGATGTGTTTCACGGTTCCCAGTTGAAGAAGTGCCATGCAGAGATGGCCAATATTCTCCTGTAAAGACGCTTGACCGCGGAAAGGATAATGATGTTCCACGAAGTGGAATATGGACTTCATAAGTATAAGTTTTTATCTCGGTATGAGGGATATCCCACGAGGATGAAGAGATGAAGTACTATTGGATATAAAGGAGGTATGATGTCGGAAATAGGGATCAATGAAAACTCCATGATGAGTCTGAGTAATCATGTCCTAGTTTGGTGCCAATAGAAGGAAGGAAGACAGTACAATTGGATGGATTTAAGAATACTAGGAAGTTGGATGTTGGAATAACGATCAGTTGCCCCGATGATGAGTTCAAGGTTTGCAAGTGATGGGATGGGCCATAACCCACAGGCCCCAGGACCTGCCAAGAAGCAAGCACACTCTTGCTGAAGGAAACCCCCTGGAAGAGGATATGCCCTTATCGATAGACGATCTTATAGGAGTAACGCAAAACCTGAGAGTTGTGAAGGAACGATAGGTGTTTGTTTGGCTTGCAGAATCAATGGATTTATCCGAACCTTGGTTCGTCGACGAGAGAAATTCTACAATGCTTGTGAGGATGACCGAGTGTTACAATACGAGATTCGCTAAAGCATATACAGGGTAATGATTTGGGTGCGGGATGGATTGATCACCATACCCACTTACTCTTATTATTCGCCTTGCTATATGGGATGGTAAATCTGAGTGACTTTCCTATAGTAGAGAGACGACGATATTAAACCTTGTTAAACCTTAGAATGGTATAGGTATTTTTTTCCCTTGTACAAGGCAGCTTTGCCAACCGTAGGTTATACGGTGAGGATCACCCAGACCCATTTCCTGCAGAAGAAACCATAAATTGTTGACCACCATGAGATATTGATAGTTGTTTAGTCTTGGCGCCAGACCTGTCAGCTAAGAAGACCCAATCTCGGAATGACCTTACCTAGATGAAAGACAAAAGAATTGAGGAAAAGGTTATGCCACTACCGGAAGAGCTCAGAGAAGGAATTTTCTCGAGGATCTGAGAAGACCGACACTGTCAAGAATAAGGATGGAGTATATGAGTTTTGATGGAACAGTAACCGTGCTTCTAAGGGTGGTAGCACCCCAGACCCCTGTGAAGATCGATGGATTTTGAGGAGACCCCCAAACCCTAACCTTTTCTTGCTAGCCTCTCCGAATCTCGAGGACGAGATTCCTTTTAAGGGTGGTAGGTTTGTAACATCCCAAAATTCTAATTTTTGGAATGTTATAATAAATAGATAGATTTGATTGACTGTTTGATTGATTGACTGAAAGTGAGTGAAATTCGAAACTTTTGAAAGATAAATGAGAGGGAATAAAAGGACTTTCCCAAACTTTCATATTTGCTTTCTGATCTCCATGAATTCAAATTCTTTTCAAATACAAAACCCTTGAGCGAAGATGATATGACTTCTTCCATTTAAAATTAAATGAAAGGGTATTTGAAAATAATTGAATTTCATTATCAATTCAGAAACTTTAAGCAACTCAAGGACCCACGGAGAGAGTTGGGGATTTCGTTATTTACATAATTGAGTTTTCTCAAATTATGTAAATAGGATCATTTGATTTTATTTATTTTATCATCAATTATTTCTACTACAAAAATATGAGAGAGGGAATAAAATGACTTTCCCAAAATATAGAAATATTGAGGATTTAATAAAAAATCAAATAAGTTTTATTTCGGAGTTTTTCGGTATTTTATTTGAATTTAGGAAAAATGCGCGTTTTTCAAAGTTGTAGTTTGGGCCCAGATAAATGTTCACTTTATCGGGCTTGATTTTAGGAACCCGGCAAAATTTATTTCGTGATTTTTGGAGTCCGTTTAGTATTTCTTTTTATTTTTCTTCCGAGCAGATTTATAAAAAAACGGAAACCGACTTCGGCCTGTACTCGGCCAGGACTCCCTGGCCCGGGGCCTTTATATAGCGCCTGAGGCCCGGCCGAGAGCCCCAGCCCAGCCGAAACCCTAGCCGCCGCCTACCAGCCCCGCCGCCGCCGCCGACTCGCCGGAGCGCGCGCCTTTCGAGGTTCGCCGCCGCCTCGTTTTCCGTGCAGTTTTTTTAAAAAAATCTGTTCGTCGTTTTTCTTTTTTGTCGGATTTTCCGCGGTTATTTTCTGATCGCGATTTCTGATCCAATTTTCGTTTTAGTATAACTTTTCGCTCGTTTATCGGAATCAGGCGATTCAAGCGCCTGGAGTTTCGTCTCGAAACCCTCTTTCCGAATAATGAACTTAAAGAAGTTTTTGCTACTGTAAAATTTTCCCTAGATCCAGATTACTAGAACGAAGTTATTTTCTTTCGCCGTTTGATTTCTTTCGCTTCGTTCGATTTGATTCTTTTTGCAACCAGGGTTCTTAAGTTGAACTTTCTGGTTAGATCTTCTATTTGAGTTTTACCTGTGCATTAGATGAGTACTTATTGTATGCTTGTTTGATTGTCTACGATAGAATACCCGGAGTGCGCCGCCTGTTACTTCGAATCTCTAGGTTTCGCGGATCATCAGCAAGGCAAGTAATACTTTGATCATACCTTTTCTACAACCCAGTTTTATTGCATTAGATCAATCCTCACACATTGCATGATTAGGATCTAATTAAATTGTGGGATGGGAAGTAGATGAGGTAGTACCTATTACCTGTTTATTATCAAACCTTTGGGAGTTACTTCTACGTTTGCTTATTATGCCATGCTATGCCAGTAGACGTGGATTGGGTGAGTGATATCCATGACAGATGTGAGATTTATAATTAAGGGTTTATCTAAGGTGGCAACCTAATACACATCTGGGTGGATTGAGGCACCTGGGGTTACCAGGACTTGCCTGTTTTTCTTTGGACCGCCACCCAGGCTGAAAGGGATCATGAGATTATTCATACTAGAAACTTCCATGTGCAGCCACAAGCCATTATGGGCTCTGGCATAGTTGACTAAGTTGTGCGAACTCTTACAGTGGTAGACTAGCAGATGTAGGGGAAAGTAGGTGTACCGGTCTACCCGTCGTAAGGTGCTAGCGCTTCTGAAAGACTGTGTCTCGGTCTTCCGTCTTCTCAAACACCCTGCAGTGCGAGAAACCAAACGGAGGCGATCGAGTCTTGTGGGGAAAAGTGCGCAAACCTCTGCAGAGTGTAACAAACTAATCATGGTTAGCCGTGTCCCCGGTCATGGACATCTTGAGTATCTAGTACCTGGATTATCATGTGAATCTCAACATGTTACTCTAAATTAATTTTGATGGGTTTTAATGATGATACTTAATTGGGATTGAGAATGCTGTCAACCATTCTCAATGTTTCACAACCACCATGATAGTAATTAATTTTATTTCTTTGAAGTAGGGAAAAATTGGCTTTACGCAAAAAACCTTATAACCATAGAGCTTTTCCACCAGCCATATATGCATATAGTGATAGCCATTGTTCATCATTTTCTCTATGGTGTGAATTTGCCAGTACATTCAATGTACTGACCCGTTTTGGGCTGCAACATCTCATGTTGCAGGATTATCTTACGACGAGTAAGTGATACGTTAGGGTTACGATTTCTACACTCAACTTTGCCGTTGGTGTTGATGGGAATCCACAACCTTGTTGCTTCCGCTATATGGATTGAGGTAATAGTATTTACGTTACTTTATACATGTGATTTACCTCTGTTATAAATCCTTCGAGTACTGTGTGTGTCAGCATACCGATCCAGGGATGACACTTAAGCACAGAGACTTGATCCATTCGGGTCAGGTCGCTACACACTGTCTCCATTTGAGCTGAAGCCTTATGCACCTTGGATCATGAGATTCCTTAGGACAATGTCTTCACTCAACTACAAAGCTGATTTCCAGAATCATCTCAGCTACTTGCCCCCAATTGAAGTCCTCAAGCAGACATATTCCTTAGTTGATGGAAAGGGCAAGGCACCAGCTGTAATTGATGAAGGCATTCCTCCATTGGATGGTCAGTTTCGCAAAGCTGCATCTTATTCCACCAATGATGACTCTGCCACACATGACTCTGCCAATGCTCCCAAGTCCACTCCTCAAGCCACTGCTCCCCGCGTGATGACAGACCGTGAACTTCTGCTTAGTCTTCACCAGAAGGTGGATCGAAATCACAAATGGGTTAAGCGTCAGTTTGGTTCACTTCTTCACAACATGACTGCCACACACAATGCAATGAAGAAAAACCACTACTACCTCCATCAAGTCTTCGGTCGCACCTGGGCAATCCTGTCACATCTGTATGGTGAATAAGATCTGAAGAACATGGGTCTTAATGAAGATTTTGACTGGTCTGCACCTGCACCGAAGAAGTTCAAGAAGGTCAAGGTTCCTTCTCTGGTGGCCAGCTCATATTCTTCATCGCGCGACACTGATGAACATGAAGATTTGGACGACACTGCGGCAGGCCCTACATCAACCAACGACCCCGACAACACTGGCGCTCCTTCATCAACTTGATTATCCTCAAGAGCGTTAGTCCTTAGTTTCGATCCTTTTGGTCATTCGATGACAAAGGGGGAGAAATTTGAGTTAGTCTTCAAGCGGGTCTATTTTATCGCCCATATACAACGTTTTTTTCTAAGTTACAACTCTTGTTCTTCTGAAACTTTATTGGATCGAGTTGTAATCTTAAACCCAATGGTGCTCTGATACTTTTGATGCACTGTGCTCTGATACTCTTGATGCACTATTCTGCATGCTTATTCCTTGTTAATATTATTGCACGCATGCTGAATTTCATCAGGCACCATATTTCATCATGCATTTCAAATTCTTCATATTATATGTTAAATGCGTGTATGAATTACAAGATATAGGGGGAGATCTCCATGATTCAACTCTTTAAGTGTGCATTTCTTCAAAAGCAAATTCCTCACTATGCACATCTTCAGGGGGAGTTCTTCTATATCTTGCAATCAAATTCCTCAGTATCAGTATTTACACTTCATATGTTTATCCCCGTTGAAAACTTAACCTATATTGTCATCAATCACCAAAAAGGGGGAGATTGTAAGTGCATCTAGTGCCCCTTAGTGATTTTGGTGTATTGAAGACTTATAGGTTAAGGGACTAATGCGTTTGTGAGTGTACACAGGTCTATAAGTCTATGAGGAGTTTGATATTTACAGGAAAAGTCGACCCCTAAAAATGAATATCTTCGACTGAAGATTTTGGTATTTCTGAAGACTTTGATGAAGACTTTGAAAGTGAAGAAATTGGTGTGTCCGTGAAGACTTGATATTCAAGCGAGGAATATGAAGCTTGAAGACTTTTGTTTTCATAGTTTTGTTTTTCTCTTTCTTGAGTCATAGGAAACACCGTACTATTAAAGGGGGTCGAGGAAATACTAAGGAAAAATTTCCATGTGATGCTCAACTCAAAATCCTACACCTACCAATCCGTTCGAGTGAAGCCATTGGAAATCTCATACAGTTCAGTCAATTTCTTCAGTGACAGAGACGAAGTTCTTCTGGTCTCTGAGGAATTTGTCCTGACTGAGGAGTTAGGAATTCGCCAGTGCGGATTGCCTACACAGTGAGGAACATGATAGCCCTGAGGATTTAGCTACTCAAAATTCTGACCGTTGCTGTGCTATAAGCCAGCTGTTCCAAAATATCTATCCACCTAACGGTCATATCATTGAAGGGCATTTATGTCTTATCATGTCGGGTTGCTCCCTAGGATATAAATAGCCGCCCCTTACAACCACGAGCTGGTTGGCTCCTCCGAGAGAAACCGACACTTGTCATTTGAGAGCAACCCATCCTCCGAGGACTTTGAGTGAAAATCATCAAGTGAGGAAAAACCAAAAACCCAAAACCCAAACACCTACAAACCCCAAGTGTCCTTTTATGCTATCCAGAAATTTGGTATAATTTCCGATCAACAATATGTCATCCACATATAATACCATAAGTGCTACAGAGCTCCCACTCACTTTCTTGTAAATACAGGCTTCTCCAAAAGTCTATATAAAACCATATGCTTTGATCACACTATCAAAGCGTATATTCCAACTCCGAGAGGCTTGCACCAGTCCATAAATGGATCGCTGGAGCTTGCACACTTTGTTAGCACCTTTTGGATCGACAAAACCTTCTGGTTGCATCATATACAACTCTTCTTTAAGATATCCATTAAGGAATGCACTTTTGACAACCATTTGCCAAATTTTATAATCATAAAATGCGGTAATTGCTAACATGATTCGGAGGGACTTAAGCATTGCTATGGGTGAGAAGGTCTCATCATAGTCAACTCCTTGAATTTGTTGAAAACCTTTTGCAACAAGTCAAGCTTTGTAGACAGTAATATTACCGTCAGGGTCAATCTTCTTCTTGAAGATCCATTCATTCTCTATGGCCTGCCGATCAACGGGAAAGTCAACCAAAGTCCACACTTTGTTCTCATACATGGATCCCATCTCAGATTTCATGGCCTCAAGCCATTTTGCGGAATCTGGGCTCATCATCACTTCCACATAGTTCGTAGGTTCGCCATGGTCAAGTAACATGACTTCCAGAATAGTATTGCCGTACCACTCTCGTGCGGATCTTACTCTGGTTGACCTACGAGGTTCGGTAGTAACTTGATCAGAAGTTTCATGATCATCATCATTAGCTTCCTCACTTACTGGTGTAGGAATCACTGGAACTGATTTCTGTGATGAACTACTTTCCAATAAGGGAGAAGGTACAATTACCTCGTCAAGTTCTACTTTCCTCCCACTCACTTCTTTCGAGAGAAACTCCTTCTCCAGAAAGGATCCATTCTTAGCAACGAATATCTTGCCTTCGGATCTGTGATAGAAGGTGTACCCAACAGTCGCCTTTGGGTATCCTATGAAGACACATTTTCCGATTTGGGTTCGAGCTTATCAGGTTGAAGCTTTTTCACATAAGCATCGAAGCCCCAAACTTTAAGAAACGACAACTTGGGTTTCTTGCCAAACCACAATTCATAAGGTGTCGTTTCAACGGATTTAGATGGTGCCCTATTTAACATGAATGCAACTGTCTCTAAAGCATAACCCCAAAACGATAGCGGTAAATCAGTAAGAGACATCATAGATCGCACCATATCTAATAAAGTGCGGTTACGACATTCGGACACACAATTACGTTGTGGTGTTCCAGGTGGCGTGAGTAGCGAAACTATTCTGCATTGTTTCAAATGAAGTCCAAACTCATAACTCAAATATTCACCTCCATGATCAGATCGTAGAAACTTGATTTTCTTGTTACGATGATTTTCCGCTTCACACTAAAATTCTTTGAACTTTTCAAATGTTTCAGACTTATGTTTCATTAAGTAGATATACCCATATCTGCTCAAATCATCTGTGAAGGTGAGAAAATAACGATATCAGCCTCGAGCTTCAATGTTCATTGGACAACATACATCAGTATGTATGGTTTCCAATAACTCTGTTGCTCGCTCCATTGTTCCGGAGAATGGAGTTTTAGTCATCTTGCCCATCAGGCATGGTTCCCAAGTACTCAGTGATTCATAATCAAGTGATTCCGGAAGTCCATCAGAATGGAGTTTCTTCATGTGCTTTACACCAATATGACCTAAACGGTAGTACCACAAATAAGTTGCACTATCATTACCAACTCTTCATCTTTTGGCTTCAATACTATGAACATGTGTATCACTACTATCAAGATTTAGTAAAAATAGACCACTCATCAAGGGTGCATGACCATAAAAGATATTACTCATATAAATAGAACAACCATTATTCTCTGATTTAAATGAACAACCGTCTTACATCAAACAAGATCCATATATAATGTTCATGCTCAACGCTGGCACCAAATAACAATTATTTAGGTCTAAAACTGATCCCGAAGGTAGATGTAGCGGTAGCGTGCTGACGGCGATCACATCGACTTTGGAACCATTTCCCACATGCATCATCACCTCGTCCTTAGCCAATCTTCGCTTAATCCGTAGCCCCTGTTTCGAGTTGCAAATGTTAGCTACTAAACCAGTATCAAATACCCAGGCACTACTGTGAGCATTAGTAAGGTACACATCAATAAGATGTATTTCAAATATACCTTTGGCTTTGCCATCATTCTTCTCCGCCAAATACTTGGGGCAGTTCCGCTTCCAGTGACCAGTACCTTTGCAGTAGAAGCACTCAGTCTCAGGCTTAGGTCCAGACTTGGGTTTCTTCACTTGAGCAGCAACTGGCTTGTTGTTCTTCTTGAAGTTCCCCTTCTTCCCTTTACCCTTTTTCTTGAAACTGGTGGTCTTGTTGACCATCAACACTTGATGCTCCTTCTTGATTTCTACCTCCACAGCCTTTAGCATTGCAAAGAGCTCAGGAATGGTCTTATCCATCCCTTGCATATTATAGTTCATCATGAAGCTCTTTTAGCATGGTGGTAGTGATTGAAGAACTCTATCAATGACACTATCATCACGAAGATTAACTCCCAACTAAGTCAAGTGGTTGTGGTACCTAGACATTCTGAGTATATGTTCACTAACAGAACTATTCTCCTCCATCTTGCTGCTGTAGAACTTATTGGAGACTTCATATCTCTCAATCCGGGCATTTGCTTGAAATATTAACTTTAACTCCTGGAACATCTCATATGCTCCATGACGTTCAAAACATCGTTGAAGTCCCGGTTCTAAGCCGTAAAGCATGGCACACTGAACTATCGAGTAGTCATCAGCTTTGCTCTGCCAGGTGTTCACAACGTCTGGCGTTGCTCCTGCAGTGGGTTTGTCACCTAGCGGTGCTTCTAGGATGTAATTCTTCTGTGCAGCAATGAGGATAATCCTCAAGTTACAGACCAAGTTCGTGTAGTTTCTACCATCATCTTTCAACTTAGCTTTCTCTAGGACGCATTAAAATTCAACGGAACAACAGCACAGGCCATCTATCTACAACAACATAGACATGCAAAATACTATCAGGTACTAAGTTCATGATAAATTAAAGTTCAATTAATCATATTACTGAAGAACTCCCACTTAGATAGACATCTATCTAATCATCTAAGTGATCACGTGATCCATAACAACTAAACCATGTCCGATCATCACGTGAGATGGAGTAGTTTTCAATGGTGAACATCACTATGTTGATCATATCTGCTATATGATTCACGCTCGACCTTTCGGTCTTAGTGTTCCGAGGCCATATCTGCATATGCTAGGCTCGTCAAGTTTAACCCGAGTATTGTGCGTGTGCAAAACTGGCTTGCACCCGTTGTATGTGAATGTAGAGCTTATCACACCCGATCATCACGTGGTGTCTCGGCACGACGAACTGTAGCAATGGTGCATACTCAGGGAGAACACTTATACCTTAAAATTTAGTGAGAGATCATCTTGTAATGCTACCGCCGAACTAAGCAAAATAAGATGCATAAAGGATAAACATCACATGCAATCAATATAAGTGATATGATAATGATATGGTCATCATCATCTTGTGCCTTTGATCTCCATCTCCAAAGCACCTCATGATCACCATCATCACCGTCTTGACACCTTGATCTCCATCGAAACATCATTGTCGTCACCCCAACGATTGCTTCTACGACTAATCGCCACCTCTTAGTGATAAAGTAAAGCAATTACATGGCGATTGCATTTCATAAAATAAAGCGACAGCCATATGGCTCCTGTCAGTTGCTGATAACTGTGTTACAAAACATGATCATCTCATACAATAAAATTTAGCATCATGTCTGGACCATATCACATCACAAAATGCCCTGCAAAAACAAGTTAGACATCCTCTACTTTGTTGTTGCAAGTTTTACGTGGCTGCTACGGGCTGAGCAAGAACCGTTCTTACCTACGCATCAAAAACCACAACGCGGTATAGTGATTGATTTTTGATCTTCAGAAAGAACCCTGTTCATTGAATCCGATTCAACTAAAGTTGGAGAAACTGACACCCACCAGCCACCTGTGTGTGAAGCATGTTGGTAGAACCAGTCTTGCATAAGCATACGCGTAATGTCGGTCTGGGCCGCTTCATCCAACAATACCGCCGAATCAAGAATCAACTAGTGACGGCAAGCAATATGTATATACCCACGCCCACAACTCATTTGTGTTCTACTCGTGCATATAACATCTACGCATAAACCTGGCTCGGATGCCACTGTTGGGGGATGCAGTAATTTCAAAAAATTCCTACGCACACGCAAGATCATGGTGATGCATAGCAATGAGAGGGAAGAGTGTTGTCTATGTACCCTTGTAGACCGTAAGCGGAAGCGTTATGACAACGTGGTTGATGTAGCCGTATGTCTTCACGATCGACCGATCCTAGCACCAAAGGTACGACACCTCCGCGATCTGCACATATTCGGCTCAGTGAGGTCCCACGATCTAGTAGAGTGTCGAGGGAGAGCTTCGTCAGCATGATGGAGTGATGACGGTGATGATGATGCTATCGGAACAGGGCTTCGCCTAAGCACCGCTACGATATGACCGAGGTGGATTATGGTGGAGGGGGGTACCGCACACGTCTAACAGATCAATGATCAACTTGTGTGTCTATGGGGTGCCCCCTCCCCTGTATATAAAGGAGTGGCGGAGGGGGACGACCTCCTAGGCGCCCCCCAAGGGGAGTCCTACTCCCACCGGGAGTAGGATTCCCCCCTTCCCTAGTTGGATTAGGAGAGAAGGAAGGACGAGGAAGGAGGAAGGAAAGGGGGGCTCCAAATTCGGATTGGGCTTGGGGGGCGCCCCCTCCTTTGCTCCCTTCTCCTCTCTCTCCCACTATGACCCAATAAGGCCCATATACCTCCCGAGGGTTCCAGTAACCTCCCGGTACATCGGTAAATGCCCGATCTCACCCGGAAGCATTCCGATGTCCAAATATAGTCGTCCAATATATCGATCTCTATGGCTCCACCATTTTAAGACTCGTCGTCATGTCCGTGATCATATCTGGGACTCTGAACTACCTTCGGTACATCAAAAGACATAAACTCATAATACAATCGTCATCGAACGTTAAGCGTGCGGACCCTACGGGTTCGAGAACTATGTAGACCTGACCGAGACACGTCTCCGGTCAAGAACCAATAGCGGAACCTGGATGCTCATATTGGTTCCTACAAATTGTACGAAGATCTTTATCGGTCAAACCGCATAACAACATACGTTGTTCCCTTTGTCATCGGTATGTTACTTGCCCGAGATTTGATCGTCGGTATCTCAATACCTAGTTCAATCTCGTTACCGGCAAGTGTCTTTACTCATTCCGTAATGCATCATCTCGCAACTAACTCATTAGTCACAATGCTTGCAAGGCTTATAGTGATGTACATTACCGAGAGGGCCTAGAGATACCTCTCCGGCAATCGGAGTGACAAATCCTAATCTCGATCTATGCCAACTCAACAAACACCATTGGAGACACCTGTAGAGCATCTTTATAATCACCCAGTTACGTTGTGACGTTTGGTAGCACACAAAGTGTTCCTCTGGTATTCGGGAGTTGCATGATCTCATAGTCATAGGAACATGTATAAGTTATGGAGAAAGCAATAGCAACAAACTAAACGATCATCGTGCTAAGCTAACGGATGGGTCAAGTCAATCACATCATTCTCTAAAGATGTGATCCCGTTAATCAAATGACAACTCATGTCTATGGTTAGGAAACATAACCATCATTGATTCAACGAGCTAGTCAAGTAGAGGCAAACTAGTGACACTCTATTTGTCCATGTATTTACACATGCACTAAGTTTCCAGTTAATACAATTCTAGCATGAATAATAATCATGTATCATGATATAAGGAAATATAAATAACAACTTTATTATTGCGTCTACGGCATATTTCCTTCAGTCTCCAACTTGCACTAGAGTCAATAATCTAGTTCACATCGTCATGTGATTTAACACCAATAGTTCACATCTTTATGTGATTAGTTCACATCTCCATGTGACTAATACCCAAAGGGTTTACTAGAGTCAATAATCTAGTTCACATCGCTATGTTATTAACACCCAAAGAGTGATCATGTATTGCTTGTGAGAGAAGTTTAGTCTATGAGTCTGCAACATTCAGATCCGTGTGTATTTTGCAAATTTCTATGTCTACAATACTCTGCACGGAGCTACTCTAGCTAATTGCCCCCACTTTCAACATGTATCTAGATCGAGACTTAGAGTCATCTAGATCGATGTAAAAATCATGCATCGACGTAACTCTTTACGACGAACTATTTTATCACCTCCATAAACGAGAAATATTTCCTTAGTCCTCTAAGGATAATTTTTATTGCCGTCTAGTGATCTACTCCTAGATCACTATTGTACTCCCTTGCCAGAATCATGCTAAGGTATACAATAGGACCGGTACACAACATAGCATACTTTGTAGAACCTATGACTGAGGTATAGGGAATGACGTTTCATTCTCTTTCTATTTTCTGCTGTGGTCGGGTTTTAAGTCTTTACTCAACTTCACACATTGCAACACAGGCAAGAACTCCTTCTTTGAATGTTCCATTTTGAACTACTTCAAAATATTGTCAAGGTATGTACTCATTGAAAAATCTTATCAAGCGTCTTGATCTATCTTTATAGATCTTGATGCTCAATGTGTAAGCAGCTTCACCGAGGTCTTTCTTTGAAAAATTCTTATTCAAGTATCCTTTTATGCTATCCAGAAATTCGGTATCATTTCCAATCAACAATATTTCATCCACATATAATATCAGAAATGCTACAGAGCTCCCACTCACTTTCTTGTAAATACAGGCTTCTCCAAAAGTCTGTATAAAACCATATGCTTTGATCACACAATCAAAGCGTATATTCCAACTCCGAGAGGCTTGCACCAGTCCATAAATTGATCGCTGGAGTTTGCACACTTTGTTAGCACCTTTTGGATCGATAAAACCTTCTGGTTGCATCATATACAACTCTTCTTTAAGATATCCATTAAGGAATGCAGTTTTGACATCCATTTGCCAAACTTTATAATCATAAAATGCGGCAATTGCTAACATTATTTGGATGGACTAAAGCATCGCTACGTGAAAGTGCAACTATCCCTGGGAGGTTTTGGTAATTCCTAACAACATATAACTCATTGAGCTAATGCTACTTAAAGATAAACATTTTAGGAAAGCTCGGTGATTGGCATGGCATGGATGAGAAAGGTGGATCCCTCAAAATTCTAAGGACAAAGAATTGGCTCAAGCTCAAAGCTCAGGACTCTACATCTTTCCATTTTAAGTGATCCAAGATCACATTGTGTCCATAGGAAAAGCCAATACTATTAAGAGGGGATGAGGTGTTGCCTATTGGCTTGCTTGCTCAAAATGCTTAGTGATATGCTCCAAAAGCCCTCAACTACTTTCTCACATCCACATATGTCCCAAACCAAAATTCAAACTCGACCCCACCGAAACTTTCTATCCGGCGCCACCGAGTTGAGTTGACATAGCCACTGCCAGAAACCCTAGTCTTTTCAGTCTCATCGATGGATCTCGGTCTCACCGAGATGGGATTGTAATCTCTCTGTTTCCCTTCGTAACGTTTTGGTAAAACCAAGATGAGCGATCGGTCTCACCGAGATGGGATTGTAATCTCTCTGTTTCCCTATCGTAACGTTTCGGTCCAACCGAGATGAGCGAATCGGTCCCACCGAGTTTGCCTGACCAACTCTCTGTTAGTCCATAACCAAAATCGGTCTCACCGAGTTTTTGTAATCGGTCTCACCAAGATTACGTTATGCCCTAACCCTAACAAAATCGGTCCCACCGAGTTGACATGTCGGTCCCACCGAAAACCCTAACGGTTACATTTTGAACTAAATCGGTCTGACTGAGTTTCATGATTCGGTCCCACCGAGTTTGGTGATTTGTGTGTAACGGTTAGATTTTGTGTGGAGGCTATTTATACCCCTCCACCCACTCTTCATTCATGGAGAGAGCCATCAGAATATGCCTACTGCTACCTCTTGAGCACTGCGTTGGTTTTCCCCGAAGAGGAAGGGATGATGCAACAAAGTAGCGTAAGTATTTCCCTCAGTTTTTGAGAATCAAGGTATCAATCCAGTAGGAGGCTACGCGTGAGTCCCTCGTACCTGCACAAAACAAATAAATCCTCGCAACCAACGTGAATAGGGGTTGTCAATCCCTACACGGCCACTTACGAGAGTGAGATCTGATAGATATGATAAAGATAATATTTTTGGTATTTTTGTGATAAAGATGCAAAGTAAAATAAAGGCAAAGTAGAAAGCAAAGGAAATAACTAAGTAGTAGGAGATTAATATGATAAAGATAGACCCGGGGGCCATAAGTTTCACTAGTGGCTTCTCTCGAGAGCATAAGTATTCTACAATGGGTGAACAAATTACTGTTGAGAAATTGACAGAATTGAGCATAGTTATGAGAATATCTAGGTATGATCATGTATATAGGCATCACGTCCGAGACAAGTAGACCGACTCCTGCCTGCATCTACTACTATTACTCCACTCATCGACCGCTATCCAGCACGCATCTAGAGTATTAAGTTAAAAACAGAGTAACGCCTTAAGCAAGATGACATGATGTAGAGGGATAGACTCATGCAATATGATGAAAACCCCATCTTGTTATCCTAGATGGCAACAATACAATACGTGCCTTGCTGCCCCTACCATCACTAGGAAAGGACACCGCAAGATTGAACCCAAAGCTAAGCATTTCTCCCGTTGCAAGAAAGATCAATCTAGTAGGCCAAACCAAACTGATAATTCAAAGAGACTTGCAAAGATAACCAATCATACATAAAAGAATTCAGAGAAGATTCAAATATTATTCATAGATAGACTTGATCATAAACCCACAATTCATCGGTCTCAACAAACACACCACAAAAAGAAGATTGCATCGAATAGTTCTCCACAAGAGAGGGGGAGAACATTGTATTGAGATCCAAAAAGAGAGAAGAAGCCATCTAGCTAATAACTATGGACCCATAGGTCTGAGATGAACTACTCACACTTCATCGGAGAGGCTATGGTGTTGATGTAGAAGCCCTGCATGATCGATGCCCCCTCCGGCGGAGCTCCAGAACAGGCCCCAAGATGGGATCTCGTGGATACAGAAAGTTGCGGCGGTGGAATTAGGTTTTTGGCTCCGTGTCTGATCGTCTGGGGGTACGTAGGTATATATAGGAGGATGGAGTATGTCGGTGGAGCAACAGGGGGCCCACGAGGGTGGAAGGTGCGCCTAGGGGGGGTAGGTGCGCCCCCCTACCTCATGGCCTCCTCTTTTGTGTCTTGACGTAGGGTCCAAGTCTCTTGGGTCTTGTTCGTTGAGAAAATCACGTTCCTGAAGGTTTCATTCCGTTTGGACTCCGTTTGATATTCCTTTTCTTCGAAACCCTAAAACAGGCAAAAAAACAGCAATTCTGGGCTAGGCCTCCGGTTAATAGGTTAGTCCCAAAAATAATATAAAAGTGGATAATAAAGCCCAGTAATGTCCAAAACAGTAGATAATATAGCATGGAGCAATCAAAAATTATAGATACGTTGGAGACGTATCAAGCATCCCCAAGCTTAATTCCCGCTCGTCCTCGAGTAGGTATATGATAAAAACATAATTTTTGATGCGGAGTGCTACTTGGCATAATTTTAATGTAATTCTTCTTAATTGTGGTATTAATATTAAGATCCGAAAGATTCAAGGCAAAAGTTCATATTGACATAAAAATAATAATACTTCAAGCATACTAACTAAGCAATTATGTCTTCTCAAAATAACATGGCCAAAGAAAGTTCATCCCTACAAAATCATATAGTTTAGTCATGTTTCATTTTCGTCACACAAGAATGCTCTCATCATGCACAACCCCGATGACAAGCCAAGAAATTGTTTCATACTTTAGTAATCTCAAACCTATAAACTTTCACGCAATATATGAGCGCGAGCCATGGACATAGCACTATGGGTGGAATAGAATATAATGAGGGGGGTTATGTGGAGAAGACAAAAAGGAGAAAGTCTCACATCAACGAGGCTAATCAATGGGCTATGGAGATGCCCACCGATTGATGTTGATGCAAGGAGTAGGGATTGCCATGCAACGGATGCACTAGAGCTATAAATGTATGAAAGCTCAACAAAAGAAACTAAGTGGGTGTGCATCCAACTTGCTTGCTCACGAAGACCTAGGGCACTTGAGGAGGACCATTGTTGGAATATACAAGCCAAGTTCTATAATGAAAAAATCCCACTAGTATATGAAAGTGACAAAACAAGAGACTCTCTATCATGAAGATTACGGTGCTACTTTGAAGCACAAGTGTGAAAAAAAGGATAGTAGCATTGCCCCTTTTATTTTTTTATTTTTTATTTAGCTTTTTTTATTTAGCCCTTCCCTCTTTTTTTTGGGAAAATGCTCTATTAA
Source organism: Triticum urartu (assembly GCF_056163025.1). NCBI lineage: Eukaryota > Viridiplantae > Streptophyta > Magnoliopsida > Poales > Poaceae > Triticum > Triticum urartu. Next base: position 367,253,120 of record NC_141875.1, read on the forward strand.
TGATGATCATCGCACTTCTATTTATTTACAACTCAATAATTACAACTCGATACTAGAACAAAGTATGACTCTATATGAATGCCTCCGGCGGTGTACCGGGATATGCAATGGACCAAGAGTGACATGTATGAAAGAATTATGAACGGTGGCCTTGCCATAAATACTATGTCAACTACATGATTATGCTAAGCAATATGACAATGATGAATGTGTCATGATGACCGGAATGGTGGAAAGTTGCATGGCAATATATCTCGGAATAGCTATGGAAATGCCATAATAGGTAGGTATGGTGGCTGTTTTGAGGAAGATATAAGGAGGTTTATGTGTGAAAGAGCGTATCATATCAAGGGGTTTGGATGCACCGACGAAGTTTGCGTCAACTCTCAATGTGAGAAAGGGCAATGCACGGTACCGAAGAGGCTAGCAAGGATGTAAGGGTGAGAGTGCGTATAATTCATGGACTCAACATTAGTCATAAAGAACTCACATACTTATTGCAAAAATCTACAAGTCATCAAAAACCTCGGTACTACGCGCATGCTCCTAGGGGGATTGATTGGTAGGAAAAGACCATCGCTCGTCCCCGACCGCCACTCATAAGGAAGACAATCAAATAACACCTCATGTTTCAAATTTGTTACACAACGTTTACCATACGTGCATGCTACGGGACTTGCAAACTTCGACACAAGTATTTCTCAATTTCACAACTTCTCAACTAGCACGACTTTGATATTATTACCTCCATATCTCAAAACAATCATCAAGCATCAAACTTCTCTTAGTATTCAAAACACTCTTAAGAAAATTTTACTAATTTTGAATACCTAGCATATTAGGATTTAAAGAAAATTACCATGCTATTAAGACTCTCAAAATAATCTAAGTGAAGCATGAGAGATCAATAGTTTCTATAAAACAAATCCACCACCGTGCTCTAAAAGATATAAGTGAAGTACTAGAGCAAAACTATATAACTCAACACATAGAGTATTCTAACAAATTCCAAATTGTGTATGGCTACCTCAAAAGGTGTGTACAGAAATAATGATTGTGGTAAAATAACAAATAAAGACTCAAATCATACAAGACGCTCCAAGCAAAACACATATCATGTGGCGAATAAAAATATAGCTCCAAGTAAAGTTACCGATAGAAGTAGACGAAAGAGGGGATGCCTTCCGTGGCACCCCCAAGCTTTGGCTTTTAGGTGTCCTTAGATTATCTTGGGGGTTCCATGGGAGTCCCCAAGCTTAGGCTCTTGCAACTCCTTGTTCCATAATCCATCAAATCTTTACCCAAAACTTGAAAACTTCACAACACAAAACTTAAAGTAGAAAATCTCGTGAGCTCCGTTAGCGAAAGAAAATAAAATAACACTTCAAGGTACTGTAATGAACTCATTCTTTATTTATATTGGTGTTATAACTACTGTATTCCAACTTATCTATGGTTTATAAACTATTTTACTAGCCATAGATTCATCAAAATAAGCAAACAACACACGAAAAACAGAATCTGTCAAAAACAGAACAGTCTGTAGTAATCTGTATCTAGCGCAAGATCTGGAACCCCAAAAATTCTAAAATAAATTGCTGGACGTGAGGAATTTATCTGTTAATAATTAAAAAATAATTAACTAAATAGAACTTTCAAAATAAAAATGGCAGTAGTTCTCGTGAGCGCTAAAGTTTCTGTTTTTTACAGCAAGTGTAACAAGACTTTCCCCAAGTCTTCCCAACGGTTCTACTTGGCACAAACGCTAATTAAACACAAAAAATCACAACCAAAACACAGGCTAGATAAATTATTTATTACTAAACAGGATCAAAAAGCAAGGAATAAAAATAAAATTGGGTTGCCTCCCAACAAGCGCTATCGTTTAACGCCCCTAGCTAGGCATAACAAGCAAGGATAGATCTAGGTATTGCCATCTTTGGTAGGCAATTATTCAATGAGGCATCTACCATCCTTAGGAATTTCTTTCTTTTTATTGATTATCAAACTTTTAGGCACAAGATCAAAAAATCATTTGTAACAAATGGTTCCTTAATGATAGCAAAAATATTAGGATGAACCCTTATGGATTTGAGATCCGCAGTTTCTTTACTAGAGGATTCACCCTTATTCTTAGGAACATACATAAGCTTGGAAATTTTAGTAGGAGGACATGGAGTGTTTTTATGGAAGAAAAAGCGGTTCCCAAGTTGGTAATAATATCCTCAATTTTATCAATTCTAGTGGAATCATGATTTATTTTCTCATTAACTATGGGTTCCTTCTCTTTAATATTTTTCAAAGTGACTCCTACTTTAGATCCATATTGAGAGATTCGGTTGTGGATATTTTTATCCAAATTTTCAATTAAATCTACGGTAGCAACCTTATTTTCAATAATTTCAAGTCTTTACATTACATTCTCCAAAGTTAATATAGTTCCATTAACCAAAAGAGGGGGTGAGCCAAACAAATCTATCATAGCATTATAAGAATCAAAAGTGTGGCTACCCAAGAAGTTCCCTCCGGTAATAGTATCAAGGATATATCTGTGCCAAGGAGTAATGCCTACATAAAAATTGCGAAGAAGAACGGAAGTAGATTGCTTCCTGGTGGATCTATTTTGAGCATTGCAAATTCTATACCAAGCATCTTTTAGATTCTCTCCCTCCCTTTGCTTAAAATTTAAAATTTCACACTCAGGAGACAACGGAGAAGATAAGGGACTAGCCATAACGACAAGCAAACGACCTAACACACAAGAAAACAAAAAAACAAGCGGGCAAAAAGAGGCAAATAGAGAAAGAGATGGAGGATAGAGAGAGAGAGGGCGAATAAAACGACGAGGGTGAAGTGGGGGAGAGGAAAACGAGAGGCAAATGGCAAATAATGTAATGCGGGAGATAAGGGTATGTGATGGGTACTTGATATGTTGACTTTTGCGTAGACCTCCCTGGCAACGGCGCCAGAAATCCTTCTTGCTACCTCTTGAGCACTATGTTGGTTTTCCCCGAAGAGGAAGGGATGATGCAGCAAAGTAGCGTAAGTATTTCCCTCAGTTTTTGAGAACCAAGGTATCAATCCAGTAGGAGGCTATGCGCGAGTCCCTCGTACCCGCACAAAACAAATAAATCCTCGCAACCAATGCGAATAGGGGTTGTCAAACCCTACACGACCACTTATGAGAGTGAGATCTGATAGATATGATAAAGATAATATTTTTGGTATTTTTGTGATAAAGATGCAAAGTAAAATAAAGGCAAAGTAGAAAGCAAAGGAAATAACTAAGTAGTAGGAGATTAATATGATAAAGATACACCCGGGGGCCATAGGTTTCACTAGTGGCTTCTCTCGAGAGCATAAGTATTCTACAGCGGGTGAACAAATTACTGTTGAGCAATTGACAGAATTGAGCATAGTTATGAGAATATCTAGGTATGATCATGTATATAGGCATCACGTCCGAGACAAGTAGACCGACTCTTGCCTGCATCTACTACTATTACTCCACTCATCGACCGCTATCCAGCATGCATCTAAAGTATTAAGTTAAAAATAGAGTAACGCCTTAAGCAAGATGACATGATGTAGAGGGATAGACTCATGCAATATGATGAAAACCCCATCATGTTATCCTCGATGGCAACAATACAATACGTGCCTTGCTGCCTCTACTGTCACTGGGAAAGGACACCGCAAGATTGAACCCAAAGCTAAGCACTTCTCCCATTGCAAGAAAGATCAATCTAGTAGGCCAAACCAAACTGATAATTCGAAGCGACTTGCAAAGATGGCCTCCTCTTTTGTGTCTTGGGTCTTGTTCATTGAGAAAATCACGTTCCGGAAGGTTTCATTCCGTTTGGACTCCGTTTGATATTCCTTTTCTTCGAAACCCTAAAACAGGCAAAAAACATCAATTCTAGACTGGGCCTCCGGTTAATAGGTTAGTCCCAAAAATAATATAAAAGTGGATAATAAAGCCCAATAATGTCCAAAACAGTAGATAATATAGCATGGAGCAATCAAAAATTATAGATACGTTGGAGACGTATCACCTACACTACCAACATACATTTTCTGAGAGAGAACCACCTACACTTGTGTTGAGGTCAAGATATTCCACTCCAACCACATAAATCTTGATCTCTAGCCTTTCCCAAGTTGCTTTCCACTCAAATCTTCTTTCTACCAAATCCAAATCCTGTGAGAGAGAGTTGAGTGTTGGGGAGACTATCATTTGAAGCACAAGAGCAAGGAGTTCATCATCAACACACCATTTGTTACCTCTTGGAGACTGGTGTCTCCTAGATTGGTTAGGTGTCACTTGGGAGCCTCCGTCAATATTGTGGAGTTTAACCAAGGAGTTTGTAAGGGCAAGGAGATCTCCTACTTCGTGAAGATCTACCCGAGTGAGGCAAATCCTTCATGGGCGACGGCCATGGTGGGATAGACAAGGTTGCTTCTTCGTGGATCCTTCGTGGGTGGAGCCCTCCGTGGACTCGTGCAGCCGTTACCCTTCGTGGGTTAAAGTCTCCATCAACGTGGATGTACGATAGCACCACCTATCAGAACCACGCCAAAAATCTCCGTGTCTCCAATTGCATTTGCATACTCCAAACTCCTCCCTTTACCTTCATATGCAATTGTTTTACTTTCCGCTGCTATACTCTTAGAATTGCATGTGTAGGTTGATTGCTTGACTTGTGCTAAGTTGCTAAAATCCACTTAGAACTAAAATTGGGAAAAGGCTAGATTTTTATTTGGTCAAGTAGTCTAATAACCCCCCTCTAGACATACTTTCGATCCTACAGGTGGTATCAGAGCTTTGATCTCCATTTGCTTTGATTTCCATTGATTTTGGTGGTTGATGTCTACTACACAACCTTCTTCTTGTAGACGTTGTTGGGCCTCCAAGTGCAGAGGTTTGTAGGACAGTAGCAAATTTCCCTCAAGTGGATGACCTAAGGTTTATCAATCCGTAGGAGGCGTAGGATGAAGATGGTCTCTCTCAAGCAACCCTGCAACCAAATAACAAAGAGTCTCTTGTGTCCCCAACACACCCAATACAATGGTAAATTGTATAGGTGCACTAGTTCGGCGAAGAGATGGTGATACAAGTGGTATATGGATAGTAGATAAAGGTATTTGAAATCTGAAATAATAAAAACAGCAAGGTAGCAAGTGATAAAAGTGAGCGTAAACGGTATTGCAATGTGTTGAAACAAGGCCTAGGGTTCATACTTTCGCTAGTGTAAGTTCCCTCAACAATAATAACATAATTGGATCACATAACTATCCCTCAACATGCAACAAAGAGTCACTCCAAAGTCACTAACAGCGGAGAACGAATGAAGAGATTATGGTAGGGTACGAAACCACCTCAAAGTTATTCTTTCCAATCAATCTGTTGGGCTATTCCTATAAGTGTCACAAACAGCCCTAGAGTTCGTACTAGAATAACACCATAAGATACAAATCATCCAAAACCCTAATTTCACCTAGATACTCCAATGTCACCTCAAGTATCCGTGGGCATGATTATACGATATGCATCACACAATCTCAAATTCATCTATTCAACCAACACATAGAACCTCAAAGAGTGCCCCAAAGTTTCTACCGGAGAATCACGACGAAAACGTTTGCCAACCCCTATGCATAGGTTCATGGGCGGAACCCGCAAGTTGGTCACCAAAACATACATCAAGTGAATCACGTGGTATCCCATTGTCACCACAGATACGCACGACAAGACATACATCAAGTGTTCTCAAATCTTTAAAGACTCAATCCGGTAAGATAACTTCAAAGGGAAAACTCAATCCATTACAAGCGAGATAGAGGGGGGAGAAAAGATCCTAGGATCCAAATATAATAGCAAAGCTCGCGATACATCAAGATCGTATCACCTCAAGAACACGAGAGAGAGAGAGAGATCAAACACATAGCTACCGGTACATACCCTCAGCCCCGAGGGAGAACTACTCCCTCCTCGTCATGGAGAGCACCGGGATGATGAAGATGGCCACCGGAGAGGGATTGCCCCCTCCGGCAGGGTGCCGGAACGGGTCTAGATTGGCTTTCTGTGGCTACGGAGGCTTCTGGCAGCGGAACTCCCGATCTATTGTGCTCCCGGATGTTTTTAGGGTATATGGAGATATATAGGCGGAAGAAGTACGTCAGGGGGGCCACGAGGGGCTCACGAGGGTGGAGGGCACGCCCAGGGGGATGGGCGCACCCTCCTACCTCGTGACCTCCTAGCAGATCCCCCGACATGCACTCCAAGTCTTCTGGGCTTCTTTCCTTCCAAAAATGAGTTTCGTGAAGTTTCAGGTCAATTGGACTCCGTTTGATTTTCCTTTTCTTTGAAACCCTAAAACAGGGTAAAAAACAGAAGCTGGCACTGGGCTCTGGGTTAATAGGTTAGTCCCAAAAATGATATAAAAGTGTATAATAAAGCCCATAAACATTCAAAATGATAGATAATATAGCATGGAGCAATCAAAAATTATAGATACGTTGGAGACGTATCAGCATCCCCAAGCTTAATTCCTGCTCATCCTCGAGTAGGTAAATGATAAAAGAAAGAATTTTTGATGTGGAATGATAGTTGGCATAATTTCAATGTAATTCTTCTTAATAGTGGCATGAATATTCAGATCCAAAAGATTCAAGACAAAAGTTCATATTGACATAAAAATGATAATACTTCAAGCATACTAACTAAGCAATTATGTCTTCTCAAAATAACATGGCCAAAGAAAGCTATCCCTACAAAATCATGTAGTCTGGCTATGCTCTATCTTCACCACACAAAATATTTAAATCATGCACAACCCCGATGACAAGCCAAGCAATTGTTTCATATTTTTGACGTTCTCAAACTTTTTCAACTTTCACGCAATACATGAGCGTGAGCCATGGATATAGCACTATAGGTGGAATAGAATGGTGGTTGTGGAGAAGACAAAAAGGAGAAGATAGTCTCACATCAACTAGGCGTGTCAATGGGCTATGGAGATGCCCATCAATAGATATCAATGTGAGTGAGTAGGGATTGCTATGCAACGGATGCACTAGAGCTATAAGTATATGAAAGCTCAACAAAAGAAACTAAGTGGGTGTGCATCCAACTCACTTGCTCACGAAGACCTAGGGCATTTTGAGGAAGCCCATCATTGGAATATACAAGCCAAGTTCTATAATGAAAAATTCCCACTAATATATGAAAGTGACAACATAGGAGACTCTCTATTATGAAGATCATGGTGCTACTTTGAAGCACAAGTGTGGTAAAAGGATAGTAGCATTGCCCCTTCTCTCTTTTTCTCTCATTTTTTTATTTTTTATTTGGGCCTTTTCTCTTTTTTATGGCCTCTTTTTTTATTTGGGCGTCTTTGGCCTCTTTTATTTAATTATTTTCGTCCGGAGTCTCATCCCGACTTATGGGGGAATCATAGTCTCCATCATCCTTTCCTCACTGGGATAATGCTCTAATAATGATGATCATCACACTTTTATTTACTTACAACTAAAGAATTACAACTCGATTCTTAGAACAAGATATGACTCTATATGAGTGCCTCCGGTGGTGTACCGGGTTGTGCAATGATGCATGAGTGACATGTATGAAAGAATTATGAACGGTGGCTTTGCCACAAATACGATGTCAACTACATGATCATGCAAAGCAATATGACAATGATGAAGCGTGTCATAATAAACGGAACGGTGGAAGTTGCATTGCAATATATCTCGGAATGGCTATGGAAATGCCATAATAGGTAGGTATGGTGGCTGTTTTGAGGAACATATATGGTGGGTTTATGGTACCGACGAAAGTTGCGTGGTACTAGAGAGGCTAGCAATGGTGGAAGGGTGAGAGTGCGTATAATCCATGGACTCAACATTAGTCATAAAGAACTCACATACTTATTGCAAAAATCTATTAGTTATCGAAACAAAGTACTATGCGCATGCTCCTAGGGGGATAGATTGGTAGGAAAAGACCATCGCTCATCCCCGACCGCCACTCATAAGGAAGGCAATCAATAAATAAATCATGCTCCCACTTCATCACATAACGGTTCACCATACGTGCATGCCACGGGAATCACAAACTTCAACACAAGTATTTCTCAAATTCATAACCACTCAACTAGCATGACTCTAATATCACCATCTCCATATCTCAAAACAATTATCAAGTATCAAACTTCTCATAGTATTCAACACACTCATAAGAGAAATTTATTATTCTTGAATACCTAGCATATTAGGATTTTAAGCAAATTACCATGCTATTTAATACTCTCAAAATAATCTAAGTGAAGCATGAGAGTTCATCTATTTCTTCAAAATAAAACTACCACCATGCTCTAAAAGATATAAGTGAAGAACTAGAGCAAATGACAAACTACTCCGAAAGATTTAAGTGAAGATCAATGAGTAGTTAAATAATTATTTAGCTATGTGAAGACTCTCTAACATTTAGTAATTTCAAATCTTGGTATTTTATTCAAAAAGCAAGCAAAGCAAAAGAAAATGACATTCTAAGAATGTAAAACATCATGTGAAGAAGCAAAAACTTAGGATCAACCGGAACTAACCGATAATTGTTGAAGAAGAAAGGTGGGATGCCAACCGGGTCATCCCCAAGCTTAGATGCTTGAGACTTCTTGGAATATTATCTTGGGGTGTCTTGGGCATCCCCAAGCTTGAGCTTTTGTGTCTCCTTAATTCCTCTCATATCACGGTCTTCCTAAATCTCAAAAGCTTCATCCACACAAAACTCAACAAGGACTCGTGAGATAAGTTAGTATAAACCATTGCAAAAAACCTTATCATACTCTACTGTAGCAAATCACTAAAATTATTATTCAACATTGCATACTAAATGCCTCTGCATATTTAATAGTCCTATCCTCTAATAGAATCATTAAAGAAGCAAACATATGCAAACAATGCAAACATAACAGCAATCTGTCTAAACAGGAGAGTCTGTAAAGAATGCAGAAACATCTATACTTCCCTAGCTCCAAAAATTATGAAAGAAAATTCCAACTGTAGTAAATTTATCATAGCTTAATATGCAAAAGGCTTCAACATTTTATCACATTCTGACTTTTCTAGGGAATTATTGCAACAGAGGTAAACTTTCTGTTTTCAAACAGCAACATGTGGACTTCTAAAATAGGCATAGTAAAGGTTATCAATGCCACTTTTATTGCAATAAAAGATGTAAAATTTTTTTATAAATAACAGAAAGCAAATCCTAACAAAATAAATTGATGCTCCAAGCCAAACACATATCATGTGGCGAATAAAAATATAGCTCCAAGTAAAGTTAGCGATGAACGAAGACGAAAGAGGGGATGCCTTCCGGGGCATCCCCAAGCTTAGGATCTTGGATATCCTTGAATATTACCTTGGGGTGCCTCAGCCATCCCCAAGCTTAGGCTCTTTCCACTCCTTATTCCATAGTCCATCGAATCCTTACCCAAAACGTGAAAACTTCACAACACAAAACTTAAAAGAAAACTCGTAAGCTCCGTTAGTATAAGAAAATAAATCACCACTTCAAGGTACTGTAATGAACTCATTATTTATTTATATTGGTGTTAAACCTAAAGCATTAAAACTTCTCTATAGTTTATAAACTACTTTACTAGCCATAGATTCATCAAAATAAGCAAACAACACACGAAAAACAGAATCTGTCAAAAACAGAACAGTCTGTAGTAATCTGGATCAAACGTATACTTCTGGAACTCATAAAATTCTCAAATAAATTTCTGAACCTGAGGAATTTATCTATTAGTCATCTGCAAAAATAATTAACTAAATAGCACTCTCCAAATAAAAATGGCAGCAATTCTCGTAAGCGCTAAAGTTTCTGTTTTTTACAGCATGATCAACAAGACTTTCGCAAAGTCTTCCCAAAGGTTCTACTTGGCACAAACACTAATGAAAAGCATAAAACCACATCTAAGAAGAGGCTAGATTAATTTTTTATTACTAAACAGGAGCAAAAATCAAGGAACAAAAATAATATTGGGTTGCCTCCCAACAAGCGCTATTGTTTAACGCCCCTAGCTAGGCATGATGATTTCAACGATGCTCACATAAAAGATAAGAATTGAAACATAAAGAGAGCATCATGAAAAATATGACTAACACATTTAAGTCTAACATACTTCCTATGCATAGGGATTTTGTGAGCAAACAACTTATGGAAACAAGAATCAACTTGCATAGGAAGGTAAAACAAGCATAACTCCAAAATTTTTAGCACATAGGGAGGAAACTTGATATTATTGCAATTCCTACAAGCATACATTCCTCCCTCATAATAATTTTCATTAGCATCATGAATGAATTCAACAATATAACCATCACCTAAAGAATTCTTTTCATGATCTACAAGCATAGAAATTCTACTACTCTCCAAATAAGCAAAATTCTTCTCATTCGGAATAGTGGGAGTATCACAAGAGACTTGAATACTATAAATTGATTCCAGATTAAAAGAGTAATGTTCAGAGGAAGGGTACTCATAATCATGACAAGTTTTATAAATATAATCATCACTACTCTTTATAGCATAAGTTTTATCACAATAATCATCATAAGTAGCAACTTTGTTCTCATCATAATCGATTGAAACCTCTTCCGAAATAGTGGATACATCACTACGTAAAGTCATGACATCTCCCAATCCACTTTCATAAACATTATAAGATTCAACATCCTCCAATATTGTGGGATCACTACTTCCTAAAGTTGACACTCTTCCAAAGCCACTTTCATCAATATAATCATCATAAGTAGAAGGCATGCTATCATGATAACAACTTTGCATATCAAAACTTGAGAGGCTAAAAATATCATCATTATTAAACATAGCATCCCCAAGCTTGGGACAAACATTAATCAAAAACATCATCTTCATCAAACATAGCTTCCCCAAGCTTGGGCCTTTTCATATCATAAGCATAATCACTCTCATCATTAATAGTATGGATAGCACCAATAGTATAGCAATTATCATATTCTTCCAAGCAGGTGCCAAAAAGATTTTCAAGATCATAAGGGGTGTCATTATCTTCCCAATCATAATCATCACAACAAGCAATAGGCATAACGAGATCATCATCAAGTGTATCATTTTCATGAGGCACACCAATAAGAGGAGCAACTTTATTTGGGAGAGATACCTTTTTACCTCTCTTCCTTTTTCTTTTCTTCTTCTTCACCACATCATGTGTGGTTTCAATCCTCTTTTTGGAGCTCCTTATTAATGAGATTGGTTGAATAGAAGGCTCCTCCTCGTTACCTGATTCATCATAAGAAATAATAAGAGGATATTGGGAAGTCTCTTCCCTTTCATTAGTATTCTCTTCATCCTATATTTGTTTCTTTTCTTTATGTAATTGACAATATAAGGATTTTCAATGCAATTCACCACACAATACATATAAATTTCTTCTAGATCAATATCGAGGAATTTCTCAAGGTTATATTCTGGAATATGCTTAGTTTGACGTTTCAATTCTTCATAACCCAAAAGAAAACTTAGTTCATTATAATGCACAAGGGAAATCAAGACATCACAATTTTTGGACACGATTTGATCATGAAACAATTTGCATTTGATATTTAAATGACCATGTTCATTGCAAAGTTCACAAGTATGGTAAAGATATTTTAAATTTTCAGCACTCATATCTAGCCTTTCTTGCAACCATTTAGTTTCCAAGTACTTATGCCTCTTGCAATATCTATCTTCCCTATTTGGTGTGTACTTGCAAACCCAATGCACTCCACAAAAATGGACATGTTTATAGGAGACATTTTTCATCATAACTAGTGCAATCATCATTAGTACCATGGATATTCAAGGAGTTCATACTAACAACATTGCAATCAAGCTCATCATTCAAAGATTTAGTGCCAAACATTCTAATGCATTCTTCTTTTAACACGTTGGCACAATTTTCCTTTCCATCATCCTCACGAAAGATATTAAAAAGATGAAGCGTATGAGACAAACTCAATTCCATTTTTTGGTAGTTTTCTTAAATAAACTAACTAGTGCTAAAACAAGAAACTAAAAGACTCGATTGAAAGATCTAAAGATATACCTTCAAGTGCTAACCTCCCCGGTAACGGCGCTAGAAAAGAGCTTGATGTCTACTACACAACCTTCTTCTTGTAGACGTTGTTGGGCCTCCAAGTGCAGAGGTTTGTAGGACAGTAACAAATTTCCCTCAAGTGGATGACCTAAGGTTTATCAATCTGTAGGAGGCGTAGGATGAAGATGGTCTCTCTCAAGCAACCCTGCAACCAAATAACAAAGAGTCTCTAGTGTCCCCAACACACCCAATACAATGGTAAATTGTATAGGTGCACTAGTTCGGCGAAGAGATGGTGATACAAGTGGTATATGGATAGTAGATAAAGGTATTTGAAATCTGAAATAATAAAAACAGCAAGGTAGCAAGTGATAAAAGTGAGCGTAAACGGTATTGCAATGTGTTGAAACAAGGCCTAGGGTTCATACTTTTGCTAGTGTAAGTTCCCTCAACAATAATAACATAATTGGATCACATAACTATCCCTCAAGATGCAACAAAGAGTCACTCCAAAGTCACTAAAAGCGGAGAACGAATGAAGAGATTATGGTAGGGTACGAAACCACCTCAAAGTTATTCTTTCCAATCAATCTGTTGGGCTATTCCTATAAGTGTCACAAACAGCCCTAGAGTTCGTACTAGAATAACACCATAAGATACAAATCATCCAAAACCCTAATTTCACCTAGATACTCCAATGTCACCTCAAGTATCCGTGGGCATGATTATACGATATGCATCACACAATCTCAAATTCATCTATTCAACCAACACATAGAACCTCAAAGAGTGCCCCAAAGTTTCTACCGGAGAATCACGACGAAAACGTTTGCCAACCCCTATGCATAGGTTCATGGGCGGAACCCGCAAGTTGGTCACCAAAACATACATCAAGTGAATCACGTGGTATCCCATTGTCACCACAGATACGCACGACAAGACATACATCAAGTGTTCTCAAATCTTTAAAGACTCAATCCGGTAAGATAACTTCAAAGGGAAAACTCAATCCATTACAAGCGAGATAGAGGGGGGAGAAAAGATCCTAGGATCCAAATATAATAGCAAAGCTCGCGATACATCAAGATCGTATCACCTCAAGAACACGAGAGAGAGAGAGATCAAACACATAGCTACCGGTACATACCCTCAGCCCCGAGGGAGAACTACTCCCTCCTCGTCATGGAGAGCACCGGGATGATGAAGATGGCCACCGGAGAGGGATTGCCCCCTCCGGCAGGGTGCCGGAACGGGTCTAGATTGGCTTTCTGTGGCTACGGAGGCTTCTGGCAGCGGAACTCCCGATCTATTGTGCTCCCGGATGTTTTTAGGGTATATGGAGATATATAGGCGGAAGAAGTACGTCAGGGGGGCCACGAGGGGCTCACGAGGGTGGAGGGCACGCCCAGGGGGATGGGCGCACCCTCCTACCTCGTGACCTCCTCGCAGATCCCCCGACGTGCACTCCAAGTCTTCTGGGCTTCTTTCCTTCCAAAAATGAGTTTCGTGAAGTTTCAGGTCAATTGGACTCCGTTTGATTTTCCTTTTCTTTGAAACCCTAAAACAGGGTAAAAAACAGAAGCTGGCACTGGGCTCTGGGTTAATAGGTTAGTCCCAAAAATAAGTGTATAATAAAGCCCATAAACATTCAAAACAGTAGATAATATAGCATGGAGCAATCAAAAATTATAGATACATTGGAGATGTATCAGTGGTCATTGCCTTGGTTTCACAACCTAGGAGAGTATGGGTCTAGCGAGGGATATTACCACCGTAGAGGTCCTTACTTTGATGGTACAAATTTTGCTAGTTGGAAGCATAAGATGAAAATGCATATTCTTGGACATAACCCCGTTGTTTGGGCTATTGTGTGTATTGGCTTGCAAGGTGAATTCTTCGATGGGAGAGAACCAAACCGTGAAGCTACCGCGAAATAGTTGAAGATGCTACAATACAATGCTCAAGCTTGTGATATTCTGATTATTCCCCTAAGAATTCAACAAAATCAGCCATCTTGGGAATGCAAAGGAAATTTGGGATACTTTGATTGATATGCACGAAGGTACCGAATCTGTCAAGGAATCCAAATTGGACGTGCTTCAAAGTCAGCTTGACAAGTTCAAAATGAAGGATGGTGAAGGCATCGCTGAAATGTACTCTAGGCTTGCTCTCATCACAAATGAGATTGCCGGCTTAGGAAGTGAAGAGATGACCGATAGATTCATCATCAAGAAGATTCTAAGAGCCTTGGATGGAAAATATGATACCTTGTGCACATTGATCCAAATGATGCCCAATTATAAAGATCTCAAGCCAACGGAAGTTATTGGAAGAATTGTTGCTCATGAGATGTCACTCAAGGATAAGGAAGAGCTTCACAACAAGTCAAGTGGTCCTTACAAAGCCTCGTGTGATGCTCCCACATCATCAAGTGAGAAGCAAACCTTCAATGAAGAATTGAGTCTAATGGTGAAGAACTTCAACAAGTTCTACAAGAGTAGAAGCAAGGAAAGAAGTTCCAAGTCAAGGTCCTACAATGACAAAATATCTTCTAGTCATGAGCGTAATTGCTAAAATTGTGGAAGACCCAGACACTACTCCAATGAATGTACGGCCCCCTACGAAAGAAGAGAAGATTCTCCCAAAAGAAGGAGTAGAAGAGAAGAATCACCATCAAGAGAGAGAGGGAGTAGAGATGATCGTTATGAATGAAGACCCTCTCGGAGAAGCAAGGACTCGGAAAGGAAGGACAAGTCATCAAGGAGCTACACCAAAAGAAGACATCAAGCTCATGTTGGTGAATGGGTATCTGGTTCTGACTCCGACAATCACTCCAAAAGAAGTTATCACTACGACTCCGAATATACTCAAGATGAAGGTGTTGCCGAACTAGCACTTGTGACAACCAACTCCTTTGACATCTCACCAAATGAAGGAATTGGGAGATGCTTCATGGCTAAAGGTCCAAAGGTAACACACCCCGAGTATGTTGATTTCAATAGTGATGAAGATGATTTGCTAAGAGATGATGATTTATTAGTTGACAACTCTAGTTATGAAAACTATGATGAGCTTGCTATTAATCATGATAATCAAGATAAAACGAATGACGATGATAAGAAGGAGATTGAGCGCCTAACTAAAGAACTAAACACTCTTAAGTTATCTCATGAAACCACCTTGGAAGATCATCGAGAACTTTGAAAGACTCATGATAAGCTACGCCTTGAAAAGGTCAACCTTGAGCAAGAACATGAGTTTTTAAAGGCAATCAATGATGATCTTCGCAAGAAAAGTTCTTATTACATTGCCAAACATTTACTCTTGTCTACTTACATGCCACAAGTTAAATCTAGCAACAAGAACAAGAAAGATTCTTCATCTAGTAGTAACAACAATCCTAAATCCAATGTTGTTGCTTCTAGTAGCTCTCTTGATTCCACTAACGATTCTCTTAGCCAAGTTACACTTGAGAAAGAAAATAGCTTATTGAAGGGAATTATAGAGAAAGGTGTTTACAAGAGCCTTGCTGGAAGTAAGCAATTTGAGGAAATTGTACGCAAGCAAGGAAGACACCAGAAGAATCAAGGTGTTGGTTTTGAACGAAAGTTCAATGCCAATGGAGTTGTGTGGGAAGAAGATAAATTCCCCAAGACGAAGTTTGTTCCTCAACAAGAGAAGTATGATCCTACTTCTTTCAAAGGAACACAATCTCAAGATGATCTTCCACCACAAGACCACAAGCAAAAAGGCAAGGACAAGCTTCAAGAGGATATTGATGCATTCGAGGAAGCTCCCAAAGTCTTGGTCAAGTGGGTTCCCAAGACTACATCAAGTTCTAGTTCATCAAGTATGACTGCAACTCCAAGGATTCCCATCAAGATGGTGTGGATCCTGAAGAAGAAGAACTAGAGAGTTCTTGAGGGTGACTCCGCCAACATACTTCACTCATATCATTTTGGCGAGGACAAGTGCAAACAACTTCCATATCTATCACTAGTTCAAGGAGTCACAAACCCTCTTGTTGGTAAGACAAGGGACAAGGTAACCTAATGCTTCCATGGACATCATCTTGTGTAGACATCACTCCATGTCTATGGATATCCTTGTTTGTTCCTTGTGGGACTAACCCATGTAGGTATTGAAAGTGCAACTCACTCCCAAGGATTGCTCCAAATGATCTACATCAACATTGAGCATCCACATATTCAACACCTACATGAAGTCATCATCGACAAACCCAAGGTTAGTTGATCCCTCTTAGGGAGGAATATCACATCTAGGGGGAGCTTTACTCTAATCAATTGAGCTAAAGCAACTCTAATGGTGTGAACACAACAATGCTTTATGTAAAATTGGTAACCCCACTTGTGCTTAAACGATGAGTATGACCTATGATCAAATGTTCTCATTTGACTCCTAAGTCAATATACTCATATATAGACGACCTAGTCATAGCCAATTGCTTGATAGATGCTAGAGTGTTTGTGCATGCTTCGTCACATATTTCTTTTGCCATCTTATTGTGTGAGCATGTTGGTTGCATATTTTACTCATTCGAGGACATCCATTTGTTGCTTTGATTGTTTGGCCTTTTCTCTATTGCCAAATGGATGGACAAGAATGCCTAAGAACTCCCTCTAGCTATCTATGCTTTTCTCGTCTCAAACTCTATTGATGCTACATCACAAAAGTTTGATCAAGTCAGATTCTAACCACTCTGTGTGAGGAGCACTCGGAGTTCCTGATTCGTCATGGACTTAAACTTCCAAAACCTCTTTGTGCATTTCGGTCTGACCGATTCATCCTTTTTGGTCCTACCGAGATCACTTAGTTGATCTAGATTTTCAATCTCAGTGCTACCGATTAGAACCGTTCGGTCACACCGAGTTGCAGTAGCTGCCTGCAGTTTTGCATCTCGGTGCCACCGAGTTGTTCCCTCGGTCACACCGACAGGGTCAGGTTATATATACTGACGGGCCAAATTTTGGAAAAATTTCTGAAACCCCTCCGCCCGCGCATAACCTACTCTACCTCTTCGGGTGTCCTGATCGTCTTCTCGCCGCCAGCGACCTCCCGCTGCTGGTCTCCGCCACTTTCAACGGCAATATGCTCCGCCGTTGCCGCCGTAGCGAACACTCGCCGCATTAGGGTAAGTGTTCGACCCCTTGTGCTGTCTTTTTCACTTCGATTCCTAGCACAAGGACAATGCCATGTTTCTTGCCACGATTGAGATTCATCCATCCAGCTAAAATCTCCTTAGGTCTAGATTGATTTGAAAATTTTAGGGTTTGCTCTCTGCAGAACTCATCTCGGACCGACCGATCTGTAGAAATCGGTCTCACCGATTCGGCCTTGGCCATTGCACATGCACTCTTCGGTCTGACCGAAACGCGCAAATCGGTGTGACCGAGTTCAGGACTCTGTGAAACCCTAGCAATCTCGGTGCCACTGAACTGTGACTCGGCCCTACCGAGTTCACTAGTTTAGGTTCCAAGTGTTGCTTCGGTATCATCGTGTTTGTCAATTCGGTAGCTCCGAGATCACTTCTGTAGAGAACTAAAACTAAACTTTTTGACTCAATTGTTTTGCAAAACTCCTGTACTTTGTGATGCTCATCTTCTCTACCTTGTCTATAATCAATTCACAGGGTCTGCTGACAGTTTACCTGCATGATGTCTGACCAAAGTGACAGCCAGAACAAATCTGAAGAACGGGTCTAGATGAGCGAGGGCACTAGTCCCTCCAGCTCTTCTGATGATGGTAGCAGGAGCACACCAAGCAACTTGCCAAAGGCAGCTACCAGGACAAGGAAGAAGAGAACTTCTGATTCAGAGGATGAAGATTATGTGGCTATTGAGGATGAGGCCACTTCAAAGAAAAAGGTGCTGGAAAAGGAGTATGGCTCAGCTGCTACAGTCAAGCCAGGGATGCATAAGAAGGTACCAGCAAAGAGAGTCCCCATGTCTAAGGCCAGAGCATCCACTGCTGAAACCTCCAAGCCATCTGAAGAGGCAGTTGGAGAAGGGAAGAAAAGGAAGGAAAGGGTCAAGAAGACCACTGCCAGAGTGCTTGGCGGATCATCAATAATGAGAGGCTCAGATGAAGAAGAAGAGGAAGAGGATGTTGCACCAGCTCCTAAGGCACAAAAGATCATGGGAGATGCAACCAGATCAGGGGCTACTCCATCTAAGCCCAAAGCTGCTCCCAAGGCTACTGCTCCAGCTCAGAAGCCTAAACCCAAGAAAAGCACTAGAAACATTCCTGCTGAGGAGAAAAACAAGGCCCCAGTGCCTGAACCTGCTGAAGAAGAAGAATATGACTCAGCTGTGTTGAGGAAGCTGAAGCCCAAGATCCCTGACCACAATGATACACACCCTATGCTAGAAGACATGCACATCAGGAAGGATGTAGGACTGAGGTTATGGAGACAGTCTGATCCATGTGCTGTCAGGAGGAGAACTGTTGTGGACTACAGATTTCACACCAAGGAACATCAAGACTTTTATGAGACAATCCTTCTTGACAAGAAGCCCATTGTGTGTGACATGAGATGGGTTGACTGGGAGTACATCAAGGAGAATGAGGATCACTATCCAGGTGTCTATGACAGCTTCAGGGCATGTGGAGTTGATACCTTTGTGTCCCAGAAGCTCACCAAGTGGAATGATGAGTTGATCATGCAATTCTATTCCACTGCCCATTTCTATCCAGATGGGAAGATCGTTTGGATGTCTGAGGGTACCAGGTACCAATCTTTTATTGATGAATGGGCTCAATTGATCAATGCCCCTGCAGAGCATGAAGATGACTTGGATGTATATGCTGAGAAGAAGAAAGACCACAACACAATGGCCAACATGTACAAAGAGATCCCAGATGCTGCTTTGGATACTCACAAGTTTGGATCTGTCCACTACTTGTTATCTGGTCTGCCTACTATAAATTGGATCCTCAGACACACATTGCTACCCAAGTCAGGTGATCACAAGATGATCAGAGGACATGCCATCAACTTGCTACATTTGTTTGATGTGCCTCAAAAATTCAAAGTCATGAGTCTGATTGTGGAGACAATCAAAAGGACAACAATTGATTAGAAGAGGAGTTGTGGGTGTGCCCCACAAATTCAGGAGCTCATCAACTCAAAGATGGGCACATGCAAGTATCTTTTGGATAAGGAGCACCTGCCCATCTACCCTGATTTTGAAGACAATACTGTTGTAATGACTGAGGAAGATCCATCATCTGTGCAAGCACATTAGAAGAGAGAGAAGGCAAGGGCAGAGAAAGCTGCAAGGATGCCAACTGCTGAAGAGGCATCTCAAGTTTTCCTGAAGAGCAAGCAAGATTAGCTTGGATATCTGATTCAAGCTACATTGAGGATTGAGAAGGGCTTGGCCACCCTGACTCAGAATCAGGAGAGCCTAGAGAGGATTGTGGAAACAAAATTCTATGATCTTGATCTGAAGGTGACTGAGATTCAGACTGCAGTTGAGCAGCTTCAGGAGGAAGCAGAGGAGAAGAAGGGCAAATCAACTACTAATGCTTTCAAGCGTGTGCCACGAGGTCCAAGGTCTGCTGCAGTGCCAGTCTCAGATGCTCGAGCTTCAGTGTCAGCACCAGCAGCCACAGCTCCAGTGCCACCTCCAGCAGCCACTCCATCAGCTCCAACTACTTCATCGGAAGCCTTCATCCTTGGAGTTCTCTCTACACCACCTCCCGAAGATCAAGCCTGAGAGTCGTTTAGCACTATGCATTTTTGAACTTTTTGGTAACTTGTTGCCAAAGGGGGAGAAAAATGTATAGATCATAGGCTTCGAGAGAGAGAGAGTGTTGTTCTTTTTATCTCTCTTGCTATTTTGGTTGAACTTCTTTATTGAGTACTTGTGTGAGATACTTTATGTCCTTGTGAGATGCTTGTTGATCATGTGTTTGATCATATGCTACCTTAATGCTTGTTGGAAAATATCATCTCTTATATCCTTATTTGATCATTCACTAGCTTGGTGATGAGTGCATGCTCTTAATCTCTATAATTTTGAGCGCTCCACCAAGATGTATGTGACATGGAAGAGTAACCCATGATCCTAGTCGATTGTGCATTTGCGTTCAAAAGCAAATTTTAAATAATGCACAAATTTAGAGGGAGCTCTTGCTTATCACATACTTCTCAAAGCGACAATGTTTTTTTTCAATCTTATTTATCATTTGTCGAAGCTTTGATCTATATGTTGTCATGAATTACCAAAAAGGGGGAGATTGAAAGTGCAACTATCCCTGGGTGGTTTTGGTAATTCCTAACAACATATAACTCATGGAGCTAATGCTACTTAAAGATAAACATTTCAGGAAAGCTCAGTGGCATGGCATGGATGAGAAAAGTGGATCCCTCAAAATTCTAAGGACAAAGAATTGGCTCAAGCTCAAAGCTCAGGACTCTACATATTTTCATTTTAAGTGATCCAAGATCACATTGAGTCCATAGGAAAAGCCAATACTACTAAGAGGGAATGAGGTGTTGCCTAATGGCTTGCTTGCTCAAAATGCTTAGTGATATGCTCCAAAAGCCCTCAACTACTTTCTCACATCCACATATGTCCCAAACCAAAAGTTAAACTCGGCCCCACCGAAACTATCTATCTGGCGCCACCGTGTCCAGTTGACATAGCCACTGCCAGAAACCCTAGTCTTTTCGGTCTCACCGATAGGGATCTCGGTCTCACCGAGATGGGATTGTAATCTCTCTGTTTCCCTTCATAACGTTTCGGTCAAACCGAGATGAGCAATCGGTCCCACCGAGATTACAATGCAAACTCTCTGTTTCCCTTTCGTAACGTTTCGGTCCAACCGAGATGAGCGAATCGGTCCCACCGAGTTTGCCTGACCAACTCTCTGTTAGTCCATTACCAAAATTGGTCTCACCGAGTTTGTGTAATCGGTCTCACCGAGATTATGTTATGACCTAACCCTAACAAAATCGGTCCCACCGAGTTGACATGTCGGTCCCACCGAAAACCCTAACGGTTACATTTTGAACTAATCGGTCTGACCGAGTTTCATGATTCGGTCCCACCAAGTTTGGTGATTTGTGTGTAACGGTTAGATTTTGTGTGAAGGCTATTTATACCCCTCCACCCACTCTTCATTCATGGAGAGAGCCATCAGAATATGCCTACACTTCCAACATACATTTTTTGAGAGAGAACCACCTACACTTGTGTTGACGTCAAGATATTCCACTCCAACCACATAAATCTTGATCTCTAGCCTTCCCCAAGTTGCTTTCCACTCAAATATTCTTTCTACCAAATCCAAATCATGTGAGAGAGAGTTGAGTGTTGGTGAGACTATCATTTGAAGCACAAGAGCAAGGAGTTCATCATCAACACACCATTTGTTACCTCTTGGAGAGTGGTGTCTCCTAGATTGGTTAGGTGTCACTTGGGAGCCTCCGTCAAGATTGTGGAGTTGAACCAAGGAGTTTGTAAGGGCAAGGAGATCGCCTACTTCGTGAAGATCTACTCGAGTGAGGAAAGTCCTTCGTGGGCGACAGCCATGGTGGGATAGACAAGGTTGCTTCTTCGTGGACCCTTCGTGGGTGGAGCCCTTCGTGGACTCGCGTAACCGTTACCCTTCGTGGGTTGAAGTCTCCATCAACATGGATGTACGATAGCACCACCTACTAGAACCACGCCAAAAATCTCCGTTTCTCCAATTGCGTTTGCATACTCCAAATTCCTCCCTTTACCTTCATATGCAATTGTTTTATTTTCCGCTGCTATACTCTTAGAATTGCATATGTAGGTTGATTTCTTGACTTGTGATAAGTTGCTAAAATCTACCTAGAACTAAAATTGGGAAAAGGGTTAGATTTTTATTTGGTCAAGTAGTCTAATCACCCCCCTCTAGACATACTTTCGATCCTACACTACGGGTGAGAAGGTCTCATCGTAGTCAACTCCTTGAACTTGTTGAAAACCTTTTGCAACAAGTCGAGCTTTGTAGACAGTAATATTACCGTCAGTGCCAGTCTTCTTCTTGAAGATCCATTTATTCTCTATGTCCTGCTGTGACGCCCCCGATTCAATCGTACACTAATCATACACGCAAACGTGTACAATCGAGATCAGGGACTCACGGGAAGATATCACAACACAACTCTACAAATAAAATAAGTCATACAAGCATCATATTACAAGCCAGGGGCCTCGAGGGCTCGAATACAAGATCTCGATCATAGACGAGTCAGCGGAAGCAACAATATCTGAGTACAGACATAAGTTAAACAAGTTTTCCTTAAGAAGGCTAGCACAAACTGGGATACAGATCGAAAGAGGTGCAGGCCTCCTGCCTGGGATCCTCCTAACTACTCCTGGTCATCGTCAGCGGGCAGCACGTAGGAGTAGGCACCTCCGGTGTAGTAGGAGTCGTCGTCGATGGTGGCGTCTGGCTCCTGGGCTCCAACATCTGGTTGCGACAACCAGGTAGAAGGGATAGGGGAAAAGAGGGAGAAAGCAACCGTGAGTACTCATCCAAAGTACTCGCAAGCAAGGAGCTACACTACATATGCAGGGGTAAATGTGAAAAGGGCCATATCGGTGGACTGAACTGCAGAAAGCCAGAATAAGAGGGGGGGATAGCTAATCCTGTCAAAGACTACGCTTCTGGACACCTCCATCTTGCAGCATGCAGAAGAGAGTAGACTAAAGTCCTCCAAGTATCATCGCATAGCATAATCCTAACCGATGATCCTCCCCTCGTCGCCCTGTGAGAGAGCGATCACCGGTTGTATCTGGCACTTGGAAGGGTGTGTTTTATTAAGTATCCGGTTCTAGTTGTCATAAGGTCAAGGTACAACTCCAAGTCGTCTTGTTACCGAAGATCATGGCTATTCGAATAGATTAACTTCCCTGCAGGGGTGCACCACATACCCCAACACGCTCGATCCCATTTGGCCGGACACACTTTTCGGGGTCATGCCCGGCCACGAAAGATCAACACGTCGCAGCCCCACCTAGGCACAACAGAGAGGTCAGCACGCCGGTCTAAACCTATGCGCACAGGGGTCTGGGCCCATCGCCCTTAGCACACCTGCACGTTGCGTACGCGGCCGAAAGCAGACCCAGCCTAGTGGCGTTCCAGTCCAATCCGGCGCGCGCCACTCAGTCGCTGACGTCACGAAGGCTTCGGCTGATACCACGACGCCGGGATACCCATAACTACTCCCGCGTAGATGGTTAGTGCGTATAGACCAAATGGCCAGACTCAGATTAAATATCCAGATCTCATTAAGCGTGTTAAGTATCCGCGAACGTCGACCAGGGCCAGGCCCACCTCTCTCCTAGGTGGTCGGAACCTGCCCTGTCGCTCTGCCTCAAAGATCCACTCGCGGGTGCTCCTCAAGCCGACCCGTCTTTAGTCACCACATGTATCATGTATAAAGTATATAGTATATACCCGTGATCAACTCCCGAGTGATCACGGCCCGATAGTATAGCATGGCAGACGGACAAGGATGTAGGGCCACTGATGATAAACTAGCATCCTATACTAAGCATTAGGATTGCAGGTAAAGGTAACAACAGTAGTAGAAAGGACAGGCTATGCATCAGTATAGGATTAACGGGAAGCAGTAACATGCTACCCTACTCTAATGCAAGCAGTATAGAGAAGAGTAGGCGATATCTGGTGATCAAAGGGGGGGCTTGCCTGGTTGCTCTGGCAAGAGAGAGGGATCGTCAACTCCGTAGTCGTACTGGGTAGCAGCAGCGTCGGTCTCGGTGTCTAGCGAGAGAAGAGGGGGGAGAAATAATAAATATTTAAGCAAACAGATGCATAGCGATGCATGACATGACAAGTAGCGGTGCTAGGGGTGCCCTATCGCGGTATGAGGTGATACCGGTGAAGGGGGGAAACATCCGGGAAAGTATCCCCGGTGTTCCGCGTTTTCGCACAAATGAAACAGAGGGGGAAAGTTGCATGTTCGCTATGCTAGGGATGCGTGGCGGATAAACGGGCTGCGTATTCAAATTCGTCTCGTCGTTCTGAGCAACTTTCATGTACAAAGTTTTTCCATCTGAGCTGCGGTTTATTTTCTATTAATTTTAAAAGATTTAAATCATTTTCAGGATTTATTTAATTATTTTAATACAACATTATCCAGAACAGTGCATGCTGACGTCAGCACGACGTCAGGAGTCAACAGGGGCGTTGACTGGTCAACTGACATGTGGGTCCCGATCGTCATTGACTGTTTAATCTAATTAGGGTTTAAATAAACTGACTAGTTAACTAGATTAATTAAACATGATTAATTAACTTAATTAATTACTTAATTAATTAATTAATTTAATTATTAATTAATTAATTATATTTTTATTTTATTTTTATTTTTTAATTCTTTTTTTTAAAACGTTTTGGAGGCAGGGCCCCACATGTCATTGGCACAGGGAGCCATAGCGGGTGTGTGTGTGGGGGGGGGGGCTCACCGGCGCAGGCGCAGCCCGTATGGGCGCTGCGGGCGCGACCGGCAGGGGCAACCCAACTGGGGCGCCGGCGACCACGGAAGAGCACCAAAGAAGAGGGAGGTCGGTGGCCTGGGGTGGCCTGGGTGGGCGCGGGTCGGCAGTGAGGGGAGCCGCAGCGAGGGGGCGCGGCACACAGGGGGACGGGGAAGTGCAGCAGTAGCTGCGGTCGGCGCGAGCGCGCGACCATGGGCACGCGAGCGAGCGCAAGGAGGGGGAGGCGGTGTGGTGCAGTGACCGTGGTGCCGTTTGGCGATCCCGTCGATGCGACAGAACGGACGGCGGTGACGGGGAGAGAAGAGGAGGCCGGGGCCTCACCGAGGGAGCGTAGGGGACGAGGCAACGGGGTTGAGGAGGAGGACGGGGATGAGCGTCGTGGAAGAGGCAGTCCGGCGAGGAGGGGCTTGACGAATCCGGCGAGGAAGCTTCGGCGAGGTGGTCCGGCGAGGCAGCAAGGGCGGCGGGGTGACGGCGCCGGCCACGGCGTCGAGAGGCGGGGGCGAAGCCGGGCTGGGTGCGTGCTCGACGGGATGGACCCGGGAGCGGCAGCACGCTAGGCCGTTATGGGTGAGGCCAGCACAGGCCTGCCGGAGCAGCGAACGGCGGCGGGCGCGGTCGTGGAGGCGGAGGGCGACACGGGCGGCACGGCGAGGGGCGACGACGGGATCGGGGCGCCCCCGATCCAGATCTCGCGGGGGGGGGGGGGAGTGGGAATCACGGGTGAGAGTGGGGAGATCGTGGGGGTGGTTGGGCTCGGGTCTGAGGCGACTCGCCTCTGTCCTCGATGTGCGGCGGCGCGAGAGGGAGAGTGAGGAGAATCGGGGGAGTGAGTGGGCAATGGGGTTAGGGTTTCGGGTGGGAGGCCTAGTAGGCCAGGGGCGTTGGTGGCCGGTTGGGCCGGCCAGGCAGCCTGGTGGCCGGCTGGGCCGAAGCCCAGCGAGGGAGGGGGGGTTGTTCTCCTTTTTTTTATTTTGTTTTCTGTTTTTATCTTTTCTTTTATTTATTTTCTTGTACTGTTTTATTTCTAGTTTCTTTTATTTTTAGATTTATAAAAATTATAACTAGTACCTAAATTTGTATTTATAAACAATCTACTGTTAGATTAAATCTTGACCCATAATAAAATAGTTTTAATATTTTTATAAAATTCAATAGGCATTTGTTTAATTGTTTTCACTACTGTTTTAATTATTTTAGAGCCCTTAAACATTTTATCAAGGTTTGGTTTCTCCACCAAAATTATCTATGCAATAATTGGTTCACCCTGAACATTTTTGTTTCGATGTTTGAAAACTTTTATTGTATGCCATATTTGGAATTTGAATTTTGAACCGGTTTTTGAACTAACGAGGGATTAGCAGCAGTAACTGAGGTGACGTGGCATCATTAGCGGAGGTTCACTGTAGCTTAATTATCCGGGCGTCACAATTCTCCTCCACTACAAGAAATCTCGTCCCGAGATTTAAGAGGGGAGTAAGGGGAAAGTTCTGGTTACGATATGTTAACGGATCTTCTCGAAGAAGTTAATCCCTTCCGTTGATGTCTTCAATTCTTTATTCCAATGCATCATGATGAAGTTGTCGTCCTTTCTTCGGGGAACTCCATCGTACTTACGAATAGGTAAGGGGCAGCCCTACCAGGATAGGATGTTATAAGGGAGAATCATCTAGGGGTATCCCAAGAATGAATATATGATTATCTCTCGAGTTGAACAAATGAAACACATCGAGAGCAAAGTAAGACGGTGCAATAAGAAGTTTCAAGCGGATAGGCAATCGTTCATTGCCTGAAACAGAGTGTGAAAGGGGTTCAGAGTAACATGAATAAGTATTACCAGAATAGATCACTAGCTAGGAACGTGGCTTATGAATTGCATACAAAGCCACGCGCGAGGGACAACTTTGAAAACAAGGAGAGTCAGGTTTCGATCCTGTGGGACTCGTGGGTTATGGGCCCACCATGTGGGTTAAAAGTAGGAAGGGCGGTAACGTCTTGCACGATCGTGTAAGCAAGGCATGTCAGAGCTTAGCCTGTCAGTTATGTTGGCAACATCGTTGGTACCAAGGGCGAGGGACGAAGAGAACCTTTTTCCTGCTCGTTGAACGAGGCGGACCAATAGGCAAAGTTCTTGTCCATTGGTGGCTACCGGAATGTCATCAACAATAGTAACAGGGTCTTGCTGACAGAACTGTACACCGAGGGGTTTACGTAAGTAGGAGAATATTACTGCTTAGATCATATAGATCACAAGAAAGGTTAAACAGCCCAATGGAAAGGAAAATGTGATCATCGGATTAAACAAAAATGGAAAGGATAATGTGTTTAAACACATATTTCAGGGGTATAACCTTCCCAAGGACAAGCAGTGCATGATATCCATGACAGGATAGAAAGTAGAAAACCATTTAGGTAATGGGAGAGGAATTTCATGACATTACCCATACAACGGTGTTTGGATAATTGAGCAGGAAAAATTTAGCATTGGGCTTCAAATGCTCTTGTGGAAAATCGGAGTACCATAGACATGCTTCGAGATAGCATTGGCATGGTCTCCAGGTGAAGATCAGACTTTGGATACAAAGGATCCACCGAAAACAATGTATAGAATAAGTTTTTCAATTTCGTCATGGCAGAATGGTTAACCTTGCTAAAAGGGAAGTTATAACAATAGGGCCTACCGCCAGGTGTGCTAGGCATGACATCACCTTACCGGGTCATATAAAAGACCAGTGTTATAACTCTTGGGAATATGTTCCAACCATCAGATCTGACCGAGATTCAGATCTGATCAGTGTTAGGAAACCTCAGACTCGGAATGCCTGAGAAAAGGTGCGACACAAATTGATGAGATGACATTGTAAGATTCTCGGGACATGAACTATGGAAGTGAGTTCATCCTTAAACCAATAAGAGGAAGAGGGGGTGGCTGATGGACTCAGCGACAATTCCTTGAGATTTCCAAAAGACGGATTCCCACCATTATGAGAACAAGGAGATAACATTTGTCGGATCAAATGATATATTGATGTATGCTTGAGGAAAACATACACAATTAAACTTTGGTTGAAAGGTGCACGCGAGATATGGGCTTAGGTAGCATGATCAACGTTAAAATGGTGGTTCAACAACCAATAGTCTAAGAACGAACTATCGACCATCAACTTCAAAGCAATAGGGTTGTTAGAAGTACAAAATCCACGCAGTACCGTTCACTTGTTGGAATCCCGGTTGGAATCAACACGAGGACCAAGAAAGAATGGTGATGGTGAGAAGTATCACGATACCAAGAATTCTTAAGAGGTGGTGAAATTCTCACAACATTCTTGACATAAAAGATGGTAATACTCCAAGGTAAAGGAGAACAAATGCTAGATAGCAAGGATCTCAAGGTATAACACAAAACACGAACAAGTTTGTGTTGAACGGAAGGCAATCGAGTGGTCGATGATAACACAAATCATCGAGGGCAAGGATGGTATTTCTCATCAGGAATTCAATTGATATCCTTGAGGAGCTCGAAATGTTGATGATGATCATGACAATTTCTGTCAAGAGGTTTCATGGAGATGTAATCGGTCGGCGATGACATCAAGTCAAACGAATGATGAAGCGAAAGGTTATTGGAACCATGGGTGCGACACAAACTTGAAATCAAGTTTGTTGTTTGAGGTGAAACAATAAGACAAGAAAGATCAACGTAGGCTTAGCCCATCATCGAAATTGTGCTCCGGAAAAAAGGACCAGGTAGCACAATTAAAATTTGGCACGATAATGATATAGCCGAGTAGGCTCAGAATGACGTGATCGAGTTCAGACTCGTAAGTAATGAAGGTTACCAAGAGTTGTTGAATCGTAGTGCGGACTCAATTCAGTTGTCGGTGTCCTTGAGGGGTTCTAACAACTGAGAACCCGTTGGAAAAATTGAATCGGCAAGAATATTAGTTGATGAAGAACTCATAAGAAGTTATGTATCCCGTGGTATCCTTGAGATACCAGGGGGTAATACTCGACGACAGATCAAAGTAGAGGTTGGACTGGGGTATTGCTCTATAGAAGACAGGTGCTTAAACTTGCACGAGAAATGGTATTTAAAGGAGATCATGGTCGGAACAACGATTGCCAAAGGCCAGATCCCAGATATAAGCTGAACTTATACCAAGGGAGTAATTAATTTAAGAGAAACTTTAATGATAAGATCTACATCGCGTCCATGGGCATGAACACAAAGCTCAAGGTCGACTCCCACTTCTTCAATGCATAACCTTACATTTACCTCCCCTTTTCGAGGTTGTAGTGCTGAAAAGTTATCTGACGAAGCATCAGCAGGGTATAACCCGCATAACTTTCGAGGTCACACAAATTAAGGAAGGCATAGGTTCAACCCGTCAGGGTATCGTGGAAACATATACCGCAAGCTTTGAGAGTAAATATTACCAGCTCGAAAGCAGATCATGGTTGGCAAAAGGAGAGGATACAAATTACCAAAGGCATTATGTATCGGAGAAAGAACTCACAAGGTGATTAATTATGAAGGACATTGTCGGATAATAATCCAACAGTGGATATGGTGATCCACAATGGAGCTGATGTGAGTATCGATACCCAATCAGAGGAAGAAAGAATGCAAATGCATCGTTTTACAGAACATCTGAATAATTCAACGTTTAAATAACAAAGGATTTATGATTTTCAAATCAAGGGATCAGGAGCAAACGCTCTGATCAAGGACGGACAAGTTGAATAGACTTAGGGGTACAATCGATGGCAATCTGATTGGCCGAGGACCAGCTCACGTTTTAAATGACATCTGAGCTGGAAGGATGAATTCTATGATCTGAGTGAGGATTGCGAGCATTCGCAACATATTGAGTCAATGGACTCAAAATGATATTGACAAAGGTTGCCAATAAGATTACTATACTTATGGGATTAACCATAATGCAAGCAAGCAAGAATTTCAGGAGCAATAGGTTGCTGAGGATCTTCGGAAGACCGAATGGTATTTCGAAGAATTTTGTGAACTGCATGAATATCTGGGGATGAGCGGATACTCGATAAATGCGAGTAATTATCCGTAGTGGTATGCATGTGGCAAAGAACTGCAAGGCAGTAGGCACAAAGTATTCTCGGGGTATCTTATAATAACAAGATCAAATGGGAATAAAAGTAAGCACGACAGGTCTAAATACTTGTCCATAGGGATATTTCGGTGGTAGGGAATTGCAAAAGCAACGGCATAAGGTTTCGGGAGAACATCAGAGAGTATTGTCAGAATCTTCTGTTGAAGCAGTCGATCATCTGGCCTGAATGGGGCTCTCCGGGAGGAAGTATTTTCGAGAACCTAAAGTTAGATTTTATTCAAATCATTTAACCCGAATAGAAGAGAGATCAGAGTCCCAGAGTAAGGATCAAGGAGTAAAAGATCCTAGTATCACCCGATGGCGACGTGGGCCCGTAAGGCACACAGCCAAGTTAGTAAAAGTTTTTGCAATGTCTAGACTCGACTTCGGCCAAGGAGTGTGGAAGGGGAATTCCTACAGGCAGTCGGCTCTGATACCAACTTGTGACGCCCCCGATTCAATCGTACACTAATCATACACGCAAACGTGTACGATCAAGATCAGGGACTCACGGGAAGATATCACAACACAACTCTACAAATAAAATAAGTCATACAAGCATCATATTACAAGCCAGGGGCCTCGAGGGCTCGAATACAAGAGCTCGATCATAGACGAGTCAGCGGAAGCAACAATATCTGAGTACAGACATAAGTTAAACAAGTTTGCCTTAAGAAGGCTAGCACAAACTGGGATACAGATCGAAAGAGGTGCAGGCCTCCTGCCTGGGATCCTCCTAACTACTCCTGGTCGTCGTCAGCGGGCAGCACATAGGAGTAGGCACCTCCGGTGTAGTAGGAGTCATCGTCGATGGTGGCGTCTGGCTCCTGGGCTCCAACATCTGGTTGCGACAACCAGGTAGAAGGGATAGGGGAAAAGAGGGAGAAAGCAACCGTGAGTACTCATCCAAAGTACTCGCAAGCAAGGAGCTACACTACATATGCAGGGGTAAATGTGAAAAGGGACATATCGGTGGACTGAACTGCAGAAAGCCAGAATAAGAGGGGGGGATAGCTAATCATGTCGAAGACTACGCTTCTGGACACCTCCATCTTGCAGCATGCAGAAGAGAGTAGACTGAAGTCCTCCAAGTATCATCGCATAGCATAATCCTAACCGATGATCCTCCCCTCGTCGCCCTGTGAGAGAGCGATCACCGGTTGTATCTGGCACTTGGAAGGGTGTGTTTTATTAAGTATCCGGTTCTAGTTGTCATAAGGTCAAGGTACAACTCCAAGTCGTCCTGTTACCGAAGATCACGGCTATTCGAATAGATTAACTTCCCTGCAGGGGTGCACCACATACCCCAACACGCTCGATCCCATTTGGCCGGACACACTTTTCGGGGTCATGCCCGGCCGCGAAAGATCAACACGTCGCAGCCCCACCTAGGCACAACAGAGAGGTCAGCACGCCGGTCTAAACCTATGCGCACAGGGGTCTGGGCCCATCGCCCTTAGCACACCTGCACGTTGCGTACGCGGCCGAAAGCAGACCTAGCCTAGTGGCGTTCCAGTCCAATCCGGCGCGCGCCACTCAGTCGCTGACGTCACGAAGGCTTCGGCTGATACCACGACGCCGGGATACCCATAACTACTCCCGCGTAGATGGTTAGTGCGTATAGACCAAATGGCCAGACTCAGATTAAATATCCAGATCTCGTTAAGCGTGTTAAATATCCGCGAACGTCGACCAGGGCCAGGCCCACCTCTCTCCTAGGTGGTCGGAACCTGCCCTGTCGCTCCGCCTCAAAGATCCACTCGCGGGTGCTCCTCAAGCCGACCCGTCTTTAGTCACCACATGTATCATGTATAAAGTATATAGTATATACCCGTGATCAACTCCCGAGTGATCACGGCCCGATAGTATAGCATGGCAGACGGACAAGGATGTAGGGCCACTGATGATAAACTAGCATCCTATACTAAGCATTAGGATTGCAGGTAAAGGTAACAACAGTAGTAGCAAGGACAGGCTATGCATCAGTATAGGATTAACGGGAAGCAGTAACATGCTACCCTACTCTAATGCAAGCAGTATAGAGAAGAGTAGGCGATATCTGGTGATCAAAGGGGGGGCTTGCCTGGTTGCTCTGGCAAGAGAGAGGGATCGTCAACTCCGTAGTCGTACTGGGTAGCAGCGGCGTCGGTCTCGGTGTCTAGCGAGAGAAGAGGGGGGGGGGAGAAACAATAAATATTTAAGCAAACAGATGCATAGCGATGCATGACATGACAAGTAGCGGTGCTAGGGGTGCCCTATCGCGGTATGAGGTGATACCGGTGAAGGGGGGAAACATCCGGGAAAGTATCCCCGATGTTTCGCGTTTTCGCACAGATGAAACAGAGGGGGAAAGTTGCGTGTTCGCTATGCTAGGGATGCGTGGCGGATGAACGGGTTGCGTATTCAAATTCGTCTCGTCGTTCTGAGCAACTTTCATGTACAAAGTTTTTCCATCTGAGCTGCGGTTTATTTTCTATTAATTTTAAAAGATTTAAATCATTTTCAGGATTTATTTAATTATTTTAATACAACATTATCCAGAATAGTGCATGCTGACATCAGCACGACGTCAAGAGTCAACAGGGGCGTTGACTGGTCAACTGACATGTGGGTCCCGATCGTCATTGACTGTTTAATCTAATTAGGGTTTAAATAAACTGACTAGTTAACTAGATTAATTAAACATGATTAATTAACTTAACTAATTACTTAATTAATTAATTTAATTATTAATTAATTATATTTATATTTATATTTTTATTTTTTAATTCTTTTTTTAAAACGTTTTGGAGGCAGGGCCCCACATGTCATTGGCACAGGGAGCCATAGCGGGTGTGTGTGTGGGGGGGGGGGCTCACGGGCGCAGGCGCAGCCCGTATGGGCGCTACGGGCGCGACCGGCAGGGGCAACCCAACTGGGGCGCCGGCGACCACGGAAGAGCACCGAAGAAGAGGGAGGTCGGTGGCCTGGGGTGGCCTGGGTGGGCGCGGGTCGGTAGTGAGGGGAGCCGCAGCGAGGGGGCGCGGCACACAGGGGGACGGGGAAGTGCAGCAGTAGCTGCGGTCGGCGCGAGCGCACGACCATGGGCGCGCGAGCGAGCGCAAGGAGGGGGAGGCGGTGCGGTGCAGTGACCGTGGTGCCGTTCGGCGATCCCGTCGATGCGACGGAACGGACGACGGTGACGGGGAGAGAAGAGGAGGGCGGGGGCCTCACCGAGGGAGCATAGGGGACGAGGCAGCGGGGTTGAGGAGGAGGACGGGGATGAGCGTCGTGGAAGAGGCAGTCCGGCAAGGAGGGGCTTGACGAATCCGGCGAGGAAGCTCCGGCGAGGTGGTCCGGCGAGGCAGCAAGGGCGGCGGGGTGACGGCGCCGGCCACGGCATCGAGAGGCGGGGGCGAAGCCGGGCTGGGCACGCGTGCTCGACGGGATGGACCCGGGAGCGGCAGCACGCTAGGCCGTTATGGGCGAGGCCAGCACAGGCCTGCCGGAGCAGCGAACGGCGGCGGGCGCGGTCGTGGAGGCGGAGGGCGACACGGGCGGCACGGCGAGGGGCGACGACGGGATCGGGGCGCCCCCGATCCAGATCTCGCGGGGGGGGGAGTGGGAATCACGGGTGAGAGTGGGGAGATCGTGGGGGTGGTTGGGCTCGGGTCTAAGGCGACTCGCCTCTGTCCTCGGTGTGCGGCGGCGCGAGAGGGAGAGTGAGGAGAATCGGGGGAGTGAGTGGGCAATGGGGTTAAGGTTTCGGGTGGGAGGCCTAGTAGGCCAGGGGCGTGGGTGGCCGGTTGGGCCGGCCAGGCAGCCTGGTGGCCGGCTGGGCCGAAGCCCAGCGAGGGAGGGGGGGTTGTTCTCCTTTTTTTATTTTGTTTTCTGTTTTTATCTTTTCTTTTATTTATTTTCTTGTACTGTTTTATTTCTAGTTTCTTTTATTTTTAGATTTATAAAAATTATAACTAGTACCTAAATTTGTATTTATAAACAATCTACTGTTAGATTAAATCTTGACCCATAATAAAATAGTTTTAATATTTTTATAAAATTCAATAGGCATTTGTTTAATTGTTTTCACTACTGTTTTAATTATTTTAGAGCCCTTAAACATTTTATCAAGGTTTGGTTTCTCCACCAAAATTATCTATGCAATAATTGGTTCACCCCGAACATTTTTGTTTCGATGTTTGAAAACTTTTATTGTATGCCATATTTGGAATTTGAATTTTGAACCGGTTTTTGAACTAACGAGGGATTAGCAGCAGTAACTGAGGTGACGTGGCATCATTAGCGGAGGTTCACTGTAGCTTAATTATCCGGGCGTCACACCTGCCGATCATCGGGCAAGTCAACCAAAGTTCACACTTTGTTCTCATAGATGGATCCCATCTCAGATTTCATGGCCTCAAGCCATTTTGCGGAATCTGGGATCATCATTGCTTCCTAATAGTTCGTAGGTTCGTCATGGCCAAGTAACATGACTTCTAGAACAGGATTACCGTACCACTCTAGTGCGGATCTTACTCTGGTTGACCTACGAGGTTCGGTAGTAACTTGATCAGCAGTTTCATGATCATCATCATTAGCTTCCTCACTTACTGGTGTAGGAATCACTGGAACTGATTTCAGTGATGAACTACTTTCCAATAAGGGAGAAGGTACAATTACCTAGTCAAATTCTACTTTCTCCCACTCACTTCTTTCGAGAGAAACTACTTGTCCAGAAAGGATCCATTCTTAGCAACGAATATCTTGCCTTCAGATCCGTGAAAGAAGGTGTACCCAACAGTCTCCTTTGGGTATCCTATGAAGACACATTTCTCCGATTTGGGTTCGAGCTTATCAGGTTGAAGTTTTTTCACATAAGCATCACAGCCCCAAACTTTAGGAAACGACAACTTGGGTTTCTTGCCAAACCACAATTCATAAGGTGTCGTCTCAACGGATTTAGATGGTGCCCTATTTAACATGAATGCAGCCGTCTCTAAAGCATAACCCCAAAACGATAGTGGTAAATCAGTAAGAGACATCATAGATCGCACCATATCTAATAAAGTGCGGTTACGACATTCGGACACACCATTACGTTGTGGTGTTCCAGGTGGCGTGAGTAGCGAAACTATTCTGCATTGTTTCAAATGAAGTCCAAACTCATAACTCAAATATTCACCTCCACGATCAGATCGTAGAAACTTGATTTTCTTGTTACAATGATTTTCCACTTCACACTGAAATTCTTTGAACTTTTCAAATGTTTCAGACTTATGTTTCATTAAGTAGATATACCCATATCTGCTCAAATCATCTGTGAAGGTGAGAAAATAACGATATCAGCCGCGAGCTTCAATGTTCATTGGACAACATACATCAGTATGTATGATTTCCAATAACTCTGTTTCTCGCTCCATTGTTCCAGAGAACGGAGTTTTAGTCATCT
Source organism: Triticum urartu (assembly GCF_056163025.1). Classification (NCBI taxonomy): domain Eukaryota; kingdom Viridiplantae; phylum Streptophyta; class Magnoliopsida; order Poales; family Poaceae; genus Triticum; species Triticum urartu. The sequence goes on from NC_141875.1 coordinate 367,288,329, forward strand.
TGCCCATCACCCATGGTTTGCAAGTACCAAGTGATTCATAATCAAGTGATTCTAGAAGTCCATCAGAATGGAGTTTCTTCATGCGCTTTACACCAATATGACCTAAATGGCAGTGCCACAAATAAGTTGCACTATCATTATCAACTCTACATCTTTTGGCTTCAATACTATGAACATGTGTATCACTAATATCAAGATTTAGTAAAAATAGACCACTCATCAAGGCTGCATGACCATAAAAGATATTACTCATATAAATAGAACAACCATTATTCTCTGATTTAAATGAATAACCGTCTTGCATCAAAAAAGATCCATATATAATGTTCAAGCTCAATCCTGGCACCAAATAACAATTATTTAGGTCTAAAACTAATCCCGAAGGTAGATGTAGAGGTAGCGTGCTGACAGCGATCACATCGACTTTGGAACCATTTCCCACATGCATCATCACCTCGTCTTTAGCCAATCTTCACTTAATCCGTAGCCCCTGTTTCGAGTTGCAAATGTTAGCAACTAAACCAGTATCAAATACCCAGGCACTACTGCGAGCATTAGTAAGGTACACATCAATAACATGTATATCAAATATACCTTTCACTTTACCATCCTTCTTCTCTGCCAAATACTTGGGGCAGTTTCGCTTCCAGTGACCAGTTCCTTTCCAGTAGAAGCACTTAGTATCAGGCTTAGGTCCAAACTAGGTTTCTTCACTTGAGCGACAACTGGCTTGTTGTTCTTCTTGAAGTTCCCCTTCTTCTCTTTACCCCTTTTCTTGAAACGGGTGGTCTTGTTGACCATCAACACTTGATGCTCCTTCTTGATTTCTACCTCCGCAGCCTTTAGCATTGCGAAGAGCTCAGGAATCATCTTATCCATCCCTTGAATATTATAGTTCATCACAAAGCTCTTGTAGCTTGCTGGCAGTGATTAAAGAACTCTGTCAATGGCACCATCATTAGGAAGATTAACTCCCAGTTGAGTCAAGTGGTTGTGGTACCTAGACATTCTGCGTATATGTTCACTGACAGAACTATTCTCCTCCATCTTGCAGCTGTAGAACTTATTGGAGACTTCATATCTCTCAATCCGCTCTAAGCTCAATTCTGAAGTTTGGACCCTAGTGTCAGTTTATGGCCCTTGCCAGGGTCCGGCCCACGATGATTTTGTGCAATGGTTATACAACCTTGACATCAACTGTGATGATAATTGGCTGCTTTTGGGCGATTTCAATTTTATGCGGTCGTTGGAAAATTGTAACCTACCTGGGGGTAATGTCAGTGACATCTTTCTGTTTAATGAAGTGATTGGACACTTGGGTCTTGTTGAGCTACCAATTAAAGGACGACAATTCACTTGGTCAAATATGCAAACTGAGCCTTTACTTGAACAGATTGACTGGTTTTTTACTTCTATTGCATGGACTTCAGATCATCCCAACACGCTAGTCTTGCTGCTTGCACGCACGGCCTCCAATCATGTTCCATGCGTGGTCTCAATTGCTATTGCTATTCCTAAGGCTAAAGTCTTTCGCTTTGAAAATTATTGGATTGATTTTCCTGGTTTTTACGATTGTGTTGCTCAAGTTTGGAACAGGTCTGTGTCCAGATCCTCTACTGCCTTAACTATTTCCTCTAAATTCAAGGCCCTTCGATATGCCCTCAAGAAATGCCATCTCAATCTGTCCACAGTTAAGGCGCTCATTACAGACTGCAACAAAGTGATTCTATACTTTGATGGACTAGAGGAGATTAGGCCTTTGACTAGGCCGGAGTTTAATTTCAGGCGAATTGTGAAATTGCATCTGGAGGATATCTTACATTGGCAATTTGTATATTGGAAGCAACGTTGTAGAATATGAAGCATTAAAGTTGGTGAGGAAAACTTGAAAATTTTCCATGCCATGGCCACTGAAAGGTTTCAGAGAAACACAATTTCCTCAATTAAGAATTCAGCAGGTGATGTGGTCTCGGATCATCAACAACTAGCTGGCATGTTTTGGTCTGATTTTAACCAGCGTATGGGAAGTGCAAAAGGAACCCGCATGGGATTCGATTTGGACACCTTAATTGCGTGTGTTGATGGCCTTGAGGATTTATCCCAGCCTTTTATAGACTCCGAGGTTGAATCTATCATTAAGAACATGCCAACGGATCGTGCTCCTGGTCCCGATGGCTTTACTGGCCTGTTCTTAAAGAAGTGTTGGCCAATCCTAAAGGAGGATTTCATGCAACTTGTCAAGGAGTTCTATGAGGGCAGATGCAATCTAGAATGTCTTAACACATCATTAATTACTCTGATCCCCAAAAAGCTGAGCCCTGAAGTTGTTGGTGACTTTCGACCCATCTCTTTGACCAACACGTGCTTGAAGTTTTTGACTAAGCTACTTGCTAATCGCCTTCAGAAAGTGATCCTCAGATGCATCCACCTCAATCAATATGGTTTTCTTCGGTGTCGTTCTATTCAAGATTGCCTAGCCTGGTGTTTTGAGTATATGCACCAATGCAGGGCTTCGAAGCGGCCCATCATCCTTCTTAAGCTGGATTTCACGAAGGCCTTCGACACAATTGAGCATGAAGTTATTCTCAGAATTATGCAATGCAAGGGCTTTGACTCCCGTTTGACTGGATGGATTAATAGTATATTGTCTACGGGATCTTCTTCTGTGCTCCTCAATGGTGTGCCAGGAATCATTTTGTTTGCAGAAAGGGCGTGCGTCAAGGGGATCCCCTATCACCATTGCTATTTGTGACCGCGGTTGATTTATTACAATCTGTAGTCAACGAGATGTGTTCCAGGAAGATCCTTTCACTGCCAATCCCAACCAGCTCCAGCGACTACCTGATTGTACAATATGCTGACGACACATTAATTGTCCTGCGTGCAATCCATGATCATCTTATTGCTTTCAAGGAGATGCTTCGCACTTTTGCGGCGTCAACATGATTACGTGTCAACTTTAGCAAATCCTCACTCATTCCAATCAATATGAGTGATGAGGTTCTTTGCTCGGATGCGATGTTGGGTCCATGCCATTCACGTATCTAGGATTGCCAATGGGAACTTCTAGACCTACAATCTATGATCTGCTGCCTCTGGTCGATCGCGTCGAGCAACGTTTATCTGCTTCCTCATGCTTGCTAAATCAAGGAAGTCGACTGCAACTTCTACAGTCGATGTTGTGCTCCATGCCAATATATTTCTTGTGCACCTTATCTCTTCCCAAGGGCATTTTGCAGAAATTAGAGCGAATCATGAGACGAGGCCTGTGGAGAGGCAACACGGATAACCCACGCCAATCATTGGCTTCTTGGGATATGGTCTGTCGCCCTAAGAAATACGGTGGTTTGGGTGTCCTTAATTTGGGCATTCAAAATGAGGCTTTGTTACTAAAGCATTTCATCAAGTTCTTTAATAAGGTTGACGTGCCTTGGGTCACTTTAATTTGGGACACTTATTACGCATCGTCACCGCCTCAAAGCACCCACATCTGTGGCTCCTTTTGGTGGCGTGATGTCATGCGTTTATATACCAATTTCTGCAAGCTCGTTGTTCCACAAGTTCAATTGTGGAACAGAGTAATTAATGATGTAGGCATGTATTCCGAATATAATGCTCAAGTTTTGTCAAAAGATGTTTAACTCACGGTGCTTTTTTGGCTCGATCATTGGCAGCTGGGGAATCGTGTTGTCCTATTACATGAGTGCTTCCCAAGGCTACATTCATTTGTAGTTGATGATGCAATCACTGTCAAGGAGTTTATGGAGCTGCCTGATGCCTTGGATCTCTTCCATCTGCCTCTGTCACAGGAGGCTTATTCTGAATCCTCACAACTCCAAGCCCTGCTGGCTTTGATAAACCTGGATGGGGAGAGCAAAGACATTTGGAAATGGCCTTCGAAGTCTGGTGCTTTTATGTGAAAGATGTACTATGACTCATGCTTCTCCCACCTAGTGGTTGACCCCATCTTCAAATGGATTTGGAAGTGTGCATCCACGCCCAAGTTCAACGTGTTTGGCTGGCTTCTCTTAATGGATCGTTTGAACACTAGGGATATGATGCAACGCCGACATTGGATCATCCAGGATGACACATGTGTGCTATGCAACCTTGCACAACATGAGGATCGGTCTCATCTTTTCTTTGCTTGCAACTTCAGTCAAAGGGTTTGGAACTATCTTGGGATATCTTGGTCCATTCCGCTGAACCAAACCACATATGAGATGGCTCAATCAGCTATGAGGGATTTTGGTCATCCTTTCTTCACTGAGGTTGTCATCACTGCTACTTGGAATATTTGGACACAAAGGAATGGGAAGATCTTCAGAAATGAGCAACCTTCTTTTAGAGCTTGGAGGAGGAACTTTATCCATGACATTTCTCTTCTGTCTCATAGAATTAGATGTAAATATAAAGATAGCTTACTGTCTTGGATAGCTAACCTTCCATCGACCTTTTTTTTAAGTATCTATCCTCTTTTATTGTAAACTTGTAACTTTCTTTTTTCAATTAATAAAGGACTGTGAGGCTGTTGCCTTGCAGTATATAGTCAAAAAAAACTCCTAGAACATCTCATATGCTCCATGACGTTCAAAACGTCGTTGAAGTCCCGGTTCTAAGCCATAAAGCATGTCACACTGAACTATCGAGTAGTCATCAGCTTTGCTCTGCAAGGTGTTCACAACATCTGGCGTTGCTCCTGCAGCAGGTTGTCACCTAGCGGTGCTTCCAGGACGTAATTCTTCTGTGCAGCAATGAGGATAATCCTCAAGTTATGGACCCACTCTGTGTAGTTGCTACCATCATCTTTCAACTTAGCTTTCTCTAGTAACGCATTAAAATTCAACGGAACAACAGCACGGGCCATCTATCTACAACAACATAGACATGAAAAATACTATCAGGTACTAAGTTCATGATAAATTAAAGTTCAATTAATCAAATTACTTCAGACTCCCACTTAGATAGACATCTCCGTAATAATCTAAGTGATCACGTGATCCATATCAACTAAACCATGTCCGATCATCACGTGAGATGGAGTATTTTTCAATGGTGAACATCACTATGTTGATCATATCTGCTATATGATTCACGCTCGACCTTTCAATCTCAGTGTTCCGAGGCCATATCTGCATATGCTAGGCTCGTCAAGTTTAACCCAAGTATTATGCGTGTGCAAAACTGGCCTACACCCGTTGTATGTGAACGTAGAGCTTATCACACCCGATCATCACGTGGTGTCTCGGCACGACGAACTGTAGCAATGGTGCATACTTAGGGAGAACACTTATACCTTGAAATTTAGTCAGAGATCATCTTATAATGCTACCACCGAACTAAGCAAAATAAGATGCATAAAGGATAAACATCACATGCAATAAATATAAGTGATATGATATGGTCATCATCATCTTGTGCCTTTGATCTCCATCTCCAAAGCACCGTCATGATCACCATCGTCACCGGATTGACACCTTGATCTCTATCGAAGCATCGTTGTCGTCTCACAAACTATTGCTTCTACGACTATCGCTACCGCATAGTGATAAAGTAAAGCAATTACGTGGCGATTGCATTTCATACAATAAAGCGACAACCATATGGCTCCTTCCAGTGGCTGATAACTGTGTTACAAAACATGATCATCTCATACAATAAAATTGAGCATCATGTCTGGACCATATCACATCACAACATGCCCTGCAAAAACAAGTTAGACGTCCTCTACTTTGTTGTTGAAAGTTTTACGTGGTTGCTACGGGCAAGAACCGTTCTTACCTACGCATCAACAACCACAACGCGGTATAGTGATTGCTTTTTGATCTTCAGAAAGAACCATGTTCATTGAATCCGATTCAACTAAAGTTGGAGAAACTAACACCCACCAACCACCTGTGTGCGAAGCACGTCGATAGAACCAGTCTCGCGTAAGCGTACGCGTAATGTCGATCTGGGCCGCTTCATCCAACAATACCGCCGAATCAAGAATCAACTAGTGACGGCAAGCAATATGTATATACCTACGCCCACAACTCCTTTATGTTCTACTCGTGCATATAACATCTACGCATAAACCTGGCTTGGATGCCATTGTTGGGGAACATAGTAATTTCAAAAAAATTCCTATGCACACGCAAGATCATGGTGATGCATAGCAATGAGAGGGAAAAGTGTTGTCTACGTACCCTCGTAGACCATGACAATGTGGTTGATGTAGTCGTACGTCTTCACGATCGACAGATCCTAGCACCGGAGGTATGGCACCTCCGCGATCTGCACACGTTCGGCTCGGTGACGTCCCACGAACTCACGATCTAGTAGAGTGTCCAGGGAGAACTTTGTCAGCATGATGGCGTGATGACGGTGATGATGATGCTACCGGAACAGGGCTTCGCCTAAGCACAGCTACGATATGACCGAGGTGGATTATGGTGGAGGGGTGCATCGCACACGACTAAGAGATCAGTGAGAAACTTGTGTGTCTATGGGGTGCCCCCCTTCCCCGTATATAAAGGAGTGGAGGAGGGGGAGGGGGCCGGCCTCCTAGGTGCACCCCAAGGGGATTCCTACTCCCACCGGGAGTAGGATCCCCCCTTCCCTAGATGGATTAGGAGAGAAGGAAGGAGGAGGAAGGAGGAAGGAAAGGGGGCCGCCCCCTCCCAATTTGGATTGGGCTTGGGGGGGGCACCTATTCCTTTTCTCCCTTCTCCTCTCTTCCACTATGGCCCAATAAGGCCCATATACCTCTCGGGGGGTTCCGGTAACCTCTCGGTACATCGGTAAATGCCCGATCTCACCCGGAACCATTCGGATGTCCAAATATAGTTGTCCAATATATCAATCTTTATGTCTCGACCATTTCGAGACTCCTCGTCATGTCCGTGATCATATCCGGGACTCCGAACTACCTTCGGTATATCAAAACACATAAACTCATAATACGATCGTCACCGAACGTTAAGCGTGCGGACCCTACGGGTTCGAGAACTATGTAGACATGACCGAGACACGTCTCCGGTCAAGAACCAATAGCGGAACCTGGATGCTCATATTGGTTCCTACATATTCTACGAAGATCTTTATCGGTCAAACGACATAACAACATACATTGTTCCCTTTGTCATCGGTATGTTACTTGCCCGAGATTTGATCATCGGTATCTCAATACCTAGTTCAATCTCATTACCGGCAAGTCTGTTTACTCATTCCGTAATGCATCATCTCGCAACTAACTTATTAGTCACAATGCTTGCAAGGCTTATAGTGATGTACATTGATAACCCACAAGTATAGGGGATCGCAACAATTTTCGAGGGTAGATTATTCAACCCAAATTTATTAATTCGACACAAGGGGCGCCAAAGAATATTCTCAAGTATTAGCAGCTGAGTTGTCAATTCAACCACACCTGGAAACTTAATATCTGTAGCAAGGTATTTAGTAGCAAAGTAATATGATAGTAGTGGTAACGGTAGCAAAAGTAATATTTTTGGGTTATGTAGTGATTGTGACAGTTGCAACAGAAAAGTAAATAAGCGAAGAACAATGTATGAAAAGCTCGTAGGCAATGGATCGGTGATGGAGAATTATGCCAGATGCGATAATCCATGCAACAGTTATAACATAGGGTGACACAGATCTAGCTCCAATTCATCAATGTAATGTAGGCATGTATTCCGAATATAGTCATACGTGCTTATGGAAAAGAACTTGCATGACATATTTTGTCCTACCCTTCCGTGGCAGCGGGGTCCTATTGGAAACTAAGGGATATTAAGGCCTCCTTTTAATAGAGTACCAGACCAAAGCGTTAACATATAGTGAATACATGAACTCCTCAAACTACGGTCATCACCGAGAGTGGTCCTGATTATTGTCACTTCGGGGTTGCCAGATCATAACACATAGTAGGTGACTATAGACTTGCAAGATAGGATCAAGAGCTCGCATATATTCATGAAAACATAATAGGTTCAGATCTGAAATCATGGCACTCGGGCCCTAGTGACAAGCATTAAGCATAGCAAAGTCATAGCAACATCAATCTCAGAACATAGTGGATACTTGGGATCAAACCCTAACAAAACTAACTCAATTACATGATAAATCTCATCCAACCCATCACCCTCCAGCAAGCCTACAATGGAGTTACTCACGCACGGCGGTGAGCATCATGGAATTGGTGATGGAGGAAGGTTGATGATGACGATTGCGACGGATTCCCCTCTCCGGAGCCCCGAACGGACTCTAGATCAGCCCTCCCGAGAGAGATTAGGGCTTGGCGGCGGCTCCATATCGTAAAACATGATGAATCCTTCTCTCTGATTTTTTTCTCCCTGAACACGAATATATGGAGTTGGAGTTGAGGTCGGTGGAGTGTCAGGGGGCCCACGAGGCAGGGGGCGCACCCAGGGGGGTAGGCGCGCCCCCACCCTCGTGGACAGGGTGTGCGCCCCTTGACGTGGATTCTTCTTCCAGTATTTTTATATATTCCAAAAATAATCTCCGTTGATTTTCAGGTCATTCCGAGAACTTTTATTTCTGCACAAAAATGGCACCATGGCAATTCTGTTGAAAACAACGTCAGTCCGGGTTAGTTCCATTCAAATCATGCAAGTTAGAGTCCAAAATAAGGGCAAAAGTGTTTGGAAAAGTAGATACGATGGAGACGTATCAACTCCCCCAAGCTTAAACCTTTGCTTGTCCTCAAGCAATTCAGTTGATAAACTGAAAGTGATAAAGAAAAACTTTTACAAACTCTGTTTGCTCTTGTTGTTGTAAATATATAAAGCCAACATTCAAGTTTTCAGCAAAGATTATGAACTAACCACATTCATAATAACATTTAGGTCTCATGTTTACTCATATTAATGTCATAATCAACTAGCGAGCAATAATAATAAATCTCGGATGACAACACTTCCTCAAAACAATCATAATATGATATAACAAGATGGTATCTCGCTACCCCTTTCTGAGACCGCAAAACATAAATGCAGAGCACCTTTAGAGATCAAGGACTGACTAGACATTGTAATTCATGGTAAAAGAGATCCAGTCAAGTCATACTCAATGTAAACTAACAGTAATGGATGCAAATGACAGCGGTGCTCTCCAACTGGTGCTTTTTAATAAGAGGATGATGACTCAACATAAAATTAAATGGATAAGCCCTTCGCAGAGGGAAGCAGGGATTTGTAGAGGTGCCAGAGGTCGGTTTTGAAATAGATATGAATAATATTTTGAGCGGTATACTTTCATTGTCAACATAACAACCGAGAGATCTCGATATCTTCCATGCTACACACATTATAGGCGGTTCCCAAACAGAATGGTAAAGTTTATACTCCCCCCCACCAACAAGCATCAATCCATGGCTTGCTTGAAACAACGAGTTCCTCCAACTAACAAGAGTCCCGAGGGAGTTTTGTTTGCAGTTATTTTGATTTGATTTCCACAAAGCATGGGACTGGGCATCCCGGTGACCAGCCATTTTCTCATGAGTGAGGAGCGGAGTCCACTCCTCTTGAGAATAACCCGCCTAGCATGGAGGATACAGACAGCCCTAGTTGATACATGAGCTATTCGAGCATACAAAACAGAATGTTTATTTGAAGGTTTAGAATTTGGCACATACAAATTTACTTGGAACGATAGGTAGATACCGTATATAGGAAGGTATGGTGGACTCATATGGAACAACTTTGGGGTTTATGGAGTTGGATGCACAAGCAGTATTCCCGCTTAGTACAAGTGAATGCTAGAAAAAGACTTGGAAGCGACCAGCTAGAGAGACAACAGTCATGAACATGCATTAAAATTAATCAACACCGAATGCAAGCACGAGTAGGATATAATTCACCATGAACATAAATATCATAGAGGCTATGTTGATTTTGTTTCAACTACATGCGTGAACATGTGCCAAGTCAAGCCACTTGAATCGTTCAAAGGAGGATACCACCCCATCATACCACATCACAACCATTTTAATAGCATGTTGGCACGCAAGGTATACCATTATAAACTCCTAGCTAATTAAGCATGGCATAAGCAACTACAATCTCTAATTGTCATCGCAAATATGTTTCTTTCATAATAGGCTGAATCAGGAACGATGAACTAATCATATTTACAAAAACAAGAGAGTTCGAGTTCATACCAGCTTTTCTCATCTCAATAAGTTCATCATATAATCATCATTATTGCCTTTCACTTGCACGACCGAATAGTGTGGATAATAATAGTGCACGTGCATTGGACTAAGCTGGAATCTGCAAGCATTCAATTCAAGAGAGAAGACAAGGTAATATGGGCTCTTTGTTAGATCAACAATAATGCATATGAGAGCCACTCGACATTTTCATTATGGTCTTCTCCTCTCGACCCCCAAAGAAAAGAAATAAAACTATTTACACGGGAAAACTCTCAACAAGCAAAAGAAGAACCAGAAATCTTTTTGGGTTTCCTTTTTAATTACTACTACTACAGGCATGGAAAGTAAACTAACTAAAATCTACAACTAATTTTTTTGGTTTTACTTAAGGTTTTTCAAACACACAAGAAGAAAGCGAGAAAATGAAAATAAACTATCATGGATGATAAAGTGAAAAAGTATGAGCACCAACAACTAGCATGAGTGTGTGAGCATGAATGTAATGTCGGTGAGAAATATGTACTCCCCCAAACTTAGGCTTTTGGCCTAAGTTGGTCTATGCCCATGGATCAAAGTAGCCCTCTCCGGTGTAAGGGGGAGTTTCATCTGGGTGCCACTGGTTGGCAATCTCCTCCGGATTCCACTGATAAACTGACTGTCGATAAGGATCCTGGGGTGGTTCCGGCTCAGGCTCTGGAGCTAGTGTCACACTCCAGTATGCATAAACGTCCTCCGGTAAAACAAGGTACTTGCCTGAAAATATGTTAAACAAAGGGGGAGCAGGCAAGGTAATAGTCTCAAAGTTATTCTTACCAAAAATCAATCTATAGTTAAGGAACTTCTTATTCTAAACAATAAAATCATGTGCTACCATGCTCTTATAATCTAGAAAAATATTAGGCAGCAACTTTTCCTCTTTCTCATAATGTCTTATGGGTATGTTAAAGTGTGCAACTAGGCGTGAGGCAAAGATGCCTCCAAGGACAGGGCCCTTAGTATGGTTCAGGCTTAACCGCTTAGCAACAATAGCGCCTAAACTGAAGGTAGTATCTTGAAGCAAGGCATGGCACAAAATAACAATATCAGGAGCACTAAGGTTCCCACAGTTGCCGCGACCAATTAAGCATCTACTAGCAAATATTGAAAAGTAACGTAGAACAGGAAAATGTATGCTAGTGATTCTTGCATCGGAGACTTTCCTCGTTTCCCCTACAGCAATCATATCAATAAATCCCTCCACATCATCACGATGTGGTTCCTCTATGCTGCCCTCAAAAGTTGTCAAACAAACCCGACAAAAATCACGAAGTGACATCTCCTTATGCTCATCATATAAATAAAATTCCACCGAAGGTGGTGAGATCCTAGCATGGAAATGCAAGTTTTGCACAAAGATATTGGTGAGTAAGAGATACAGTTCGCGTTGGTCGTGGAGGAAGGCGGTGAGGCCTGCATTCTCAGCCAAATAATAAAAATCTTCATGAATCCCGACTTCTCTCAAGAAATCATCACAAGGCCATTCACATGGCTGAACCTCCGCAGTACGAGGGAGATTATACTTGGGCTTCTTGTTCTCTTCACTTTGTTTATCCTTCGAGCTTCGGCTCGATGAGCCCCTCAAAAATCTCTTCATCTTTTTCTAAAAATTTCTGAAATTTTTAGCAACTCAAAATAAAAGTGGATCAAACTCAACAAAATTGACAACAACTACTCCCACAAGTGCCTAGATACTATATCATGCATTAAAACTACTTTTGATCATATAAATTTGACATGCAAGCTCAAGAACAGGGTCATCTAAGCAGCAAAAATTTGCAATGAATAAAGCACTAGAACAAAAACTAATTGGACCATTGGAGGAGTCACATACCAAAGAACAATCCCCAAAGTAGTTTTGTGAATGGAGCTTTGAGCAAGGAGATCGAAAATGGGCAGCAAGATGAGCAAGAACTCGGGTTTGAGCTGGCTAGTGATTTTTTTGGGAGGAAGAAGGAGTGTGTGGTGGCTGGAATAAGTGGAGGGGGGCCACCAGAGGCCCGCGAGGTAGGGGGCGTGCCCTGGACCCTCGTGGCCAGGTGCTGGCTCCCCCTGATGTGTTCTCAGTGCCAGATATGCTCAAATATTCCAGAAAAAATCATATTCAAATTTTAGGGCATTTGGAGAACTTTTATTTCCGGGGTATTTTTTTATTGCATGGATAATTCAGAAAACTGACAGAAATTACTAATTTTTCTTTATTTAATATAAATAACAGAAAGTAAAAGGGAGGTACAGAAGGTTGTGCCTTCTAACTTCATCCATCTCATGTTCTTCAAAAAGAATCCACTAACAAGGTTGATCAAGTCTTGTTAACAAACTCATTCCGAATAACATGGAACCGGAGAAATTTCGAATAACACTATGTTACCTCAACGGGGATATGCACATCCCCAACAATAAGAATATCATATCTCTTTGTAACAATAGGAAGAAGAAATTCAAAACCTCCAATAGTAATCGATGGAATTTTTCCAATAGAATTGATACTGTGGACTTGAGGTTGTTTCCTCAGGAAGTGTACCGTATGCTCATTACCATTGACATGAAAAGTGACATTGCCTTTGTTGCAATCAATAACAGCCCTTGCAATATTCAAAAAGGGTCTTCCAAGAATAATAGACATACTATTGTCCCCGGGAATATCAAGAATAACAAAGTCCATTAAAATAGTAACGTTTGCAACCACAACAGGCACATCCTCACAAATACCGACAGGTATAGCAGTTGATTTATTAGCCATTTGCAAAGATATTTCAGTAGGTGTCAACTTATTCAAATCAAGTCTACAATATAAAGAGAGAGGCACAACACTAACACCGGCTCCAAGATCACATAAAGCAGTTTTAACATAGTTTCTTTTAATGGAGCATGGTATAGTTGGTACTCCTGGATCTCCAAGTTTCTTTGGTATTCCACCCTTAAAAGTATAATTAGCAAGCATGGTGGAAATTCCAGCTTCCAGTATCTTTCTCTTATTAGTAACTATATCTTTCATATATTTAGCAAGCATATCAGTCAAATGCATACGCAAAAAGATAGGTCTAATCATTTCAGCAAAGCGCTCAAAATCCTCATCATCCTTTTTCTTGGATGGTTTAGGAGGAAAAGGCATGGGTTTCTGAACCCATGGTTCTCTTTCTTTACCGTGCTTCCTAGCAACAAAGTCTCTCTTATCATAACGTTGATTCTTTGATTGTGGGTTATCAAGATCAACAGCAGGTTCAGTCTCTACATCATTATCATTGCTAGGTTGAGCATCAACATGAACATCATCATTAACATTATCACTAGGTTCATGTTCATTACCAGATTGTGTTATAGCATCAGAGATAGAAATATCATTAGGATTATCAGGTGTGTCTACAGGTTCAATAGAAGCATGCAAAGTCCTATCATTTTTCTTTTTCTTCCTCTTAGAAGGAGTAGGTGCATCAATGTTATTTCTCTGAGAATCTAGCTCAATTCTCTTGGGATGGACCTCAGGATACAAAGGTTCCTGAGTCATTTTATCACCTCTAGTCATAACTCTAACAAAATTATCATTCTTCTTATTATTTAATTCATTGAGCAAATCATTCTGAGCTTTAAGCACTTGTTCTACTTGAGTGGTAACCATAGAAGCATGTTTACTAATAAGTTTAAGTTCATCTTTAACACTAGCCATATAATCACTCAAGTCTTCAATCATATAAGCATTGCATTGCAGTTGTCTACCAAAATAAGCATTAAAATCTTCTTGCTTAACCATAAAGTTATCAAATTCATCCAAACATTGGCTAGCAAACTTAGCAGGAGGGACTTCAGCTTTATCATATCTATAGAGAGAGTTTGCCTTTACTACCTGTGTTGGGTTATCGAGACTGTGTGTTTCTTCAATAGGTGATGAATTAAGACCATATATTTCTTCAACAGGAGGTAAATTCTTAACATCTTCAGCTTTTATACCTTTTTCTTTCATAGATTTCTTTGCCTCTTGCATATCTTCAGGACTGAGAAATAGAATACCCCTTTTCTTCGGAGTTGTCTTAGGAGTTGGTTCTGGAAGTGTCCAATTATTTTCATTGGTCAACATATTATTCAATAGAATTTCAGCTTGATCAACTATTCTTTCCCTGAAAACACAACAACCAGCACAACTATCCAGGTGGTCTCTGGAAGCATCGCTTAGTCCATTATAAAAGATATCAAGTATTTCATTTTTCTTGAGAGGATGATCTGGTAAAGCATTAAGTAATCGGAGAAGCCTCCCCAAGCTTGCGGGAGACTCTCTTCTTCAATTTGCACAAAATTATATATTTCCCTTAAAGCAGCTTGTTTCTTATGAGCGGGGAAATATTTAGCAGAGAAGTAGTAAATCATATCCTGGGACTACGCACACAACCAGGATCAAGAGAATTAAACCATATATTAGTGTAGCGACCTGACCTCAGATGGTCAAGTCTCCGTGCTTAAGTGTCATCCCTCGATCGGTAATGCTGACACACATAGTACTCGAAGGATTTATAACAGAGTAGCAATCACATACTTATTACATCGATAGTCTCCAAAGAGAACTTATTACAATAAATATGTCTTAAGGCCATCTAAATAAGATAACAATGGAAGGCTTGGAAGATAAAGTGAGTCCATCAACTCCAACGGCATAGCTGAGTGCATGAGAAACGACCTACGACGTCTTACTCGTCGTCTGAAAAGTCTGCAACATGATACGTTGCAGCCTGAAAATGGGTCAACACATGGAATATGCTGGCAATGTAACACAGTAGAGTAATGAACAGATAAATGCTATCACTATATGCATATATGGCTGGTGGAGGCTCTATGGTTAATATGTTTTCGCGAAAAGCCAATTTTTCCCTACAACAAAGGAATATATTTTATTTAACTATCGTGGTAGTTGAAACAACATTGAGAAGGTTCCTCCAACACAATCCCAATTAAAGTAGTCATTAACACCCGTAAAATTAATTTAGAGTGATGAGATCAAATCAATAATTCAAGTACCAGATACTCAAGATGTCCATAACTGGGGACACGTCTAACCATGATTAGTTTATACACTCTGTAGAGGTTTGCGCACTTTTCCCCACAAGACTCGATCTCCTCCGTGGATTTCTCGCACTAGAGGGTGTTTGAGAAATGGATGACCGAGGCACAGTCTTTCCAAAGCATTAACTCTTTACTCTGGGTGTAACATCCCAAAATTCTAAATTTTGGAATGTTATAATAAATAGATAGATTTGATTGATTGTGTGAAATTGAGTGAAATTCGAAACCTTTTTGAAAGTTAAATGAGAGGGAATAAAAGGACTTTCCCAAACTTTCATTTTTCATTCGTGATCTCCGTGAATTCAAATTCTTTTCACCACGAAACCCTGGAGAGAAGATGACATGACTTCTTCCATTTATTTAAATGACAAGGGGTGTTGAAAATATTTGAATTTCATTTGGAAAATATTTCCAATTTTGAAACTGTATGCAACTCAATGATTTTCACGAGAGGAGATAAAATGACTTCTTCAAATTATATGAAATATGAGTTGGGAGTTTCAAAGGATCAAATTCAAAGTCTTTTTGGAATTATTTTTCAATTTGGAGTTATTTGGATTTTACTCAAATCATTTTTCTCCAAGAATAAAATACATGGAAAATAGGGTAACATGATTCCCTACAACAGAAAATTGGAGAGAAATAAATTTGATTTCATTTTGGTATTTTTAAAATGATTTTTGTTGGATCTTATTAGAGCAGGAGCACTGTTAGAATTATTAGAATTTGTGTCTATTTTATTTTATGCCAGAAAAATGTTCATGTCGTAGAAAATCTTTTTCTAAAAATTTTGATATATAATATGCCTATATAAATTTTTTATTTTATTTTGTTATTTGGTTTTCCTTCTGTTTCTATTTAAAAAAAACTGTACGTGCGGCCCATATTTATTTATCGCCTACATGCGCAATATAGTAGCTTCTGGTGCCCCATTGTTTTTCTCTTAAATAGGCCAGGCCCAGCCAGCCTTTTTTTTCTCTTAGGCCGAATTTTGTAAAAAAAAAACTGCACCGCAGCGTGCGCGCGGCCGGCCGAAGGCCTTTAGGCCCATCCGCCTCTTTTCTTCTGTGTTTCGTATATTTTCGTCTACGTTTAGTCCCATATTGCCTAGCCTTTCATCCCTAAGCCTCTTTTCCATCAATAAATATAGACCCATAGAGCCTCCAAAAATCATCCGATTCGGGTTAAATCAATATTTTGGTTTGACTAGATTCATTTAAGAAAAATATATTTCTCCTCTCCGGCGCGACTTTTGGAAATTGTCTTCTTTCTCCAAAGTTGTCTTTTCTCTGCCTTATAAAGGTATCTTTCTTTGTTTTTTTGTTCTTCTCATACCTCCGTAGTTTATTATTTTAGACTAATATGATAAAATAATTAGATTATCAATTAGTCTACGTATTTATACATTAGACCCTAGCCCGTAGCTATTTTTCTTCTTCCATAAAACAGTTTGGCCCTGATTTTTCAAATAGCCATAACTTTTTACTCGTTTGCCCAAATCCAACGAAACCAACGCCCACTTCTTTGTTATGATCTCCTCTATTCAGTAATCTAACTCAAACATGTTTTTGAAAAGTTTAAAAATTTAAATTAGATCAGATTTGAATTCAAACTTCGTTTGATCATAACTTGAGTTTCGTAGCTCCGTTTGAGTTGATTCTTTTTGCAAATCGAAGCTCTTGACCTAAACTTTCTGATAAGGCCAAATTCATATAATTTTGGTACTGTTAGAAATTGTTTTATGTTTCAAGAGTTATTTTCTTGGTTTTGATGTTTTCCGAATTGTCTTCTTCGATCTTTCTGATACTTTGAGTGATTGCTTATGTGTGGTTACTATTGCTTGCTTACGATAGATTGACCGAAGTGTGACGAGTAGAACTATCAAGCGTTTTGAGTGCGAATCATCTTCATCAACATTGCAGGCAAGTTCACACTTTGATCATACCTCTTTCATACCCAGTTTTTATTGCATTAGATCAAACCTCAAACATTGCATGATTATGATCTAATTATATTGTGGGATGGGAAGTAGTTGAGGTAGTACCTATTACCTGTTTATTATCAAACTCTTGGGAGTTACTATTACGTTATGCTTAGATTGCCATGCTATGCTCGTAGACGTGGATTGGGTTTTGAGAGTATTCACGACAGATGTGAGATTGTTAATTAATGGTTTACTTAAGGTGGCAACTTAAACACACATCTGGGTAGATTGAGGTACCTGGGTATTCCAGGATTGCCTGTCTAGGCACCTGGGTAGACCAGATTGCCTGTTTTTTTGGACCGCCACCCAGGCTCAAAGGGATCATGAGTTTTTTCATACTAGAAACTTCCGTGTGCAGCCACAAGCTATTATGGGCTCTAGCATAGTTGATTAAGTCGTGCGAACTCTTACAGGGTAGACTAGCAGATGTAGGGGAAAGTAGGTGTAACGGTCTATCCATCGTAAGGTGCTAGCGCTTCTGAAAGACAATGTCTCGGTCATCCATTTCTCAAACACCGAGTAGTGCGAGAAACCAAACGGAGGCGATCAAGTCTTGTGGGGAAAAGTGCGCAAACCTCTGCAGAGTGTATAAACTAATCATGATTAGCCGTGTCCCCGGTTATGGACATCTTGAGTATCTAGTACCTGGATTATCATGTGAATCTCATTACGTTACTTTAAATGAATATTGTTGGGTTTTAATGATGATGCTTAATTGGGATTGAGAATGCTGTCAACCATTCTCAATGTTTAACAACCACCATGATAGTTAAATAAAATTTATTCCTTTGCAGTAGGGAAAAATTGGCTTTTCGCAAAAACCTTATAACCGTAGAGCTTTTCCACCAGCAAATATGCATGTAGTGATAGTTGTTGTTCATCATTCTCTATGGTGTGAATTTGCCAGTACATTCAATGTACTGACCCTTTGTGGCTGCAACGTCTCATGTTGCAGGTTTATCTTACGACGAGTAAGTGATACGTTAGGGTTACGATTTCTACACTCAAATTTGCCGTTGGTGTTGATGGGAATCCACAACCTTGTTACTTCCGCTATTTTGGATTGAGGTAATAGTATCTTACGTTACTTATACATGTGATTTACCTCTGTTATAAATCCTCGAGTATTGTGTGTGTCAGCATACCGATCCAGGAATGACACTTAAGCACAGAGATTTGATCCATTCGGGTCAGGTCGCTACAAGATGGTATCAGAGCACATGTTGACTATAGGACGTGACCCTAGAAAATGGCAAGCCCATAGCAAAGATTTTTCTCTACAACTTTCCCTTTCAAAAAGATCTTTTACCTCTCTTCTCTTCTGAGCTTATTCAAAAATTCCCTTTAGTGAGACCATACCCCTTTCCCCTTTTGACCACATGAAGATTCGACTGATGAGACCACTCCAAGAAGTACAATATATCGGACAACTAAGACCACTTCAGAATGAAGAGTATTTTCCGTGCATCTGAATAATGGAAACTACAACGGTTGAAGACTGAAGACAAGTAGAATTTGAAGGCTCTGAAGAATTCCCAGATTTGTATGACCTAGGAAGGCTACCCTTATGGAACTTGGTAGACTATGGAAGTTGTCAATACCCGAGATCAAGGTGTATCGGAGAAAGACCGGAGCATGGAGAGTTAAAAACTTAAAGTTTTGTCAAAGAAAACCCTAAGGCAGGAGATATCAAATATGGAATGATAGCTCATGGGAATGACAAGAGCAGAAACACGGTTATCCGTGATGTCATCACTCGCTGATGCTATTGTCACCATGCTGAGTTAAGGATGCATTTCTTCAGAATGGATTTGATGGAAGAAGGCTGATGGAGCACCTATTAGTAAGATGAAGTTTTAACCTTAGCCGGTGTATCACCAGGATCTGGAGTAGTACATCAAGAAGTTTAAGGTGGAGCTCCATGAAGCCGTATTAGACAAGGAAGCATTTCGTGAAGAACTTAGGAACCAAAATCTGAAAGTAGCCAAGCTGGAGGAGCTACAACCTCGAGAATACCGGAGATTTGTCAGGAACTGAAGGACAGTATGACCATGGTTCATGTGAAGGATGTTGGAACCAGAATTTTGGAATGCAACTCCAGAATATTAAAGGACGTCACGAGAGACTTCGCGTCAACAGAGTTGATCTGGCAAAAGAACTTGAGAAAGACAAGCATGATCGGAAGAAGCCATTGGAGGCATGAACAAGACTTGAAGAGTTAGACGATGTTGAAGATTTATTGACCTTTAGAAGACCAAACCCCTGTTATATACCTACGTTAGATGCGATGTTTGTGAGCTGTCATTTGTTTGATGTTTTTCCCGATAGCCATAAATAAAATCTGTCTTTTCAAAACTTTTGTTTGTATTGTGTGTATCCCTCTCTATCTCTCTTATCTCACCCCAAACCCATGGACCCAATAGAGGATGAATGAAGATGAGCTTATATTTTCTGGACCGATGAGTCAATTGGAGACGGACCAATGGATTCACAACATGGAGGATCACATGAAGAATAACCCTATAGTCGGAAAGGATATGACCCAGCATGCTCTTCAGTGCTTTGAAATATGTGATGCTACTTGGTGGAGGATGTACCAAACCATCAATGGATGGCAAGGGGTAACCACTTGTAAAGAATTTAAGTTGACTCTGCCAAAGTCTCGGCTTGTGTCCCAGAAGTTGAAGCCTTATGGAAAGGATATGAAGAAACCTTGTGCATGCAAGACTTGTGGAGAAATAGGACACACCCATAAAAAACACAAGGATGAATGCCCTAATTGTGAAGGAAGTCATCCGGTTGAAGAATGCCCAACTAGGCAGATTACTTGTTTCTTGTGTGAAGGGACTACCCACTATCCTGCTCAGTGTCACATTTACCCCATGGTACAACGAACCATCCAGTAGAAGAAAGAAGTAAAGAAAGGAGCCCTTATGGGAATTTTTGAAGAAACTATGATGAAGGAAGAGGTGGAGGACACACCTAAAGAAGACCCGAGTAAACCCTGCACTAAGTCTTGCTATTCATGTGGAGAAGAAGGACACATCTCACAAAATTGTTTGAATGGGGATGTAGTAGAATTCCCGACAGAGGAAGTAGAATATGACCCACAGGAAATAGAAGCCCAAATTGGAATGGAAAAGTCCAGGAAGAGAAACCGATTGGAGCCCAGGAGGGATCTGAGTCATATCACCTGTTACAGGTGCAAGGAATCAGGGCACTACCTCAACAATTGCCCAAAAAGAAAACCTTGATACTTGTCAGAAGTAATATGTTTTAGTTGTAATGGAGCAGGGCACTTTGCCAGAGAATGCCCTAAGGAGAAGGAAACTTGTGCTAGATAGTTGAGTTTGCAACAAAAGAAATGGAGTATTAGAAGTGAGAACATTTTCTTTTATATTGAGGTGTTGAGTTGAGACATGTAATGGAAAAGCAAGAGATTGTAATCATTGGAGAATCAATTAAGTTAGCATCGTTGGTAAAGATTTGGGTTTTATGAGTTGTTACTCTATGAAGAAGGATTTTGACCATTTTGAGGATATGAGAAATATGGTATATGGAAGATTTGTGCATTTTAAGGGTGGTAGTACCCTGTAAGAACCGTTGACCCCTGGAAAAGATAAGGATACTCCACTGAGTGGATTTCGGACAAAATGAATACGAGTTTTGTCTTGATATGTGTCATACCCCAAGAGTATGTGGGATGAAGTTGGAGACCGTCAGTTGTTTTGACCAAATGTGGTCAAGGAGTCAGAAGAGAATGTTAAGTTGATTCGAGATAGACTGAAGGTAACTCAGTCCAGGCAGAAAAGTTATGCAGACTAAAAAACACAAGGAGGTAGTCTATGAAATTGAAGACAGAGCATGTCCTCGTGTGTCCCCTCTGCGAGGAGTTAAATGATTTGGAGTTAAGCAAAAGTTAGCCCCGAGATTTGTAGGACCATACCGAGTTTTGGAGCGTATGGGAGAAGTGGCCAACAAGTTGGAGTCACCCGAAGGACTGTCAGGAGTTCATGATGTGTTTCATGTTTCCCAGTTGAAGAAGTGCCAGGCAAAGATGGCCAATATTCCCCTATAAGGACGCTTGACCCTGGAAAGGATAATGATGTTCCACGAAGTGGAATATGGACTCCATAAGTATAAGTTTTTTTTCTCGGTATGTGGGATATTCCACGAGGATGAAGAGATAAATTACGATTGGATATAAAGGAGGTATGATGTTGGAAATATGGATCAATGAAAATTCCATGATGAGTCTGAGTAAACATGTCCTAGTTTGGTGCCAATAGAAGGAAGGAAGATAGTACAATAGGATGGATTTAAGAATACTAGGAAGTTGGAAGTTGGAATAATGATCAGTTGCCTGATGATAAGTTCAAGGACTACAAGTGATAAGATGGGCCATAACCCACAGGCCCAGGACCTGCCAAGAAGCGAGCACATTCTTGCTGAAGGAAAACCCTGGAGAGAGTTACGACTTTATCAACTGACGATTTTATAGGAGTTTACGCAAAACGTGAGAGTTGTGAAGGAACGATAGATATTTGTTTGGCTTGCAGAATCAATGGATTTATCCGAACTTGGTTTGTCAACAAGAGAAATTTTGCAATGCTTGTGAGGATGACCGAGTGTTAGAATGCGAGATTCGCTAAACCGTATACAAGGTAATGATTTGGGTGCGGGATGGATTGATCACCATACCGACTTACTCTTATTATTCGCCTTGCTATATGGGATGTTAAATCTGAGTGACTTACCTATAGTAGAGAGACAATGATATTAAGCCTTGTTTAAACCTTAGAATGGTATAGCAATTTTTCCCTTGTACAAGGCAGTTTTTGCCAACCGTAGGTTATACGGTGAGATCAACCCAGAGCCATTTCTTGCAGGAGAAACCATAAATTGTTGACCACCCTGAGATATCGATAGTTGTTTAGTTTTAGCGCCAGACCCGTTAGCTAAGAAGACCCAATCACAGAAGAACCTTACCAAGATGAAAGACAGAAGAATTGAGGAAAAGGTTATGCCACTACCGGAAGAGCTCAGAGAAGGAATTTTCTCGAGGATCTGAGAAGACCGACACTGTCAAGAATAAGGATGGAGTATATGAGTTTTGATGGAACAGTAACCATGCTTCTAAGGGTGGTAGCACCGCAGACCCCTGTGATGATCGATGGATTTTGAGAAGACCCCAAACCCTAACCTTTTCTTGCTAGCTTCTCCAGATCTCGAGGACGAGATTCATTTTAAGGGTGGTAGGTTTGTAACATCCCAAAATTCTAAATTTTGGAATGTTATAATAAATAGATAGATTTGATTGATTGTTTGATTGATTGTGTGAAATTGAGTGAAATTCGAAAACTTTTTGAAAGTTAAATGAGAGGGAATAAAAGGACTTTCCCAAACTTTCATTTTTCATTCGTGATCTCTGTGAATTCAAATTCTTTTCACCACGAAACCCTGGAGAGAAGATGACATGACTTCTTCCATTTATTTAAATGACAAGGGGTGTTGAAAATATTTGAATTTCATTTGGAAAATATTTCCAATTTTGAAACTTTATGCAACTCAATGATTTTCACGAGAGGAGATAAAATGACTTCTTCAAATTATATGAAATATGAGTTGGGAATTTCAAAGGATCAAATTCAAAGTATTTTTGGAATTATTATTCAATTTGGAGTTATTTGGATTTTATTCAAATCATTTTTCTCCAAAAATAAAATACATGGAAAATAGGGTAACATGATTTCCTACAACAGAAAATTGGAGAGAAATAAATTTGATTTCATTTTGGTATTTTTAAAATGATTTTTGTTGGATCTTATTAGAGCAGGAGCACTGTTAGAATTATTAGAATTTGTGTGTATTTTATTTAATGCCAGAAAAATGTTCGTGTAATAGAAAATATTTTTCTGAAAATTTTGATATATAATATGCCTATATAAAATTTTTATTTTATTTTTTTATTTGGTTTTCCTTCTGTTTCTATTTAAAAAAACTGTACGTGCGGCCCATATTTATTTATCGCCTACATGCGCAGTATAGTAGCTTCTGGCGCCCCATTGTTTTTCTCTTAAATAGGCCAGGCCCAGCCAGCCTTTTTTTCCTCTTAGGCCGAATTTTGTTAAAAAAAACTACAACGCAGCGTGCGCGCGACCGGCCGAAGGCCTTTAGGCCCATCCGCCTCTTTTCTTCTGCGTTTCATATATTTTTGTCTATGTTTAGTCCCATATTGTCTAGCCTTTGACCCCTAAGCCTCTTTTCCACCAATAAATATAGACCCATAGAGCCTCCAAAAATCATCCGATTCGGGTTAAATCAATATTTTGGTTTGACTAGATTCATTTAAGAAAAATATATTTCTCCTCTCCGGCGCGACTTTTGGAAATTGTCTTCTTTCCCCAAAGTTGTCTTTTCTCTGCCTTATAAAGGTATCTTTCTTTGTTTTTTTGTTCTTCTCATACCTCCGTAGTTTATTATTTTAGACTAATATGATAAAATAATTAGATTATCAATTAGTCTACGTATTTATACATTAGACCCTAGCCCGTAGCTATTTTTCTTCTTCCATAAAACAGTTTGGCCCTGATTTTTCAAATAGCCATAACTTTTTACTCGTTTGCCCAAATCCAACGAAACCAACGCCCACTTCTTTGTTATGATCTCCTCTATTCAGTAATCTAACTCAAACATGTTTTTTAAAAGTTTAAAAATTTAAATTAGATCAGATTTGAATTCAAACTTCATTTGATCATAACTTGAGTTTCGTAGCTCCGTTTGAGTTGATTCTTTTTGCAAATCGAAGCTCTTGACCTAAACTTTCTGATAAGGCCAAATTCATATAATTTTGGTACTGTTAGAAATTGTTTTATGTTGCAAGAGTTATTTTCTTGGTTTTGATGTTTTCCGAATTGTCTTCTTCGATCTTTCTGATACTTTGAGTGATTGCTTATGTGTGGTTACTATTGCTTGCTTATGATAGATTGACCGGAGTGTGACGAGTAGAACTATCAAGCGTTTTGAGTGCGAATCATCTTCATCAACATTGTAGGCAAATTCACACTTTGATCATACCTCTTTCATACCCAGTTTTTATTGCATTAGATCAAACCTCAAACATTGCATGATTAGGATCTAATTAATTTATGGGATGAGAAGTAGTTGAGGTAGTACCTATTACCTATTTATTATCAAACTCTTAGGAGTTACTATTACGTTATGCTTAGATTGCCATGCTATGCTCGTAGACATGGATTGGGTTTTGAGAGTATTCACGACAGATGTGAGATTGTTAATTAATGATTTACTTAAGGTGGCAAATTAAACACACATCTGGGTGGATTGAGGTACCTGGGTATTCCAGGATTGCCTGTCTAGGCACCTAGGTAGACCAGGATTGCCTGTTTTTTTGAACCGCCACCCAGGCTCAAAGGGATCATGAGATTTTTCATACTAGAAACTTCCGTGTGAAGCCACAAGCTATTATGGGCTCTAGCATAGTTGATTAAGTCATGCGAACTCTTACAGGGTAGACTAGCAGATGTAGGGGAAAGTAGGTGTAACGGTGTATCCATTGTAAGGTGCTAGCGCTTCTGAAAGACTATGTCTCGGTCATCCGTTTCTCAAACACCGTGTCGTGCGAGAAACCAAACGGAGACGATCGAGTCTTGTGGGGAAAAGTGCGCAAACCTCTGCAGAGTGTATAAACTAGTCATGATTAGCCGTGTCCCTGGTTATGGACATCTTGAGTATCTAGTACCTGAATTATCATGTGAATCTCATCACGTTACTTTAAATAAATATTGTTGGGTTTTAATGATGATGCTTAATTGGGATTGAGAATGCTGTCGACCATTCTCAATGTTTAACAACCACCATGATAGTTAAATAAAATTTATTCCTTTGCAGTAGGGAAAAAATGGCTTTTCGCAAAAACCTTATAACCGTAGAGCTTTTCCACCAGCCAAATATGCATGTAGTGATAGTTGTTGTTCATCATTCTCTATGGTGTGAATTTGCCAGTACATTCAATGTACTGACCCTTTGTGGCTACAACGTCTCATGTTGCAGGTTTATCTTACGACGAGTAAGTGATACGTTAGGGTTACGATTTCTACACTCAACTTTGCCGTTGGTGTTGATGGGAATCCACAACCTTGTTACTTCCGCTATTTTGGATTGAGGTAATAGTATCTTACGTTACTTATACTTGTGATTTACCTCTGTTATAAATCCTCGAGTACTGTGTGTGTTAGCATACCGATCCAGGGATGACACTTAAGCACAGAGACTTGATCCATTCGGGTCAGGTCGCTACACTGGGTGGACCGTTACACCTACTTTCCCCTACATCTGCTAGCCCACCACTGAAAGAGGTCACACAACATACTCAACTATGCCAGAGCCCATAATGGCTTGTGGCTGCACACGGAAGTTTCCAACATGAATAATCTTATGATCCTTTTGAGCCTGGGTGGCGGACCATAGGATGATCACAGGGGTACTCCGGGATATCATAGGACAACACTGGATTCTCCAGGTGCCCACAAGCAATCCACCTAGATGTGTATTAAAGTTGCCACCTTAAGTTGAACCATTACTTAACAACTCACATCTGTCATGGATACACTCAAACCCAATCCACGTCTATGAGCATAGCATAGCAATATAAGCATATTGTAGAAGTAACTCCAAAGGGTTTGATAATAAAACTGGTAATAAGTTCTACCTCATCATGTACTTCCCAGACCCACATGTTAAGAGATCCTACTCATGCAATGTGTGAGGGTTGAAACTAATGCATAAAAACTGGGTGATAAAGGGGTATGATCAAAGTGTTACTTGCCTTGCTGACGATCTGCAAATCCTAATGACTCGTAGTAGCACGCTTCGCACTCCGGGTGTTCTATCGCAAACAAACAACAGCATACATAAGCAATCAAGAAAATATGCATGGATAAAACTCAAATAAGAACATCTAACCAGAAAGTTCAACTGAAGAACTCCGGTTTGCAAAAAGAATCAAATCAAACGGAGCAATGAAACTCAAACTACGAAAGAAACAAGATCCGTTTACTAATCTGGGCTAAAGTCAAATTTTACAGTACCAAAATCTTGTTCAAGTAGGTTAAACAGAAAGAGGGCTTCGAGAAGAAGATCTAGGCGCTTGTTTCACCTGATTTGGATAAACGAGCGAAAAGATAAACTAAAACAAAAATAGGGCAGAAATCGCGATCGAAAATAATCACGGAAAACCCTGGAAAAAAAACTGACGAACAGGCTAACGAACGAACGTTCGCTGTCTGCGGCTAACGGATGAACATCGTTCGTTAAAACGAATGTACGGACAAATGTCCGCTATTTCACCGAACCGAGAAAAACCGAAACAAAACCGATTCTAAAAAAATGAGATCTAGGTTTATGAAATAAAACCGGTCGGTTTTTAAAAAAGACGGCGGCTACCTCGTGGAACGGGACGACGGTGGCGGCTCTAGCGGTGGGGCGGCAAGGTGGCGGCGGCGCTGGCGGGGCGGCGGCAGCTACACTTGCGTGGCGGCGGCGCGACATAGCGGCGGCGACACGACACGGCGGCGGCGGCGACGGCTTAGGGTTTGGGTTTGGGACACGGGGGCGGCGGCTGGGCTCGGGTGGGCTGCGGGGTCGCGGGGCGCGACTTATAAAGGGGCCGGCCTGGGGAGTCCTGGCCGGTTACGGCCTGGAGTCGGTTAGAACTTTAAAAAAAGAATATTCCAACGCGCAGAAAAATGATTAAAAGAAATACTAATCGGATTCCAAAAATCCTGAAATAAATTTTCCTCGTCCTCTAAAAATATAGCGGACAAAGTGAACATTTATTTGGGCCTCTAATGCAAATTCTGAAAAACACGCATTTTTCCTAATTCGAATAAAATTGTAATAAAATCCAAATAAAATATATAAATTGATTTTAATATTTTTACTCCAAAATTTCATTTATTTTGGAGAAGTCATATTATTTTAATATGAAATATTTTTGGAGAGAAAAATTATTAAAACCAAAGTGATGCTTGTTTCAATATTTGAGAAAATTCAAATATGAAAACAGTGAAATCCCCAACTCTCTCCGTGGGTCCTTGAGTTGCTTAGAATTTTGAGGATCGCAACACGAAAATGCAATAAAATATGATATGCATGAATGACCTATGTATAACATTCCAAATTGAAAATTTGGGATGTTACAATTAGCATCACCCTTTAATGAGAACGGAAATAATTTAAGGATATAATAGTAGCGAGTTTTCTCATCATTGGTGAACATGGTAGCTATATCATTTAATTTAGTAAGATGTGCCACAACAGTTTCAGATTCATAGCCATAGAAAGGATCAGATTCAACCAAAGAAATTATATCAGGATCAACTAAGAAATCATAATCCTTATCAGTAATAAAGATAGGTGAAGTAGCATAAGGAGGATCATATTTGATTCTAGCATTCAGAGATTTTTCTTTCATCTTAGCTAATAGTTTCTTAAGATCACTTCTATCATTGTAGGCAAGAAAGTCTCTAGCAGTTTCTTCATCCATAAAATAACCCTCAAGCAAGACAGGCAATTCATATCTAGGGGGAGAATCTTCATCATCTCTTTCATCAATATTATTAGTTTCAATAATTTCATTCTCTCTAGCCCTAGCAAGTTGTTCATCAAGAAATTCACCTAGTGGCACAGTAGTATCAAGCATAGAAGTAGTTTCATCATAAGTATCATTGTAACAACCACGATGCGGCTATATCTCCCACGTGTCGGAGCATGACTTAGAGGCATAACCGCATTGTAGGCATGTCGCAAGAGGGGTAATCTTTACACATCCCATGTACTGAATAAGAAAGAGGTACAGAGTTGGCTTACAATCGCCACTTCACCCAATACATAAATATAGCATTACATCATTCAGATACAAACAAGGTTCGACTACGGAACCAAAATATAAGAAGACCACCCCTAATGCTATAGATCCCCGATCACCCCGACTGGGCTCCACTACTGATCAACTGAAACGAAACAACACAATGAACAAGATCTTCATCGAGCTCCTCCTTGAGCTCGGTTGCGTCACCTGCACTGGTATCAACGGCACCTGCAACTGGTTTTGGAAGTAAACTGTGAGTCACGGGGACTCAACAATCTCACACCCGCGAGATCAAGACTATTTAAGCTTATGGGTAGGAAAAGGTAGTGAGGTGGAGTTACAGCAAGCACTAGCATATATGGTGGCTAACTTACGCAAATGAGAGCGAGAAGAGGAGGCAAAGCACGGTCGTGAACTAGAAGTGATCAAGAAGTGATCCTGAAACTACTTACGTTCAAGCATCACTCCAACACCGTGTTCACTTCCCGGACTCCGCCGGAAAGAGACCATCACGGCTACACACGCGGTTGATGCATTTTAAATTGAGTTAAGTGTCAAGTTCTCTACAACCATACATTAACAAATTCCCATCTGCCCATAACCGCGGGCACGACTTTCGAAAGTTCAAACCCTGCAGGGGTGTTCCAACTTAGCCCATCACAATCTCTCACGGTCAACGAAGGATATTCCTTCTCCCAGGAAGACCCGATCAGGCAAATCCCAGCTACAAGACATTTTGACAATGGTAAAACAAGACCAGCAAAGCTACCCGATGCGCCGACATCCTGATAGGAGCTGCACATATTTCGTTCTCAGGGCAACACCAGATGAGACATCCTACGAGTAAAATCAACCCTCAAGTTTCCCCGAGGTGGCCCCGCAGTCTACTCAGTTTCGGACCAACACTTAGAGAAGCACTGGCCTGGGGGGTTAAAATAAAGATGACCCTTGAGTCTGCAGAACTCAAGGGAAGGTGGTAGGTTGTTAGTGCAAATGGTAAAACCAAGGTTGGGCCTTGCTGGAGAAGTTTTATTTAACGCGAACTGTCAAGGGGTTCCCATTATAACCCAACCGCGTCAGGAACCCAAAATTAAGGAACATAACACCGGTATGACGGAAACTAGGGCGGCAAGAGTGGAACAAAACACCAGGCATAAGGCCGAGCCTTCCACCCTTTACCAAGTATATAGATGCATTAATTAAAATAAGAGATATTGCGATATCCCAACAAAATAACCATGTTCCAACAAGGAACAAACTCCATCTTCACCTGCAACTAACAACGCTATAAGAGGGGCTGAGCAAAGCGGTAACATAGACAAACAACGATTTGGTATGACAAGGTGGGTTAGAGGCTTGACATGGCAATATGGGAGGCATGATAAAGCAAGTGGTAGGTATCGAGGCATAGCAAAAGAGTGAGAAACTAGCAAGCAAAGATAGAAGTGATTTTGAGGGTATGGTCATCTTGCCTGAGATGCCGCAAGGAAGAAGAACGAGTCCATGAAGAAGACAAACAGATGTAATCGAACAAATCCTCACAACTCCAGAACGAAACCGAAGCTAACACGAGAAGCAACCTGGAAAGAAGCAAACAACAAAGTAAACAACCATCACATAAGCATGGCATGATGCACAACCAAGTATGATGCATGTTTGGTTTAAATATGCATGGCATGGAAAAGGGCACAAACAAAACAACAAGTTAAGTGGAGCTCAATATGCAATGAGTTGCATATTGATGGAACACCACATCAATTATTTAGTTCTCTCTCGTTTAGGTACTCAACAATATTAAATGTTGGTCAACATGGCAAGAGGTGAGGCATAACAAAACTACACCATCTAAACAATTTAAATGGGGCCGGATATAACAAATAACGAATCCGGTAAATCCGCATATGCCTTAGTAATTTATTGCAACAACAATCTAAACATTTTAATTGTTGTTATCATGATGCGGATGACATGAACAAGTTTATGCAATTTATATTAAAAGTTGACAAGAGCATTATGAAGCATTTGTCACCGTGGTGGAAAGGAAAGGGGTGCCACGACAACGATAACGAAAACGGTGCCATGGCAGCATTCCGGTTCCGGTAACTCGATTGAGATACCGATGCAAAGGAGAAGTGTGCGGATGCGTGCAAAAGATGGTGGGGCTCCCGGATTCCGGGTGTCCCATGAGTCGATGATGGTGACAAGGCAAAAGAGGGGCAACGTGCACTGACAATTTGAGCACGGAGCAAGCACGAGCATCTCATACATGGGCGGTCATCTCAGGGTTATACCTTCGAAGCGTGCGTTATCGGAGCGGTTCGGGTCAAGCAGTGTAGTCGTTCACGATCGTCGTGGGAAGTAGTGGTAGTCGGCGATGGTAGAGGAAGTAGTTGTTCATGGTTCATTGTGGGAAGTAGTCGTTCTCATGGAGACGGTAGTCGTTCACGTTCTTAGTCTCACAAGTTTCCGTAGATGTTCAGGGGCACGGCGAGAAACTTGACGTCCACGGAGTCTTCGAGGGTCGATGGTAGTTGTTCTCGTATCGTCGTGGTACTTGGTGCTACCTCTTGAGCTTGCGTTGGTTTTCCCCGAAGAGGAAAGGATGATGCAGCAGAGTAGCGTAAGTATTTCCCTCAGTTTTTGAGAACCAAGGTATCAATCCAGTAGGAGGCCACGTGCAAGTCCCTCGTACCTACACAACACAAAGAGCTCAACGCAACCAACGCGATTAGGGGTTGTCAATCCCTTCAAGGTCACTTACGGAAGTGAGATCCGATAGATAATATTTTTGGTATTTTTGATATAAAGATGCAAAGTGAAAAGTAAAAGGAAAAGTAAAAACAAAGCAAGATTAAAGTGATGGAGATTGATATGATGAGAATAAACCCGGGGGCCATAGGTTTCACTGGTGGCTTCTCTCAAGAGCATAAGTTTTCTATGGTGGGTGAACAAATTACTGTTGAGCAATTGACAGAATTGAGCATAGTTATGAGAATATCTAGGCATGATCATGTATATAGGCATCACGTCCGTGACAAGTAGATCGAAACGATTCTGCATCTACTACTATTACTCCACTCATCGCCGCTATCCAGCATGCATCTAGAGTATTAAGTTGAAAACAGAGTAACCTTTAAGCAAGATGACATGATGTAGAGAGATAAATTCATGCAATATGAAATAAACCCCATCTTGTTATCCTTGATGGCAACGATACAATACGTGTCTTGCCGCCCCTTCTGTCACTGGGAAAGAACACCGCAAGATCGAACCCAAAGCTAAGCACTTCTCCCATGGCAAGAACTACCAATCTAGTTGGCCAAACCAAACGGATAATTCGAAGAGACTTGCAAAGATAACCAATCATACATAAAATAATTCAGAGAAGATTCAAATATTGATCATAGATAGACTTGATCATAAACCCACAATTCATGGGTCTCAACAAACACACGGCAAAAGAAGAAGATTACATCGAATAGATCTCCACAAGAGAGGGGGAGAACATTGTATTGAGATCCAAAAATAGAGAAGAAGCCATCTAGCTAATAACTATGGACCCGAAGGTCTGAGGTAAACTACTCACACTTCATCGAAGGGGCTATGATGATGTAGAAGCCCTTCGTGATGACGGCCCTCTCCGGCGGAGCTCCGGAACAGGCCCCAAGATGGGATCTCGTGGATACATAAAGTTGCGGCAGTGGAATTAGTTTTTTTGCTCCTCCTCTGATCGTTTGGGGGTATGTGGATATATATAGGAGGAAGGAGTACGTCGGTGGAGCACCGAGGGGCCCACGAGGCAGGGGGGCGCGCCCTGTAGGGGGGCACGCCCCCTACCCTCGTGACTGCCTCCGGTACTTCTTGGAGTAGGGTCCAAGTCTCCTGGGTCTTATCCGAGAAGAAAATCATGTTCCAAAAAGAATTTTTCTGTTTGGACTCCGTTTGATATTCTGTTTCTTCGAAACACTGAAATAGGCAAAAACAGCAATTCTGGGCTGGGCCTCCGGTTAATAGGTTAGTCCCAAAAATAATATAAAAGTAGAAAATAAAGCCCAATATAGTCCAAAACAGTAGATAATATAGCATGGAGCAATCAAAAATTATAGATACGTTGGAGATGTATCAGGCATCCCCAAGCTTAATTCCTGCTCGTCCTCGAGTAGGTAAATGATAAAAAGAGAATTTTTGATGCGGAGTGCTACTTGGCATAATTTCAATGCAAAATTTCTTAATTGTGGTATGGATATTCAGATTAGAAAGATTCAAGACAAAAGTTCATATTGACATAAAGAATAATAACACTTCAAGCATACTAATAAAGTAATTATGTCTTCTCAAAATAACATGGTCAAAGAAAGTTATCCCTACTAAATCATATAGTCTGGCTATGCTCTATCTTCACCACACAATGTATTTAAATCATGCACAACCCTGATGACAAGCCAAGCAATTGTTTCATACTCTAACTTTTTCAAAAACTTTTTCAATCTTCACGCAATACATGAGTGTGAGCCATGGACATAGCACTATGTGGAATAGAAGGGTGGTTGTGGAGAAGACAAAAAGAGGGGAAGATAGTCTCACATCAACTAGGCGTATCAACGGGCTATGGAGATGCCCATCAATAGATATCAATGTGAGTGAGTAGGGATTGCCATGCAACGGATGCACTAGAGCTATAAGTATATGAAAGCTCATCAAAAGAAACTAAGTGGGTGTGCATCCAACTCGCTTGCTCACGAAGACCTAGGGCAATTCGAGGAAGCCCATCATTGGAATATACAAGCCAAGTTCTATAATGAAAAATTCCCACTAGTATATGAAAGTGACATAACGAGAGACTCTCTATCATGAAGATCATGGTGCTACTTTGAAGCACAAGTGTGGTAAAAGGATAGTAACATTGTCCCTTCTCTCTTTTTCTCTCATTCTTTTATTTGGGCCTTTTCTCTTTTTTATGGCCTCTTTTTTTTCATCCGGAGTCTCATTCCGACTTATGGGGGAATCATAGTCTCCATCATCCTTTCCTCACTTGGGACAATGCTCTAGAAAATGATGATCATCACACTTTTTATTTTTCTTACAACTCAACAATTACAACTTGATACTTAGAACAAATATGACTCTATATGAATGCCTCCAGCGGTGTACCCGGATATGCAATGAATCAAGAGTGACATGTATGAAATAATTATGAATGGTGGCTTTGCCATAAATACGATGTCAACTACATGATCATGCTAGCAATATGACAATGATGGAGCGTGTCATAATAAACGGAACGGTGGAAAGTTGCATGGCAATATATCTCGGAATGGCTATGGAAATGCCATGATAGGTAGGTATGGTGGCTGTTTTGAGGAAGGTATATGGTGGGTGTATGATACCGGCGAAACGTGCGCGGTATTAGAGAGGCTAGCAATGGTGGAAGGATGGAAAAAAGTGCATATAATCCATGGACTCAACATTAGTCATAAAGAACTCATATACTTATTGCAAAAATCTAGAAGTTATCAAAGCAAAGTATTACACGCATGCTCCTAGGGGGATAGATTGGTAGGAAAAGACCATCGCTCATCCCCGATCGCCACTTATAAGGAAGACAATCAATAAATAAATTATGCTCCGACTTCATCACATAACGGTTCACCATACGTGCATGCTACGGGAATCACAAACTTTAACACAAGTGTTCTTTAAATTCACAACTACTAAACTAGCATAACTCTAATATTATCACCTCCATATCTCAAAACAATTATCATGCTTCAATCTTCTCTTAGTATTCAACGCACTCAAAAGAAAATTTCACATATCTTGAACACCAAGCATATTTATATTAAGCAAATTACCATGCTATTAAGACTCTAAAAATAATTTAAGTGAAGCATGAGAGATCAATAGTTTATTTAAAACAAACCATCACCGTGCTCTAAAAGATCTCAGTGAAGCACATAGAGCAAAATTATAACGCTCAAAAGATATAAGTGAAGTGCATAGAGCAAAACTACATAGCTCAAAAGATTTAAGTGAAGCACATAGAGTATTCTATCAAATTTCAATTCAAGTATGGCTCTCTCAAAAGGTGTGTACAGCAAGGATGATTGTGGCATACTAACGAACAAAGACACAAATAATACAAGACGCTCCAAGCAAAACACATATAATGTTGGTGAATAAAAATATAGCTCCAAGTAAATTACCGATGGAAGTGGATGAAAGAGGGGATGCCTTCCGGGGCATCCCCAAGCTTTGACTTTTTGGTGTCCTTGGATTATCTTGGGGGTGCCATGGGCATCCCCAAGCTTAGGCTCTTGCCACTCCTTGTTCCATAATCCATCAAAAGAATTCACCCAAAACTTGAAAATTTCACAACACAAAACTCAATAGAAATCTCGTGAGCTCCGTTAGAGAACAAAAGACCACTTCAAGGTACTGTAATGAACTCATTATTTATTTATTTTGGTGTTAAACCTACTGTATTCCAACTTCTCTATGGATTATAAACTATTTTACTAGCCATAGATTCATCAAAATAAGCAAACAACACACGAAAAAACATAATATGTCAAAAACAGAACAGTCTGTAGTAATCTGTAGCTAGCTCAAGATCTGGAACTCCAAAAATTCTAAAATAAATTTCTGGACGTGAGGAATTTATCTATTAATCATCTTCAAAAAGAATTAACTAAATAGCACTCTTCAAATAAAAATGACAGCAGTTCTCGTGAGCGCTAAAGTTTCTGTTTTTTTACAGCAAGTTCAACAAGACTTTCCCCAAGTCTTCCCGACGGTTCTACTTGGCACAAACACTAATTAAGCACAAAAAACACAACCAAAACAGAGTCTATATAATTTATTTATTACTAAATAGGAGCAAAAAGCACGGAATAAAAATAAAATTGGGTTGCCTCCCAACAAGCGCTATCGTTTAACGCCCCTAGCTAGGCATAAAAGCGAGGATAGATCTAGGTATTGCCATCTTTTGCATTAGGAAAGAAAAGAGCAAATTTCCTTTCTATGGCATTTATTCTCCTATTTTTGGGAAAGCACATGGACATTAATGGATGAAGTAATATTAAGCACGTTACGGAAATTTGCATCTATACTAGATTTCATCTCTTTGATAATTTCGTTTTGATAGAAGCATAAGAGGGTGGTAGATTCAACTTTATCATTCATGGGGTGCCCAAATATAGTTTTCATCCTTTCATAAGTATCTATAGCATCCCCTTCAAGAAAACCCTCTTCAAAAATAGAATCTAGCACTTGTTTAAAAGAGGTAGGTAATCCAACATAAAAACCTTTTAAGTAAACCTCAATTTGATATTGTGGTATATAGCTAGCCCTAATCCTTAATAACCTATCCCAAGCATCTTTTAAAGACTCATCAATTAAATAGGGAAAAATTCCAGAGTCATCTTCATCAAGATTATTTAAACTCTCATTGGTGACCCCGATGGGTCTCTCAATAGCATCATTATTTCTGAGTTTAGAGAGGATAGAGGGATCATCCAAGGTACTAAGACCTTGGAAAGGACCCTTTGTTCTTTTTGATTCGGCCATGGCAACGGGAAGACAGGCGAGGAAAAGGCAAACAGAGAAGGAGAAGGAGAAGGAGGAGGAGAAAGAGAGGGCGAATAAAACGGCAAGGGTGAAGTGGGGGAGAGGAAAACGAGAGGCAAATGGAAACTAATGTAATGCGGGAGATAGGGATTGTGATGGGTACTTGGTATGTTGACTTTTTGCGTAGACTCCCTGGCAACGGCACCAGAAATTCTTCTTGCTACCTCTTGAGCTTGCGTTGGTTTTCCCCGAAGAGGAAAGGATGATGCAGCAGAGTAGCGTAAGTATTTCCCTCAGTTTTTGAGAACCAAGGTATCAATCCAGTAGGAGGCCACGCGCAAGTCCCTCGTACCTACACAACACAAAGAGCTCAACGCAACCAACGCGATTAGGGGTTGTCAATCCCTTCACGGTCACTTACGGAAGTGAGATCCGATAGATAATATTTTTGGTATTTTTGATATAAAGATGCAAAGTGAAAAGTAAAAGGCAAAGTAAAAACAAAGCAAGATTAAAGTGATGGAGATTGATATGATGAGAATAGACCCGGGGGCCATAGGTTTCACTGGTGGCTTCTCTCAAGAGCATAAGTTTTCTACGGTGGGTGAACAAATTACTGTTGAGCAATTGACAGAATTGAGCATAGTTATGAGAATATCTAGGCATGATCATGTATATAGGCATCACGTCCGTGACAAGTAGATCGAAACGATTCTGCATCTACTACTATTACTCCACTCATCGACCGCTATCTAGCATGCATCTAGAGTATTAAGTTGAAAACAGAGTAACCTTTAAGCAAGATGACATGATGTAGAGAGATAAATTCATGCAATATGAAATAAACCCCATCTTGTTATCCTTGATGGCAACGATACAATACGTGTCTTGCCGCCCCTTCTGTCACTGGGAAAGAACACCGCAAGATCGAACCCAAAGCTAAGCACTTCTCCCATGGCAAGAACTACCAATCTAGTTGGCCAAACCAAACGGATAATTCGAAGAGACTTGCAAAGATAACCAATCATACATAAAATAATTCAGAGAAGATTCAAATATTGATCATAGATAGACTTGATCATAAACCCACAATTCATGGGTCTCAACAAACACACGGCAAAAGAAGAAGATTACATCGAATAGATCTCCACAAGAGAGGGGGAGAACATTGTATTGAGATCCAAAAATAGAGAAGAAGCCATCTAGCTAATAACTATGGACCCGAAGGTCTGAGGTAAACTACTCACACTTCATCGGAGGGGCTATGATGATGTAGAAGCCCTTCGTGATGACGGCCCTCTCCGGCGGAGCTCCGGAACAGGCCCCAAGATGGGATCTCGTGGATACATAAAGTTGCGGCAGTGGAATTAGTTTTTTTGCTCCTCCTCTGATCGTTTGGGGGTATGTGGATATATATAGGAGGAAGGAGTACGTCGGTGGAGCACCGAGGGGCCCACGAGGCAGGGGGGCGCGCCCTGTAGGGGGGCACGCCCCCTACCCTCGTGACTGCCTCCGGTACTTCTTGGAGTAGGGTCCAAGTCTCCTGGGTCTTATCCGAGAGGAAAATCATGTTCCAAAAAGAATTTTTCTGTTTGGACTCCGTTTGATATTCTGTTTCTTCGAAACACTGAAATAGGCAAAAACAGCAATTCTGGGTTGGGCCTCCGGTTAATAGGTTAGTCCCAAAAATAATATAAAAGTAGAAAATAAAGCCCAATATAGTCCAAAACAGTAGATAATATAGCATGGAGCAATCAAAAATTATAGATACGTTGGAGACGTATCAGGCATCCCCAAGCTTAATTCCTGCTCGTCCTCGAGTAGGTAAATGATAAAAAGAGAATTTTTGATGCGGAGTGCTACTTGGCATAATTTCAATGCAAAATTTCTTAATTGTGGTATGGATATTCAGATTAGAAAGATTCAAGACAAAAGTTCATATTGACATAAAGAATAATAACACTTCAAGCATACTAATAAAGTAATTATGTCTTCTCAAAATAACATGGTCAAAGAAAGTTATCCCTACTAAATCATATAGTCTGGCTATGCTCTATCTTCACCACACAATGTATTTAAATCATGCACAACCCCGATGACAAGCCAAGCAATTGTTTCATACTCTAACTTTTTCAAAAACTTTTTCAATCTTCACGCAATACATGAGTGTGAGCCATGGACATAGCACTATGTGGAATAGAAGGGTGGTTGTGGAGAAGACAAAAAGAGGGGAAGATAGTCTCACATCAACTAGGCGTATCAACGGGCTATGGAGATGCCCATCAATAGATATCAATGTGAGTGAGTAGGGATTGCCATGCAACGGATGCACTAGAGCTATAAGTATATGAAAGCTCATCAAAAGAAACTAAGTGGGTGTGCATCCAACTCGCTTGCTCACGAAGACCTAGGCAATTCGAGGAAGCCCATCATTGGAATATACAAGCCAAGTTCTATAATGAAAAATTCCCACTAGTATATGAAAGTGACATAACGAGAGACTCTCTATCATGAAGATCATGGTGCTACTTTGAAGCACAAGTGTGGTAAAAGGATAGTAACATTGTCCCTTCTCTCTTTTTCTCTCATTTTTTTATTTGGGCCTTTTCTCTTTTTTATGGCCTCTTTTTTTTCATCCGGAGTCTCATCCCGACTTATGGGGGAATCATAGTCTCCATCATCCTTTCCTCACTTGGGACAATGCTCTAGAAAATGATGATCATCACACTTTTTATTTTTCTTACAACTCAACAATTACAACTTGATACTTAGAACAAATATGACTCTATATGAATGCCTCCGGCGGTGTACCCGGATATGCAATGAATCAAGAGTGACATGTATGAAATAATTATGAATGGTGGCTTTGCCACAAATACGATGTCAACTACATGATCATGCTAGCAATATGACAATGATGGAGCGTGTCATAATAAACGGAACGGTGGAAAGTTGCATGGCAATATATCTCGGAATGGCTATGGAAATGCCATGATAGGTAGGTATGGTGGCTGTTTTGTGGAAGGTATATGGTGGGTGTATGATACCGGCGAAAGGTGCGCGGTATTAGAGAGGCTAGCAATGGTGGAAGGATGGAAAAAAGTGCATATAATCCATGGACTCAACATTAGTCATAAAGAACTCATATACTTATTGCAAAAATCTAGAAGTTATCAAAGCAAAGTATTACACGCATGCTCCTAGGGGGATAGATTGGTAGGAAAAGACCATCGCTCGTCCCCGATCGCCACTTATAAGGAAGACAATCAATAAATAAATTATGCTCCGACTTCATCACATAACGGTTCACCATACGTGCATGCTACGGGAATCACAAACTTTAACACAAGTGTTCTTTAAATTCACAACTACTAAACTAGCATAACTCTAATATTATCACCTCCATATCTCAAAACAATTATCATGCTTCAATCTTCTCTTAGTATTCAACGCACTCAAAAGAAAATTTCACATATCTTGAACACCAAGCATATTTATATTAAGCAAATTACCATGCTATTAAGACTCTAAAAATAATTTAAGTGAAGCATGAGAGATCAATAGTTTATTTAAAACAAACCATCACCGTGCTCTAAAAGATCTCAGTGAAGCACATAGAGCAAAATTATAACGCTCAAAAGATATAAGTGAAGTGCATAGAGCAAAACTACATAGCTCAAAAGATTTAAGTGAAGCACATAGAGTATTCTATCAAATTTCAATTCAAGTATGGCTCTCTCAAAAGGTGTGTACAGCAAGGATGATTGTGGCATACTAACGAACAAAGACACAAATAATACAAGATGCTCCAAGCAAAACACATATAATGTTGGTGAATAAAAATATAGCTCCAAGTAAATTACCGATGGAAGTGGATGAAAGAGGGGATGCCTTCCGGGGCATCCCCAAGCTTTGACTTTTTGGTGTCCTTGGATTATCTTGGGGGTGCCATGGGCATCCCCAAGCTTAGGCTCTTGCCACTCCTTGTTCCATAATCCATCAAAAGAATTCACCCAAAACTTGAAAATTTCACAACACAAAACTCAATAGAAATCTCGTGAGCTCCGTTAGAGAACAAAAGACCACTTCAAGGTACTGTAATGAACTCATTCTTTATTTATTTTTGTGTTAAACCTACTGTATTCCAACTTCTCTATGGATTATAAACTATTTTACTAGCCATAGATTCATCAAAATAAGCAAACAACACACGAAAAAACATAATCTGTCAAAAACAGAACAGTCTGTAGTAATCTGTAGCTAGCTCAAGATCTGGAACTCCAAAAATTCTAAAATAAATTTCTGGACGTGAGGAATTTATCTATTAATCATCTGCAAAAAGAATTAACTAAATAGCTCTCTTCAAATAAAAAAGACAGCAGTTCTCGTGAGCGCTAAAGTTTCTGTTTTTTTACAGCAAGTTCAACAAGACTTTCCCCAAGTCTTCCCGACGGTTCTACTTGGCACAAACACTAATTAAGCACAAAAAACACAACCAAAACAGAGTCTAGATAATTTATTTATTACTAAATAGGAGCAAAAAGCACGGA
This sequence comes from Triticum urartu, assembly GCF_056163025.1. Taxonomy (NCBI): domain Eukaryota; kingdom Viridiplantae; phylum Streptophyta; class Magnoliopsida; order Poales; family Poaceae; genus Triticum; species Triticum urartu. The sequence goes on from NC_141875.1 coordinate 367,328,567, forward strand.
ATAAAAATAAAATTGGGTTGCCTCCCAACAAGCGCTATCGTTTAACGCCCCTAGCTAGGCATAAAAGCGAGGATAGATCTAGGTATTGCCATCTTTTGCATTAGGAAAGAAAAGAGCAAATTTCCTTTCTATGGCATTTATTCTCCTATTTTTGGGAAAGCACATGGACATTAATGGATGAAGTAATATTAAGCACGTTACGGAAATTTGCATCTATACTAGATTTCATCTCTTTGATAATTTCGTTTTGATAGAAGCATAAGAGGGTGGTAGATTCAACTTTATCATTCATGGGGTGCCCAAATATAGTTTTCATCCTTTCATAAGTATCTATAGCATCCCCTTCAAGAAAACCCTCTTCAAAAATAGAATCTAGCACTTGTTTAAAAGAGGTAGGTAATCCAACATAAAAACCTTTTAAGTAAACCTCAATTTGATATTGTGGTATATAGCTAGCCCTAATCCTTAATAACCTATCCCAAGCATCTTTTAAAGACTCATCAATTAAATAGGGAAAAATTCCAGAGTCATCTTCATCAAGATTATTTAAACTCTCATTGGTGACCCCGATGGGTCTCTCAATAGCATCATTATTTCTGAGTTTAGAGAGGATAGAGGGATCATCCAAGGTACTAAGACCTTGGAAAGGACCCTTTGTTCTTTTTGATTCGGCCATGGCAACGGGAAGACAGGCGAGGAAAAGGCAAACAGAGAAGGAGAAGGAGAAGGAGGAGGAGAAAGAGAGGGCGAATAAAACGGCAAGGGTGAAGTGGGGGAGAGGAAAACGAGAGGCAAATGGAAACTAATGTAATGCGGGAGATAGGGATTGTGATGGGTACTTGGTATGTTGACTTTTTGCGTAGACTCCCTGGCAACGGCACCAGAAATTCTTCTTGCTACCTCTTGAGCTTGCGTTGGTTTTCCCCGAAGAGGAAAGGATGATGCAGCAGAGTAGCGTAAGTATTTCCCTCAGTTTTTGAGAACCAAGGTATCAATCCAGTAGGAGGCCACGCGCAAGTCCCTCGTACCTACACAACACAAAGAGCTCAACGCAACCAACGCGATTAGGGGTTGTCAATCCCTTCACGGTCACTTACGGAAGTGAGATCCGATAGATAATATTTTTGGTATTTTTGATATAAAGATGCAAAGTGAAAAGTAAAAGGCAAAGTAAAAACAAAGCAAGATTAAAGTGATGGAGATTGATATGATGAGAATAGACCCGGGGGCCATAGGTTTCACTGGTGGCTTCTCTCAAGAGCATAAGTTTTCTACGGTGGGTGAACAAATTACTGTTGAGCAATTGACAGAATTGAGCATAGTTATGAGAATATCTAGGCATGATCATGTATATAGGCATCACGTCCGTGACAAGTAGATCGAAACGATTCCGCATCTACTACTATTACTCCACTCATCGACCGCTATCTAGCATGCATCTAGAGTATTAAGTTGAAAACAGAGTAACCTTTAAGCAAGATGACATGATGTAGAGAGATAAATTCATGCAATATGAAATAAACCCCATCTTGTTATCCTTGATGGCAACGATACAATACGTGTCTTGCCGCCCCTTCTGTCACTGGGAAAGAACACCGCAAGATCGAACCCAAAGCTAAGCACTTCTCCCATGGCAAGAACTACCAATCTAGTTGGCCAAACCAAACGGATAATTCGAAGAGACTTGCAAAGATAACCAATCATACATAAAATAATTCAGAGAAGATTCAAATATTGATCATAGATAGACTTGATCATAAACCCACAATTCATGGGTCTCAACAAACACACAGCAAAAGAAGAAGATTACATCGAATAGATCTCCACAAGAGAGGGGGAGAACATTGTATTGAGATCCAAAAATAGAGAAGAAGCCATCTAGCTAATAACTATGGACCCGAAGGTCTGAGGTAAACTACTCACACTTCATCGGAGGGGCTATGATGATGTAGAAGCCCTTCGTGATGACGGCCCTCTCCGGCGGAGCTCCGGAACAGGCCCCAAGATGGGATCTCGTGGATACATAAAGTTGCGGCAGTGGAATTAGTTTTTTTGCTCCTCCTCTGATCGTTTGGGGGTATGTGGATATATATAGGAGGAAGGAGTACGTCGGTGGAGCACCGAGGGGCCCACGAGGCAGGGGGGCGCGCCCTGTAGGGGGGCACGCCCCCTACCCTCGTGACTGCCTCCGGTACTTCTTGGAGTAGGGTCCAAGTCTCCTGGGTCTTATCCGAGAAGAAAATCATGTTCCAAAAAGAATTTTTCTGTTTGGACTCCGTTTGATATTCTGTTTCTTCGAAACACTGAAATAGGCAAAAACAGCAATTCTGGGCTGGGCCTCCGGTTAATAGGTTAGTCCCAAAAATAATATAAAAGTAGAAAATAAAGCCCAATATAGTCCAAAACAGTAGATAATATAGCATGGAGCAATCAAAAATTATAGATACGTTGGAGACGTATCAGGCATCCCCAAGCTTAATTCCTGCTCGTCCTCGAGTAGGTAAATGATAAAAAGAGAATTTTTGATGCGGAGTGCTACTTGGCATAATTTCAATGCAAAATTTCTTAATTGTGGTATGGATATTCAGATTAGAAAGATTCAAGACAAAAGTTCATATTGACATAAATAATAATAACACTTCAAGCATACTAATAAAGTAATTATGTCTTCTCAAAATAACATGGTCAAAGAAAGTTATCCCTACTAAATCATATAGTCTGGCTATGCTCTATCTTCACCACACAATGTATTTAAATCATGCACAACCCCGATGACAAGCCAAGCAATTGTTTCATACTCTAACTTTTTCAAAAACTTTTTCAATCTTCACGCAATACGTGAGTGTGAGCCATGGACATAGCACTATGTGGAATAGAAGGGTGGTTGTGGAGAAGACAAAAAGAGGGGAAGATAGTCTCACATCAACTAGGCGTATCAACGGGCTATGGAGATGCCCATCAATAGATATCAATGTGAGTGAGTAGGGATTGCCATGCAACGGATGCACTAGAGCTATAAGTATATGAAAGCTCATCAAAAGAAACTAAGTGGGTGTGCATCCAACTCGCTTGCTCACGAAGACCTAGGCAATTCGAGGAAGCCCATCATTGGAATATACAAGCCAAGTTCTATAATGAAAAATTCCCACTAGTATATGAAAGTGACATAACGAGAGACTCTCTATCATGAAGATCATGGTGCTACTTTGAAGCACAAGTGTGGTAAAAGGATAGTAACATTGTCCCTTCTCTCTTTTTCTCTCATTTTTTTATTTGGGCCTTTTCTCTTTTTTATGGCCTCTTTTTTTTCATCCGGAGTCTCATCCCGACTTATGGGGGAATCATAGTCTCCATCATCCTTTCCTCACTTGGGACAATGCTCTAGAAAATGATGATCATCACACTTTTTATTTTTCTTACAACTCAACAATTACAACTTGATACTTAGAACAAATATGACTCTATATGAATGCCTCCGGCGGTGTACCCGGATATGCAATGAATCAAGAGTGACATGTATGAAATAATTATGAATGGTGGCTTTGCCACAAATACGATGTCAACTACATGATCATGCTAGCAATATGACAATGATGGAGCGTGTCATAATAAACGGAACGGTGGAAAGTTGCATGGCAATATATCTCGCAATGGCTATGGAAATGCCATGATAGGTAGGTATGGTGGCTGTTTTGTGGAAGGTATATGGTGGGTGTATGATACCGGCGAAAGGTGCGCGGTATTAGAGAGGCTAGCAATGGTGGAAGGATGGAAAAAAGTGCATATAATCCATGGACTCAACATTAGTCATAAAGAACTCATATACTTATTGCAAAAATCTAGAAGTTATCAAAGCAAAGTATTACACGCATGCTCCTAGGGGGATAGATTGGTAGGAAAAGACCATCGCTCGTCCCCGATCGCCACTTATAAGGAAGACAATCAATAAATAAATTATGCTCCGACTTCATCCCATAACGGTTCACCATACGTGCATGCTACGGGAATCACAAACTTTAACACAAGTGTTCTTTAAATTCACAACTACTAAACTAGCATAACTCTAATATTATCACCTCCATATCTCAAAACAATTATCATGCTTCAATCTTCTCTTAGTATTCAACGCACTCAAAAGAAAATTTCACATATCTTGAACACCAAGCATATTTATATTAAGCAAATTACCATGCTATTAAGACTCTAAAAATAATTTAAGTGAAGCATGAGAGATCAATAGTTTATTTAAAACAAACCATCACCGTGCTCTAAAAGATCTCAGTGAAGCACATAGAGCAAAATTATAACGCTCAAAAGATATAAGTGAAGTGCATACAGCAAAACTACATAGCTCAAAAGATTTAAGTGAAGCACATAGAGTATTCTATCAAATTTCAATTCAAGTATGGCTCTCTCAAAAGGTGTGTACAGCAAGGATGATTGTGGCATACTAATGAACAAAGACACAAATAATACAAGACGCTCCAAGCAAAACACATATAATGTTGGTGAATAAAAATATAGCTCCAAGTAAATTACCGATGGAAGTGGATGAAAGAGGGGATGCCTTCCGGGGCATCCCCAAGCTTTGACTTTTTGGTGTCCTTGGATTATCTTGGGGGTGCCATGGGCATCCCCAAGCTTAGGCTCTTGCCACTCCTTGTTCCATAATCCATCAAAAGAATTCACCCAAAACTTGAAAACTTCACAACACAAAACTCAATAGAAATCTCGTGAGCTCCGTTAGAGAACAAAAGACCACTTCAAGGTACTGTAATGAACTCATTCTTTATTTATTTTTGTGTTAAACCTACTGTATTCCAACTTCTCTATGGATTATAAACTATTTTACTAGCCATAGATTCATCAAAATAAGCAAACAACACACGAAAAAACATAATCTGTCAAAAACAGAACAGTCTGTAGTAATCTGTAGCTATCTCAAGATCTGGAACTCCAAAAATTCTAAAATAAATTTCTGGACGTGAGGAATTTATCTATTAATCATCTTCAAAAAGAATTAACTAAATAGCACTCTTCAAATAAAAATGACAGCAGTTCTCGTGAGCGCTAAAGTTTCTGTTTTTTTACAGCAAGTTCAACAAGACTTTCCCCAAGTCTTCCCGACGGTTCTACTTGGCACAAACACTAATTAAGCACAAAAAACACAACCAAAACAGAGTCTAGATAATTTATTTATTACTAAATAGGAGCAAAAAGCACGGAATAAAAATAAAATTGGGTTTCCTCCCAACAAGCGCTATCGTTTAACGCCCCTAGCTAGGCATAAAAGCGAGGATAGATCTAGGTATTGCCATCTTTTGCATTAGGAAAGAAAAGAGCAAATTTCCTTTCTATGGCATTTATTCTCCTATTTTTGGGAAAGCACATGGACATTAATGGATGAAGTAATATTAAGCACGTTACGGAAATTTGCATCTATACTAGATTTCATCTCTTTGATAATTTCGTTTTGATAGAAGCATAAGAGGGTGGTAGATTCAACTTTATCATTCATGGGGTGCCCAAATATAGTTTTCATCCTTTCATAAGTATCTATAGCATCCCCTTCAATAAAACCCTCTTCAAAAATAGAATCTAGCACTTGTTTAAAAGAGGTAGGTAATCCAACATAAAAACCTTTTAAGTAAACCTCAATTTGATATTGTGGTATATAGCTAGCCCTAATCCTTAATAACCTATCCCAAGCATCTTTTAAAGACTCATCAATTAAATAGGGAAAAATTCCAGAGTCATCTTCATCAAGATTATTTAAACTCTCATTGGTGACCCCGATGGGTCTCTCAATAGCATCATTATTTCTGAGTTTAGAGAGGATAGAGGGATCATCCAAGGTACTAAGACCTTGGAAAGGACCCTTTGTTCTTTTTGATTCGGCCATGGCAACGGGAAGACAGGCGAGGAAAAGGCAAACAGAGAAGGAGAAGGAGAAGGAGGAGGAGAAAGAGAGGGCGAATAAAACAGCAAGGGTGAAGTGGGGGAGAGGAAAACGAGAGGCAAATGGAAACTAATGTAATGCGGGAGATAGGGATTGTGATGGGTACTTGGTATGTTGACTTTTTGCGTAGACTCCCTGGCAACGGCACCAGAAATTCTTCTTGCTACGTCTTGAGCTTGCGTTGGTTTTCCCCGAAGAGGAAAGGATGATGCAGCAGAGTAGCGTAAGTATTTCCCTCAGTTTTTGAGAACCAAGGTATCAATCCAGTAGGAGGCCACGCGCAAGTCCCTCGTACCTACACAACACAAAGAGCTCAACGCAACCAACGCGATTAGGGGTTGTCAATCCCTTCACGGTCACTTACGGAAGTGAGATCCGATAGATAATATTTTTGGTATTTTTGATATAAAGATGCAAAGTGAAAAGTAAAAGGCAAAGTAAAAACAAAGCAAGATTAAAGTGATGGAGATTGATATGATGAGAATAGACCCGGGGGCCATAGGTTTCACTGGTGGCTTCTCTCAAGAGCATAAGTTTTCTACGGTGGGTGAACAAATTACTGTTGAGCAATTGACAGAATTGAGCATAGTTATGAGAATATCTAGGCATGATCATGTATATAGGCATCACGTCCGTGACAAGTAGATCGAAACGATTCTGCATCTACTACTATTACTCCACTCATCGACCGCTATCTAGCATGCATCTAGAGTATTAAGTTGAAAACAGAGTAACCTTTAAGCAAGATGACATGATGTAGAGAGATAAATTCATGCAATATGAAATAAACCCCATCTTGTTATCCTTGATGGCAACGATACAATACGTGTCTTGCCGCCCCTTCTGTCACTGGGAAAGAACACCGCAAGATCGAACCCAAAGCTAAGCACTTCTCCCATGGCAAGAACTACCAATCTAGTTGGCCAAACCAAACGGATAATTCGAAGAGACTTGCAAAGATAACCAATCATACATAAAATAATTCAGAGAAGATTCAAATATTGATCATAGATAGACTTGATCATAAACCCACAATTCATGGGTCTCAACAAACACACGGCAAAAGAAGAAGATTACATCGAATAGATCTCCACAAGAGAGGGGGAGAACATTGTATTGAGATCCAAAAATAGAGAAGAAGCCATCTAGCTAATAACTATGGACCCGAAGGTCTGAGGTAAACTACTCACACTTCATCGGAGGGGCTATGATGATGTAGAAGCCCTTCGTGATGACGGCCCTCTCCGGCGGAGCTCCGGAACAGGCCCCAAGATGGGATCTCGTGGATACATAAAGTTGCGGCAGTGGAATTAGTTTTTTTGCTCCTCCTCTGATCGTTTGGGGGTATGTGGATATATATAGGAGGAAGGAGTACGTCGGTGGAGCACCGAGGGGCCCACGAGGCAGGGGGGCGCGCCCTGTAGGGGGGCACGCCCCCTACCCTCGTGACTGCCTCCGGTACTTCTTGGAGTAGGGTCCAAGTCTCCTGGGTCTTATCCGAGAGGAAAATCATGTTCCAAAAAGAATTTTTCTGTTTGGACTCCGTTTGATATTCTGTTTCTTCGAAACACTGAAATAGGCAAAAACAGCAATTCTGGGCTGGGCCTCCGGTTAATAGGTTAGTCCCAAAAATAATATAAAAGTAGAAAATAAAGCCCAATATAGTCCAAAACAGTAGATAATATAGCATGGAGCAATCAAAAATTATAGATACGTTGGAGACGTATCAGGCATCCCCAAGCTTAATTCCTGCTCGTCCTCGAGTAGGTAAATGATAAAAAGAGAATTTTTGATGCGGAGTGCTACTTGGCATAATTTCAATGCAAAATTTCTTAATTGTGGTATGGATATTCAGATTAGAAAGATTCAAGACAAAAGTTCATATTGACATAAAGAATAATAACACTTCAAGCATACTAATAAAGTAATTATGTCTTCTCAAAATAACATGGTCAAAGAAAGTTATCCCTACTAAATCATATAGTCTGGCTATGCTCTATCTTCACCACACAATGTATTTAAATCATGCACAACCCCGATGACAAGCCAAGCAATTGTTTCATACTCTAACTTTTTCAAAAACTTTTTCAATCTTCACGCAATACATGAGTGTGAGCCATGGACATAGCACTATGTGGAATAGAAGGGTGGTTGTGGAGAAGACAAAAAGAGGGGAAGATAGTCTCACATCAACTAGGTGTATCAACGGGCTATGGAGATGCCCATCAATAGATATCAATGTGAGTGAGTAGGGATTGCCATGCAACGGATGCACTAGAGCTATAAGTATATGAAAGCTCATCAAAAGAAACTAAGTGGGTGTGCATCCAACTCGCTTGCTCACGAAGACCTAGGCAATTCGAGGAAGCCCATCATTGGAATATACAAGCCAAGTTCTATAATGAAAAATTCCCACTAGTATATGAAAGTGACATAACGAGATACTCTCTATCATGAAGATCATGGTGCTACTTTGAAGCACAAGTGTGGTAAACGGATAGTAACATTGTCCCTTCTCTCTTTTTCTCTCATTTTTTTATTTGGGCCTTTTCTCTTTTTTATGGCCTCTTTTTTTTCATCCGGAGTCTCATCCCGACTTATGGGGGAATCATAGTCTCCATCATCCTTTCCTCACTTGGGACAATGCTCTAGAAAATGATGATCATCACACTTTTTATTTTTCTTACAACTCAACAATTACAACTTGATACTTAGAACAAATATGACTCTATATGAATGCCTCCGGCGGTGTACCCGGATATGCAATGAATCAAGAGTGACATGTATGAAATAATTATGAATGGTGGCTTTGCCACAAATACGATGTCAACTACATGATCATGCTAGCAATATGACAATGATGGAGCGTGTCATAATAAACGGAACGGTGGAAAGTTGCATGGCAATATATCTCGGAATGGCTATGGAAATGCCATGATAGGTAGGTATGGTGGCTGTTTTGTGGAAGGTATATGGTGGGTGTATGATACCGGTGAAAGGTGCGCGGTATTAGAGAGGCTAGCAATGGTGGAAGGATGGAAAAAAGTGCATATAATCCATGGACTCAACATTAGTCATAAAGAACTCATATACTTATTGCAAAAATCTAGAAGTTATCAAAGCAAAGTATTACACGCATGCTCCTAGGGGGATAGATTGGTAGGAAAAGACCATCGCTCGTCCCCGATCGCCACTTATAAGGAAGACAATCAATAAATAAATTATGCTCCGACTTCATCACATAACGGTTCACCATACGTGCATGCTACGGGAATCACAAACTTTAACACAAGTGTTCTTTAAATTCACAACTACTAAACTAGCATAACTCTAATATTATCACCTCCATATCTCAAAACAATTATCATGCTTCAATCTTCTCTTAGTATTCAACGCACTCAAAAGAAAATTTCACATATCTTGAACACCAAGCATATTTATATTAAGCAAATTACCATGCTATTAAGACTCTAAAAATAATTTAAGTGAAGCATGAGAGATCAATAGTTTATTTAAAACAAACCATCACCATGCTCTAAAAGATCTCAGTGAAGCACATAGAGCAAAATTATAACGCTCAAAAGATATAAGTGAAGTGCATAGAGCAAAACTACATAGCTCAAAAGATTTAAGTGAAGCACATAGAGTATTCTATCAAATTTAAATTCAAGTATGGCTCTCTCAAAAGGTGTGTACAGCAAGGATGATTGTGGCATACTAATGAACAAAGACACAAATAATACAAGACGCTCCAAGCAAAACACATATAATGTTGGTGAATAAAAATATAGCTCCAAGTAAATTACCGATGGAAGTGGATGAAAGAGGGGATGCCTTCCGGGGCATCCCCAAGCTTTGACTTTTTGGTGTCCTTGGATTATCTTGGGGGTGCCATGGGCATCCCCAAGCTTAGGCTCTTGCCACTCCTTGTTCCATAATCCATCAAAAGAATTCACCCAAAACTTGAAAACTTCACACACAAAACTCAATAGAAATCTCGTGAGCTCCGTTAGAGAACAAAAGACCACTTCAAGGTACTGTAATGAACTCATTATTTATTTATTTTTGTGTTAAACCTACTGTATTCCAACTTCTCTATGGATTATAAACTATTTTACTAGCCATAGATTCATCAAAATAAGCAAACAACACACGAAAAAACATAATCTGTCAAAAACAGAACAGTCTGTAGTAATCTGTAGCTAGCTCAAGATCTGGAACTCCAAAAATTCTAAAATAAATTTCTGGACGTGAGGAATTTATCTATTAATCATCTGCAAAAAGAATTAACTAAATAACACTCTTCAAATAAAAATGACAGCAGTTCTCGTGAGCGCTAAAGTTTCTGTTTTTTTACAGCAAGTTCAACAAGACTTTCCCCAAGTCTTCCCGACGGTTCTACTTGGCACAAACACTAATTAAGCACAAAAAACACAACCAAAACAGAGTCTAGATAATTTATTTATTACTAAATAGGAGCAAAAAGCACGGAATAAAAATAAAATTGGGTTGCCTCCCAACAAGCGCTATCGTTTAACGCCCCTAGCTAGGCATAAAAGCGAGGATAGATCTAGGTATTGCCATCTTTTGCATTAGGAAAGAAAAGAGCAAATTTCCTTTCTATGGCATTTATTCTCCTATTTTTGGGAAAACACATGGACATTAATGGATGAAGTAATATTAAGCACGTTACGGAAATTTGCATCTATACTAGATTTCATCTCTTTGATAATTTCGTTTTGATAGAAGCATAAGAGGGTGGTAGATTCAACTTTATCATTCATGGGGTGCCCAAATATAGTTTTCATCCTTTCATAAGTATCTATAGCATCCCCTTCAAGAAAACCCTCTTCAAAAATAGAATCTAGCACTTGTTTAAAAGAGGTAGGTAATCCAACATAAAAACCTTTTAAGTAAACCTCAATTTGATATTGTGGTATATAGCTAGCCCTAATCCTTAATAACCTATCCCAAGCATCTTTTAAAGACTCATCAATTAAATAGGGAAAAATTCCAGAGTCATCTTCATCAAGATTATTTAAACTCTCATTGGTGACCCCGATGGGTCTCTCAATAGCATCATTATTTCTGAGTTTAGAGAGGATAGAGGGATCATCCAAGGTACTAAGACCTTGGAAAGGACCCTTTGTTCTTTTTGATTCGGCCATGGCAACGGGAAGACAGGCGAGGAAAAGGCAAATAGATAAGGAGAAGGAGAAGGAGGAGGAGAAAGAGAGGGCGAATAAAACGACAAGGGTGAAGTGGGGGAGAGGAAAACGAGAGGCAAATGGAAACTAATGTAATGCGGGAGATAGGGATTGTGATGGGTACTTGTATGTTGACTTTTTGCGTAGACTCCCTGGCAACGGCACCAGAAATTCTTCTTGCTACCTCTTGAGCTTGCGTTGGTTTTCCCCGAAGAGGAAAGGATGATGCAGCAGAGTAGCGTAAGTATTTCCCTCAGTTTTTGAGAACCAAGGTATCAATCCAGTAGGAGGCCACGCGCAAGTCCCTCGTACCTACACAACACAAAGAGCTCAACGCAACCAACGCGATTAGGGGTTGTCAATCCCTTCACGGTCACTTACGGAAGTGAGATCCGATAGATAATATTTTTGGTATTTTTGATATAAAGATGCAAAGTGAAAAGTAAAAGGTAATGTAAAAACAAAGCAATATTAAAGTGATGGAGATTGATATGATGAGAATAGACCCGGGGGCCATAGGTTTCACTAGTGGCTTCTATCAAGAGCATAAGTTTTCTACGGAGGGTGAACAAATTACTGTTGAGCAATTGACATAATTGAGCATAGTTATGAGAATATCTAGGCATGATCATGTATATAGGCATCACGTCCGTGACAAGTAGATCAAAACGATTCTGCATCTACTACTATTACTCCGCTCATCGACCGCTATCCAGCATGCATCTAGAGTATTAAGTTGAAAACAGAGTAACGCTTTAAGCAAGATGACATGATGTAGAGAGATAAATTCATGCAATATGAAATAAACCCCATCTTGTTATCCTCGATGGCAACGCTACAATACATGTCTTGCCGCCCCTTCTGTCACTGGCAAAGAACACTGCAAGATCGAACCCAAAGCTAAGCACTTCTCCCATGGCAAGAACTACCAATCTAGTTGGCCAAACCAAACAGATAATTCGAAGAGACTTGCAAAGATAACCAATCATACATAAAAGAATTCAAAGAAGATTCAAATATTGTTCATAGATAGACTTGGTAATAAACCCACAATTCATCGGTCTCAACAAACACACCGCAAAAGAAGAAGATTACATCGAATAGATCTCCACAAGAGAGGGGGAGAACATTGTATTGAGATCCAAAAAGAGAGAAGAAGTCATCTAGCTAATAACTATGGACCCGAAGGTCTGAGGTAAACTACTCACACTTCATCGGAGGGGCTATGATGATGTAGAAGCCATCCGTGATGACGGCCCTCTCCGGTGGAGCTCCGAAACAGGCCCCAAGATGGGATCTCATGGATACAGAAAGTTGCGGCGGTAGAATTAGTTTTTTTTGCTCCTCCTCTGATCGTTTGGGGGTACGTGGATATATATAGGAGGAAGGAGTACGTCGGTGGAACACCGAGGTGCCCACGAGGCAGGGGGCGCGCCCTGTAGGGGGGGGGGGCGCCCCCTACCCTCGTGACTGCCTCCGGTACTTCTTGGAGTAGGGTCCAAGTCTCCTGGGTCTTATCCGAGAAGAAAATCACGTTCCAAAAAGAATTTTTCTGCTTGGACTCCGTTTGATATTCTGTTTCTTTGAAACACTGAAATAGGCGAAAAACAACAATTCTGGGTTGGGCCTCCGGTTAACAGGTTAGTCCCAAAAATAATATAAAAGTGGAAAATAAAGCCCAGTATAGTCCAAAACAGTAGATAATATAGCATGGAGCAATAAAAAATTATAGATACATTGGAGACGTATCACTTGGCGATTTCGGAGACGGCGGAAGACGAACTTTGGCGGTCCTTGTTGACCTAGTACATGGCGTTATTTCCGGTACGGTGATCGTTCTAGGTGTCGAGGTCTCCAGCCGTAGTGGTACTTGCTTTATGGGTAGTCGAACTTGAGGTGCTCCTGGCGTCTGACTTGCGGGGTTGGAAAAATCCATGGCGAGGTTCAGCAGCTACCCCACGTCCATGATGAAAAACGGAGCTCGGGCAGGGAGTCGAAACAGCAAGTAGGGGCGTGTGTGGAGCAACCGCTAACACCAGCAAAGGCCATGGCAACATGGGGCCTTGGGCGCCATCGGGGTGGAAGGACGCGGTTCCTGCCAAGTTCTCGGAGGCACCGGCCATGGAGGCAGGAAGGTGACGGCGCTGGGTAGCAGCGAAGGTCAGAGGGCGCGGGAAGATGGAGATGGCAGCGCGACGGTCAGACTGCGGGGTCACCGGAGGGCGCATAAGGGAGCTGCTGCCGTTCATCCCAGCACTTGACAGGAGGTCGCAGAAGGGACTTGGCGGCAGGGCCTCTGCAGTAGGGGGCTTGGCCATGGCGGGGCTTGGCTGCTCGTGGAGGATGGCGGGCGTCGGTGCTCCTGCTCTGCTGTTGTAGGCATGGGGACGAGGAGGTGGAGCTCGAGCGCCGTGGCCCGAGAGAGAGAGAAAGGCTGTAGGGGAGAGGAGAGCAGCACACGATATCGAGAGGAGAGGGAGGTCGGGGCCTGGAGGGATCGAGAGGAGAGAGCGAGAGGAAGATGGGATCGGGCAGCGCTCTCTGGCGGCGGTGTGGGAGAGATCGATGGGAGAGGGAGAGAGCGAGAGAGATGGGGATCGGGCTGCGGGTTCTCCTGGCGGCGCGAGGAGGCCGACGAGGGAAAGGATCGAGGGAGCGAGAGGGGTTTCAGCGCTAGGGTTTAGAGCTGGTTAGGTGGGCTGCGGGAACAGGAGACAGTTGGGCTGGCCTGGTGAGAGATTCTAAGAGGCCAGCAGCTGGGCTCTGCTCTCTCTCTCTCTCTCTCTCTCTCTCTCTCAACTCCCTTTAACAGAAAGCAAAGAGAGGAGAGAAAAAAAAGGAAAAGGAGGGGTTAGAGAAAGAATTTGGGCATGCGGTTAAATCTCCCGAACTCATAAAAATGAGTTTGTTCCGAGAAATTGCATTTGGCACCGCTTGAAAGGATTGCATTCAAACACATTTGAATGTGATTCAAATAAGTTTGAATTAGAAAAACATTTTTGGAGAGTCCAAAAATGTTCGGAATTTTTGTGGAGATCGGGAAAGCGATGAAAGAAGATATGGGCAAAGTTTGAGGACCAAACTTGAAGCGGGAAAAAGGCATGTGATTATTTGCAAGTGTGTTATGGTGAATTTGAAATTAAAGAAATATTGAATATAGCTCCCTACTATCGGGAGGATATGTTTTAAAGAGAAAGCACCATGTGAGTTCCCTCGATTTAAATGGATCAAAGATCCATGCCATTTATTTAGTTGAGTTTTAGTTGGCTTTGAGAAAATGATGGCATGATGACATGATGCAATGCACATGATGCAAAGATGAATGCAACAGACGAAACAAAACACACAAAGAAACCCGGAAACCACAGAAGGCATCTGAAGCTCCGATCTTGGGGCGTCACAACACTCCACCACTACGAGAGGATCTCGTCCCGGGATCTAGGATGGCACCGGAGAGAAAACGGAAGAGGAAGACGAGAGGTAAAAACTAAGTTGCTTCTTTGACAAACGAGTGAAACCAATGAACCTTGAGAGGTTAAACAATTGGAAAGAATAATACAACGGAGATGAACGAAGTTGAAAACACTCCGTTAGAAAAGAGGAACAAGGAACATTACTAGAACCTTGTAGGTAGAAAGACATGAGAAAAAGGTTTGCAATGGACAAGAGTACATGCAAGCACTCCGGTTAAAACGAAATGTACAAGGAATGGTAAAGGTCAATTACAACAACACTCCAGTTGAAACAAGATAGAGAAGGAATAAGAATGATATAATTCAGACAGCACTCCAACTGTAAATGGAAGGAATTGAACATGAACTAGACAAGATGAGAGGATACTTGATGAGCTCAACAACACAATGCCCTCGGAACTATTGAAAGAATGGCACAAGGGGTAAGAAAGATTTCAGACAGCACTCCGGTTGAGAAGGGAGGCGAAAAACTTAACAAAACGGGAATAACTTGAAAAGAGGGCACGACACTCCGGTTGAATGGATAAGCAAAAGGAAAGAACATGATGTTGGCAAAACGTGATGATGGGACGAAAAGAGCAACGTCGCCATGCCTCCGGAACGAATGAATGGAAGACTAGATGGTTGGAAAGAAAAGAACGGAGGAGAAGAAAGATAAATCTCACAAATAAAATTGAAAGAGCATGCTTACGAAGAAAAGGTTGAACGGAGTTGTTGGATTATCAACAACGAAAGCATAAGCTTGATGTGGGCTAATGGAAAACATCTCAAAAACTTGAGGTGAAATCCTGCCACAAACGGAAAACAATTGCTTAATTTAGATCGACGAGGAGATGGAAAACTTCTTCTGCCGAGAGGATAGGAGAAAACTTGGATCATTGATAAGCACCACAATAGCAACATTCCTTAGGGAAGGCCTTAGGTGAGAACTATACCAAGATAACTCCATGGAAGAAAGTGATGGGTTTAAATACCTCATTCTTGTGAATGAAGAATGATATATTACCACCTCAAAAGATAAGGGAGAACAAATGCACTCCGGATTGCAAGATGAAGAATGCTTGAGCTCCTCTGAAAAGAATCTCAATGAACACTTCGAGAAGGAAATAAATCCTTGATGAACCATCATGTAGTGTCTCCATGAAGAACTCTGGTAACAAAGAATGATCAAAAAAAAGGAAAGTGAAGTTGAAAACACAAGGTGAAGCCTTGCGATGATTTATATGGAGCTTCGCGACGAGATAATACGGAACACCCGGAACTCCGGAAAAGAAAGATGAACAAAAGAAATCAAGAATTTTAATGAACCTCTGGAATAAGGAATTAATCAGTTGGATGAAACAAGAATAAGAATTACATTATGCTTATCCTTCAACAATTTAGATTGATGACAAACAATGGATTTGGCATACTACTTATTCTCATAGAAAAGATTAAAAGAGATATAGCGCAAACTTTATAAAATCTTCAACGAACCGCCGTAAGGATTTGGAAGGCATGAATGAGTAAATTGATATGATAAACGAAGGAAGAAGAATCTTGGAAGAACCACCGTAAGAATTGAAAATGAATGAATAAAAGATGAAGAACCACCAGGAAGAATTAGAGAACGAATGAAGATACTTGAGGGAAATTTAGATGCAATAGAACAAAGATATCATGAACTGATTAGAGAACGCTTGAATGATGCACCGGTAAGATTTAGAGAATGAGAGCTGAAAGCTGGAATGAATAATTTGAGATGATAGCCTCCGGAGAAACAAACTGAAAATACTCTGAATTACTCCGAATGGGTGAAAAGAATTCTCACAATCGAAAACAATTATGAGAGGATGGCATCAAGCTAGAACTATGAATCTTTGAGAGAATAGATAAGATATGGAGGAAAAACTCTTCTTAGGTCTTCACAATCCGAGAATGACGATGAGAAACACCACCATGAATCGTTGAGACACTCCGGAATGATTAAAATAGGAGAGATTGAGCCAAAGATGAAAAGATTTTGAAAGATCTTGGAGAAAGGCATTTAACTGATGATAACTCATTGTTACGTCAAACTTTGAAAATAATTTGAGAGCTCCGGGAAGGTTAGAAGAGTCAGGTAAGATCCTGGGAAAAGACCTGTGGGTTAGGGCCCACTCAAAAGAAACACCGTTGAACGATTCAAAAGATAGATTGCGCCGGTTGAGTTAAATGGCTTGAATAATATAACAACCTCGAGATAGGTTTGAACGGATCTTGAATGAAAAGACGAGCCTTCTGAGTTATCTTTAGCACTCTGGAACAAATGAATAGAGAGAGGTGAACAGTTAAGAGAGTCTTCGGTAAGGACTTCGAACATGGAAAGCATGTGAACCAATGAAAAAGATATGATCAACACCGAAAGCTTGCATTGAATCCACCGGAGAAGGAAAAGAATGAAGAATATTGAACTTGAAGCTTCGTTAAAATCTTCCTGAGAATCACCAGATAAGAACATTGGTGGAAAAGAATGGAAAGACTTCACATCAATAAGATGGATACTTGATTAAGAAATCTTAGTCCTCGAAGAAAAAGGGTGGGAGGGCGGGAAAACAAAGGCAACTTGGAGACGGATGAAACAAACACCGTTGACGAAAGCTGAGTTGATCTTGCGGATGTTGAAAATGATCGGATCCACTTGACGAGAAACACGCCGGTTGAAAAGGATTGACATGACAATCTCGATTGTCAGGAAGGTTTAGTATTCACATAGCAATATGAGAACACCGCTTAGGAAAGGTATGGAATCAACATTTGACTTCGAAGCAACTCGAATACCACAATGAAAACAAAAACAAAGGATTGGCTTGCAAAATAAGCCGGCACAAACATATGATAGAGATTTCGTCCGAAGTTTTCGTGGTGGGGCCCACACGGTCTCGATCGTACAACACCATCATGTACATGGCAGTGCACATAACATACGAAGTGTCCCCGAGTCAGCATAGCCAAGGACTCTTTAAGACACAACGAGACCACTGTAAAACCAACCGTGGATAGGCGGACCACTAGACGTCGAACCCCAATTTCATATCATACATCTATCGGAAAGATATCCTAGAAGCTACTTGAATTCCCACTTATAAACTCCCGAAACTTTCTAGTTATGCAATCAGGTGTTGGGATACAGGGGAAGCATAATATCTCACCCAAAACTAGCAAATCCTACATCCAGCTGTATCCATCCTTCAACACATAACCAAGAAACCTTCAGAAATCATTTACCTCAAGCTTCGAAAAGCATCAGTTATATGAGTTATGGCAATACTCCCAAACTCCCACCCCAGTACTGGGTGGCATCGAGGTTATCTCACCAACAACTGCATAAAAGAGATTTTCGATGTCGGCGGACCCAGGTATTCCAGAACTGCAACGATAAAATTGTGACGACAACACCTCGGAGCTCAACTCCCCGGGACACTGCCACAACCCCTAAATGTCAGGAGGCACCAAGAACAATGTTCTCGTCACAAAACCATTGAAATGATTCCAAAATACCCACGTGATCCTAAATTTTTTAGTGAAATTTGAGAAGAGAAGAGTCAAAACTCTACGTCAGGATGCCTCACCAGAGCGACGAAGGGACTGAGGAGTAAAAAGAATCCTACTCTCCGATATATATATATAATCCTATAAGACTCAAAACTTTTTTTCTAGACTCAACAATGCCAATGATTCGATCAAGCAAGGGGCTCCTAAGTCGGGGAAGGCTCTGATTACCAACTTGTAACACCCACGATGCGGCTATATCTCCCACGTGTCGGAGCATGACTTAGAGGCATAACCGTATTGTAGGCATGTCGCAAGAGGGGTAATCTTTACACATCCCATGTACTGAATAAGAAAGAGGTACATAGTTGGCTTACAATTGCCACTTCACCTAATACATAAATATAACATTACATCATTCAGATACAAACAAGGTCCGACTATGGAACCAAAATATAAGAAGACCACCCCTAATGCTACGGATCTCCAATCGCCCCGACTGGGCTCCACTACTAATCAACTAAAATGAAACAACACAATGAACAAGATCTTCATCGAGCTCCTCCTTGAGCTCGGTTGCGTCACCTGCACTGGTATCAACGGCACCTGCAACTGGTTTTGGAAGTAAACTGTGAGTCACGGGGACTCAGCAATCTCAGACCCGCGAGATCAAGACTATTTAAGCTTATGGGTAGGAAAAGGTAGTGAGGTGGAGCTGCAGCAAGCACTAGCATATATGGTGGCTAACTTACGCAAATGAGAGCGAGAAGAGGAGGCAAAGCATGGTCGTGAACTAGAAGTGATCAAGAAGTGATCCTGAAACTACCTACGTTCAAGCATAACTCCAACACCGTGTTCACTTCCCGGACTCCGACGGAAAGAGACCATCACAACTACACACGCGGTTGATGCATTTTAAATTGAGTTAAGTGTCAAGTTCTCTACAACCAGACATTAACAAATTCCCATCTGCCCATAACTGCGGGCACGACTTTCGAAAGTTCAAAACCCTGCAGGGGTGTTCCAACTTAGCCCATCACAAGCTCTCACGGTCAACGAAGGATATTCCTTCTCCCAGGAAGACCCGATCAGGCTCGGAATCCCGGTTACAAGACATTCGACAATGGTAAAACAAGACCAGCAAAGCCACCCGATGCGCCGACATCCTGATAGGAGCTGCACATATCTCGTTCTCAGGGCAACACCGGATGAGACATCCTACGAGTAAAACCAACCCTCAAGTTTCCCCGAGGTGGCCCCGCAGTCTACTTAGTTTCGGACCAACACTTAGAGAAGCACTGGCCCGGGGGGGGGGGGGGTTAAAATAAACATGACCCTTGAGTCTGCAGAACCCAAGGGAAGGTGGTAGGTTGTTAGTGCAAATGGTAAAACCAAGGTTGGTCCTTGCTGGAGGAGTTTTATTCAACGCGAACTGTCAAGGGGTTCCCATTATAAACCAACCGCGTAAGGAACGCAAAATCAAGGAACATAACACCGGTATGACGGAAACTAGGGCAGCAAGAGTGGAACAAAACACCAGGCATAAGGCCGAGCCTTCCACCCTTTACCAAGTATGTAGATGCATTAATTAAAAAAGAGATATTGTGATATCCAACAAAATAACCATGTTCCAACAAGGAACAAACTCCATCTTCACCTGCAACTAACAACGCTATAAGAGGGCTGAGTAAAGCGGTAACATAGCCAAACAACGGTTTGCTAGGACAAGGTGGGTTAGAGGCTTGACATGGCAATATGGGAGGCATGATCAAGCAAGTGGTAGGTATCGAGGCATAGCAAAAGAGCGAGCAACTAGCAAGCACAGATAGAAGTGATTTCGAGGGTATGGTCATCTTGCATGAGATCCCGCAAGGAATAAGAACGAGTCCATGAAGAAGACAAACAGACGTAGTCGAACAAATCCTCACAACTCCGGAACGAAACCGAAGCTAACGCGAGAAGCAACCCAGAAAGAAGCAAACAACAAAGTAAACAACCATCACATAAGCATGACATGATACACAACCAAGTATGATGCATGTCCGGTTTAAATATGCATGGCATGGCAAAGGGCACAAACAAAACTACAAGTTAAGTGGAGCTCAACATGCAACGAGTTGCATATTGACGGAACACCACATAAATTATTTAGTTCTCTCTCGTTTAGGTACTCAACAATATTAAATGTTGGTTAACATGGAAAGAGGTGAGGCATAACAAAACTACACCATCTAAACAATTTAAATGGGGACGGATATAGCAAATAACGAATCCGGTAAATCCCCATATGCTCCGGTAAATCCCCATATGCCTTAGTAATTTATTGCAACAACAATCTAAACATTTTAATTGTTGTTATCATGATGCGGATGAGATGTACAAGTTTATGGAATTTATATTAAAAGTTGACAAGAGCATTATGAAGCATGTGTCACCGTGGTGGAAAGGAAAGGGGTGCCACGGCAATGATAACGAAAACGGTGCCACAGCAGCGTTCCAGTTCCGGTAACTCGATTGAGATACCGATGCAAAGGAGAAGTGTGCGGATGCGTGCAAAAGATGGTGGGGCGCACCCGGATTCCGGGTTTCCCATGAGTTGACGATGGTGACAAGGCAAAAGAGGGGCAAAGTGCACTGAAAATTCGAGCACGGAGCAAGCACGAGCATCTCATACATCACACATGCATTCGTTCACGGGCGGTCGTCTCGGAGTTATACCTTCGAAGCATGCGTTATCGGAGCGGTTCGAGTCAAGCGGTGTAGTTGTTCACGATCGTCGTGGGAAGTAGTGGTACTCGGCGATGGTAGAGGAAGTAGTTGTTCACGGTTCGTTGTGGGAAGTAGTCGTTCTCGTGGCGACGGTAGTCGTTCACGTTCTTAGTCTCACAATTTTCCGTAGATGTTCAGGGGCACGGCAAGAAACGTGACGTCCAAGGAGTCTTCGAGGGGCGACGGTAGTTGTTCTCGTATCGTTGTGGTACTTGGCGATTTCGAAGATGGAGGGAGACGAACTTGGCGGTCCTCATTGACCTAGTACTTGGCGTTATTTCCGGTTCGGTGATCGTTTTAGGCGTCGGGCGTCGAGGTCTCCGGCCGTAGTGGTACTTGCTGTTACGGGTAATCGAACTTGAGGTGCTCCTGGCGTCTGACTTGCGGCATTGGAAAAATCCATGGCGAGGTTCAGCAGCTACCCCATGTCCATGATGAAAAACGGAGCTCGGGCAGGGAGTCGAAGCAGCAAGTAGGGGCGTGTGTGGAGCAACCGCTAACACCAGCAAAGGCCATGGCAACATGGGGCCTTGGGCGCCATCGGGGTGGAAGGACGCGGTTCCTGCCAAGTTCTCGGAGGGACCGGCCATGGAGGCAGGAAGGTGACGGTGCTGGGTAGCAGCGAAGGTCAGAGGGCGCGGGAAGATGGAGATGGCAGCGCGACGGTCGGACGGCGGGGTCACCGGAGGGTGCAGAAGGGAGCTGATGCCGTTTGTTCCGGCGCTTGACAGGAGGTCGCAGAAGGGACTTGGCGGCAGGGCCTCAGCAGCAGGGGCGCGGCCATGGCGGGGCTTGGCTGCTCATGGAGGACGGCGGGCGCCGGTGCTCCTGCTCTGCTGTTGCGGGCATGGGGATGAGGAGGTGGAGCTCGAGCGTCGTGGCCCGCGAGACACAGAGAGAGAGGCTGTAGGGGAGAGGAGAGCAGCGCGCAAGATCGAGAGGAGAGGGAGGTCCGGGCCTGGAGGGATCGAGAGGAGAGAGCGAGAGGAAGATGGGATCAAGGGAGCTGGGATCGGGCAGCGGTCTCTGGCGGCGGTGTGGGAGAGATCGATGGGAGAGGGAGAGAGTGAGAGAGATGGGGATCGGGCTGCGGGTTCTCCTGGCGGCGCGAGGAGGCCGACGAGGGAAAGGATCGGGGGAGCGAGATGGGTTTCGGTGCTAGGGTTTAGAGCTAGTTAGGTGGGCTGCGGGAATAGGAGACAGTTGGGCCGGCCTGGTGGGAGATTCTAAGAGGCCAGCAGCTGGGCTCTGCTCTCTCTCTCTCAACTCCCTTTAACAGAAAGCAAAGAGAGGAGAGAAAAAAAAGGAAAAGGAGGGGTTAGAGAAAGAATTTGGGCATGCGGTTAAATCTCCCGGACTCATAAAAATGAGTTTGTTCCGAGAAATTGCATTTGGCACCGCTTGAAAGGATTGCATTCAAACACATTTGAATGTGATTCAAATAAGTTTGAATTAGAAAAACATTTTTGGACAGTCCAAAAATGTTCGGAATTTTTGTGGAGATTAGGAAAGCGATGAAAGAAGATATGGGCAAAGTTTGAGGACCAAACTTGAAGCGGGAAAAAGGCATGTGATTATTTGCAAGTGTGTTATGGTGAATTTGAAATTAAAGAAATATTGAATATAGCTCCCTACTATCGGGAGGATATGTTTTAAAGAGAAACCACCATGTGAGTTCCCTCGATTTAAATGGATCAAAGATCCATGCCATTTATTTAGTTGAGTTTTAGTTGGCTTTGAGAAAATGATGGCATGATGACATGATGCAATGCACATGATGCAAAGATGAATGCAACAGACGAAACAAAACACACAACGAAACCCGGAAACCACGGAAGGCATCTGAAGCTCCGATCTTGGGGCATCACAATCATGCATAGCAGAAGTGGCATCATCAATAACATGTGACATATCAGAATTAATAGCATGTGTAGGTGTCGCAAGTTTACTCAAAACAGAAGGTGAATCAAGTGCAGAGCTAGATGGCAGTTCGTTACCTCCCCTCGTAGTTGAGGGAAAAATCTTGGGTCTTTGATCTTTCAAGTTCTTCATAATGATAAGCAGGTATAAATCCCAAGTGACTCAAAGAATAGAGCTATGCTCCCTGGCAACGGTGCCAGAAAATGGTCTTGATAGCCCACAAGTATAGGGGATCACAACCGTTTTTGAGGGTAGAGTATTCAACCCAAATTTATTGATTCGACACAAGGGGAGCCAAAGAATATTCTCAAGTATTAGCAGCTGAGTTGTCAATTCAACCACACCTAGAAACTTAATTTCTACAGCAAGGTATTTATTAGCAAAGTAATATGATAGTAGTGGTAACGGTAGCAAAAGTAATATTTTTGGGTTTTGTAGTGATTGTGACAGTAGCAACGGAAAAGTAAATAAGCGAAGAACAATATATGAAAAGCTCGTAGGCAATCGATCGGTGATGGAGAATTATGCCGGATGCGATTATTCATGCAACAGTTATAACATAGGGTGACACAGAACTAGCTCCAATTCATCAATGTAATGTAGGCATGTATTCAGAATATAGTCATACATTCTTATGGAAAAGAACTTGCATGTCATCTTTTGTCCTACCCTCCCGTGGCATCGGGGTCCTATTGGAAACTAAGGGATATTAAGGCCTCCTTTTAATAGAGTACCGGACCAAAGCATTAACACATAGTGAATACATGAACTCCTCAAACTACGGTCATCACTGGGAGTGGTCCTGATTGTTGTCACTTCAGGGTTGCCGGATCATAACACATAGTAGGTGACTATAGACTTACAAAATAGGATCAAGAACTCACATATATTCATGAAAACATAATAGGTTCAGACCTGAAATCATGGCACTCGGGCACTAGTGACAAAACCACAACATGGTATAGTGATTGCTTTTTGATCTTCAGAAAGAACCCTGTTCATTGAATCCGATTCAACTAAAGTTGGAGAAACTGACACCCACCAGCCACCTGTGTGCGAAGCACGTCGATAGAA
Organism: Triticum urartu; assembly: GCF_056163025.1. Lineage (NCBI taxonomy): Eukaryota > Viridiplantae > Streptophyta > Magnoliopsida > Poales > Poaceae > Triticum > Triticum urartu. The sequence goes on from NC_141875.1 coordinate 367,352,479, forward strand.
CAAGTCTCGCGTAATGTCGGTCTGGGCCGCTTCATCCAACAATACCGCCAAATCAAGAATCAACTAGTGACAGCAAGCAATATGTATATACCTACGCCCACAACTCCTTTGTGTTCTACTCGTGCATATAACATCTACGCATAAACCTGGCTTGGATGCCACTGTTGGGGAACACAGTAATTTCAAAAGAAAATCCTACGCACACGCAAGATCATGGTGATGCATAGCAACAAGAGGGAAGAGTGTTGTCTATGTACCCTCGTAGACCGTAAGCGGAAGCGTTATGACAACGAGGTTGATGTAGTCGTACGTCTTCATGATCGACCGATCCTAGCACCAAAAGTATGGCACCTCCGTGATCTGACACGTTCGTCTCGGTGACGTCCCACGAACTCACGATCCAGTAGAGTGTCGAGGGAGAGCTTTGTCGGTATGGTGGCGTGATGATGGTGATGATGATGCTACCGGAACATGGCTTCGCCTAAGCACCGCTACAATATGACCAAGGTGGATTATGGTGGAGGGGGGCACCGCACACGGCTAAGAGATCAATTATCAACTTGTGTGTCTATGGGGTGCCCCCTCCCCCGTATATAAAGGAGTGGAGGAGGGGGAAGGAGGAAGGAAAGGGGGCCGACCCCCTCCCAATTCGGATTGGGCTTGGGGAGCGCCCCCTCCTTTGCTCCCTTCTCCTCTCTTCCACTATGGCCCAATAATGCCCATATACCTCCCCGGGGGTTCCGGTAACCTCGCGGTACATCGTTAAATGCCCGATCTCACCCGGAACCATTCTGATGTCCAAATATATTCATCCAATATATCGAACATTATGTCTCGACCATTTCTAGACTCCTCGTCATGTCCGTGATCATATCCGGGACTCCGAACTACCTTCGGTACATCAAAACACATAAACTCATAATACGATCGTCACCGAACGTGAAGCGTGCGGACCCTACGGGTTCGAGAACTATGTAGACATGACTGAGACACGTCTCCGGTCAAGAACCAATACCGGAACCTGGATGCTCATATTGGTTCCTACATGTTCTACGAAGATCTTTATCGGTCAAACCGCATAACAACATACGTTATTCCCTTTGTCATCGGTATGTTACTTGCCCGAGATTTGATCGTCAGTATCTCAATACCTAGTTCAATCTCGTTACCAGCAAGTCTCTTTACTCGTTCCGTAATGCATTATATCGCAACTAACTCATTAGTCACAATGCTTGCAAGGCTTATAGTGATGTACACTGATAACCCACAAGTATAGGCGATCGCAACAGTTTTCGAGGGTAGAGTATTCAACCCAAATTTATTGATTCGACACAAGGGGAGCCAAAGAATATTCTCAAGTATTAGTAGCTGAGTTGTCAATTCAACCACACCTGGAAACTTAATATCTGCAGCAAGGTATTTAGTAGCAAAGTAATATGATAGTAGTGGTAACGGTAGCAAAACTAATATTTTTGGGTTCTGTAGTGATTGTGACAGTAGCACCGGAAAAGTAAATAAGAGAAGAACAATATACGAAAAGCTCGTAGGCAATGGATCGGTGATGGAGAATTATGCCGGATGCGATTATTCATGCAACAGTTATAACATAGGGTGACACAGAACTAGCTCCAATTCATCAATGTAATGTAGGCATGTATTCCGAATATAGTCATACGTGCTTATGGAAAAGAACTTGCATGACATCTTTTGTCCTACCCTCCCGTGGTAGTGGGGTCTTATTGGAAACTAAGGGATATTAAGGCCTCCTTTTAAGAGAGTACCAGACCAAAGCATTAACACATAGTGAATACATGAACTCCTCAAACTACGGTCATCACTGGGAGTGGTCCCGATTATTGTCACTTCGGGGTTGCCGGATCATAACACATAGTAGGTGACTATAGACTTGCAAGATAGGATCAAGAACTCGCATATATTCATGATAACATAATAGGTTCAGATCTGAAATCATGGCACTCGGGCCCTAGTGACAAGCATTAAGCATAGCAAAGGCATAGCAACATCAATCTCAGAACATAGTGGATACTAGGGATCAAACCGTAACAAAACTAACTCGATTACATGATAAATCTCATCCAACCCATCACCGTCCAGCAAGCCTATGATGGAATTACTCACGCACGGCGGTGAGCATCATGGAGTTGGTGATGGAGGAAGGTTGATGATGACGATGGCGATGGATACCCCTCTCCGGAGCCCCGAACGGACTCTAGATCAGCCCTCCCGAGAGAGATTAGGGCTTGGCGGCGGCTTTCATATCTTAAAATGCGATGAATCCTTCTCTCTATTTTTTTTCTCCCCGAACACGAATATATGGAGTTGGAGTTGAGCTCGGTGGATCGTCAGGGGGCCCACGAGGCAGGGGGCGCGCCCAGGGGGGTAGGCACGCCCCCACCCTCGTGGACAGGGTATGGGCCCCCTGACGTGGATTCTTCTTTCAGCATTTTTTATATGTTCCAAAAATAATCTCTGTTGATTTTCAGGTCATCCCGAGAACTTTTATTTCTGCACAAAAATAACACCATGGCAATTCTGCTGAAAATAGCGTCAGTCCGGGTTAGTTACATTCAAATCATTTAAGTTAGAGTCCAAAACAAGGGCAAAAGTGTTTGGAAAAGTAGATACGACGGAGACGTATCATACATTACCGAGAGGGCCCAGAGATACCTCTCCGACAATCGGAGTGACAAATCCTAATCTCGATCTATGCCAACTCAACAAACACCATTGTAGACACCTGTAGAGGACCTTTATAATCACCCAGTTACGTTGTGACGTTTGGTAGCACACAAAGTGTTCCTCCAGTATTCGGGAGTTGCATGATCTCATAGTCATAGGAACATGTATAAGTTATGGGGAAAGCAATAGCAACAAACTAAACGATCATCGTGCTAAGCTAACGGATGGGTCAAGTCAATCACATCATTCTCTAATGATTTGATCCCGTTAATCAAATGACAACTCATGTCTATGGTTAGGAAACATAACCATCATTGATTCAACGAGCTAGTCAAGTAGAGGCAAACTAGTGAAACTCTGTTTGTCTATGTATTCACACATGCACTAAGTTTCTGGTTAATACAATTCTAGCATGAATAATAAACATTTATCATGATATAAGGAAATATAAATAACAACTTTATTATTGCCTCTAGGGCATATTTCCTTCAGTCTCGCCAACTATTGGTTCAACGACTATCACTACCACTTAGTAATAAAGTAAAGCAATGACATGGCGATTGCATTTCATACAATAAAGCGACAACCATATGGATCCTGCTAGTTGCCGATAAATGTGTTACAAAACATGATCATCTCATACAACAATTTATATAATCACGTCTTGACCATATCACATCCCAACATGCCCTGCAAAAAACAAGTTAGACGTCCTCTACTTTGTTGTTGCAAGTTTTACGTGGCTGCTACGGGCTTCTAGCAAGAACCATTGTTACCTACACATCAAAACCACAACGTAGTATAGTGATTGCTTTTTGATCTTCAGAAAGAACCCTGTTCATTGAAACTGATTCAACTAAAGTTGGAGAAACAGACACCCACTAGCCACCTGTGTGCGAAGCACGTCGGTAGAACCAGTCTCGCGTAAGCGTACGCATAATGTGGTCTGAGCCGCTCCATCCAACAATACCGCTGAATCAAGAATCAACTAGTGACGGCAAGCAATATGTATTTACCCACGCCCACAACTCCTTTATGTTCTATACATAGACCTGGCTCGGATGCCACTGCTGGGGAACACAGTATTTCAAAAATTTTGTCTATGCACACGCAAGATCCATCTAGGTGACGCATAGCAATGAGTGGGGAGAGTGTGTCCACGTACCCTCGTAGACCGAAAGCGGGAGCGTTTAGTAACGTGGTTGATGTATTTGAACGTCTTCGCGATCCAACCGATCCAAGTACTGAACGCACGGCACCTCCGTGATTTGGACACGTTCAGCTCGGTGACGTCCCTCATACTCTTGATCCAGCTGAGGCCGAGGGAGAGTTTCGTCATCACGATAGCGTGATGACGGTGATGATGAAGTTACCGACGCAGGGCTTCACCTAAGCACTACAACGATATGACCGAGGTGGAAATCTATGGAGGGGGCACCGCACACGGCTAAGACAACCGTCAACTTGTGTGTCTATGGGGTGCCCCCTTCCCCCGTATATAAAGGAGGGGAGGAGGTGTAACACCCACAATGCAGCTATATCTCCCACGTGTCGGGGTACGACTTAGAGGCATAGCCGCATGGTAGGTGTTACAAGTTGGTATCAGAGCCATCCCCGACTTAGCCCCTGCTTGATCAAATCACTTACGTTGTTGAGTCTAGAACAAAATGTTTTGAGTCTTAGGATTATATATATATATATATATATCGGAGAGTAGGATTATTTTTACTCCTCAGTCCCTTCGTTGCTTTGGTGAGGCCTCCTGACGTAGAGTTTTGACTCTTCTCTCCTCAAATTTCATGAATTTTTTTAGGATCACGTGGGTATCTTGGAATCGTTCCGATAGTCTTGTGATGAGAACATTGTTCTTGGTGCCTCCTGACATTTAGAGGTTGTGGCAGTGTCCCAGGGAGTTGAGCTCCGAGGTGTTGTCGTCACAATTTTATCGTTGCAGTTCTAGAATACCTGAGTTCGCCAACATCGAAAATCTCTTTTATGCAGTTGTTGGTGAGATAACCTCGACGCCACCCAGTACTGGGGCAGGAGTTCGGGAGTATTGCCATAACTCGTATAACAGATGCTTTTCGAAGGTTGAGGTAAATGATTTCCGAAGGTTTCGTGGTTATGTGTTGAAGGATGGATACAGCTGGATGTAGGAATTGTTAGTTTGGGTGAGATATTATGCTTCCCCTGTATCCCCAACACCTGATTGCATAACCAGAAAGTTTTGGGAGTTTATAAGTGGGAATTCAAGTATATCGTAGGATATCTTTCCAACAGACACATGATACGATATGGGGTCTATCATATGTTTGTTTCCGGCTTATTTTGCAAGCCAATCCTTTGTTTTTGTTTTGTTTATGGTATTCGAGTTGCTTCTATGTCAAGTGTTGATTCCATACCTTTCCTAAGCGGTGTTCTCATATTTTTATGTGAATACTAATCCTTCATGATAATCGAGATTGTCATGTCAATTCTTTCCAACTGGTGTGATTCTCTTCAAGATGATCCTATCATTTTTCCCATCCGCAAGATCAACTCCAAGTATTCTCAACGTTATTTGTTTCATCCGCCCAAGTTTCCTTTGTTTTCCCACCCACCCACCCTTTTTTCTTCAAGGATTCAGATTTCTTAATCAAGTATCCATCTTATGGATCGGAACTATCTCCATTCTTTTCTAGAGATGTTCTTATCCGGTGATTCTCAATAAGATACTAACGGAGCTTCAAGTTCATCATTCTTCATTATTTTTTCTTCTCCGGTGGATTCAATTCAAGCTTTTTGGTGTTGATCATATTCTTTCCTTATTTCAAATGTTTTGTCATGTCGGTGCACACGCCTAATCATTCACTTCTCGCTATTCTTTTGTTCCGAAGTGCTCAAGATATCTCGAAGATTCGTGTTTCCACTCTGCATTTGTTCAAGCTCTTTCGAGGATGTTATCTCATTCAAGCCATTTAATTCAACTGGTACAATCTCTCTTTTCAAGCAATCATTTCAACGGTGTATCTTTGAGTGGGCCCTAACCCACAGGTCTTTTCCCAGGATCTTACCTGACTCTTCCTATTTTCTCGGATTTATTCTCAAATTCTCTCAAAGTTTGACGTAAGAATGATTTGCATCAGTCAATTGCCTTCTCCAATATCGCTTTCAAATTCTTTTCATCTTTGGCTCAACCTTTCCTCTTTTAATCATTCCGGAGTGTCTCAATAAATCTTGATGATGTTTCTCGTCGTCATTCTCGGATTTGGAGACCGAAGAAGAGTTTCTCTTAAATATTGCTCCATTCTCTTCAAGATTCATGGTTCTAGCTTGATGCCATTCTCTCGTAATTGTTTTGATTGTGAGAATTATTTTCACCCATCCGGAGCAATTCATGAGTCTTTTCAGTTTGATTCGCTGAAGGCCATCATTTCGGAAGATTTATTCACTCTCAGCTTTCAGCTCTCGTTCTTGAATTCTTCCAGCGCATCATTCAAGTATTCTCTAATAAGCTCGGGATCTCTTCGTTCACTTGTATCTAAATTCTCTCAAGCATCTTCGTTCATTTGCTAATTCTTCCCGGTGAATTGTGCCTTTTCTACTTTCATTTTTAATTCTTACGGTGGTTCGTTCAAGAGTTCTCTTCCTTGGTTATTATATCAATTTATTCGATGTTTAAATCCTACCGGTGGTTCGTCGAAGACCTTCTCATGTTTGTGCTATATCTATCCTAATCCTTTCTACGAGAATAAGTAGTATGCCAAATCCGCTACTTGTCATCAATTTAAATTGGTGAAGGATATGCTTAACATAATTCTTATTCTTGCTTCATCCAAGCGATGGATTCATCTTCCGGAGTTTGTTCACGATGAGTTAATTCTCGGTTCAAGTGCTTCATACTTTCCTGGAGTTCCAAGTTCTCTCAATTATATCACCACGAAGCTCCATCTAAATCTTTGAAAGGCTTCTCCTAGAGTTCTTTTCAACTTTCCTTTCGTTTGATCATTCTTTTATTACCAGAGTTCTTCATGGAGGCTCTACATGTTGCTTTTTTTTGACTAACTACTGCAAGGCACAGCCTCACAGTCTTTTATTCCAAATGGAGCCATAGTCCAGTACAAGTTAACTATATACAGAAAGAAACAAAAGAGAGCCAAGGGAGGCAAACTTACCTAAACCTACCTATACAAAGGAGAACTCAAGGTAACCCTTCCAACCAGGCTAGGAGGAGGGGTCTAACATGAGCCTTAACTGTATGAGAAAGCAAAGTTAGGTCATGTACAAATTTACAACGCCAAGCACTAAACGTAGGTCGTTCCCCTTTGAAAGTCCTTCCATTCCGAAGAATCCAAATGTTCCAAGCTGCTGTGAACACCACCTCAAAGAAAAAGCATTTAGCAAATCTTTGTCTGGCCAAAGAGATGCATTGATGGACATTAGAACCACCAGACCAGTCAATCTGCAAATAAGTCCAGATCCTCATACTGAAGTTGCAGGAGAAAAACAGATGTTGACGATCCTCATAAATATGCTAGTGGCACAACACACAAAGATTATCAGCATCCCCAGCCCGCTAGTGCCTCCTCACCAGCAGGTCCTTGGTGTTGAGTCTGTCAAAGAATAGGAGCCAAGCAAAAACCTTGATTTTCAGCGTACATCGACTACTCCATAACCATTTGCAAGGCTGAATGGTGACCATATGAGAGTGCATGATGGTGTAGTAGCTCTTTGAAATGTAAGCTCCCGTGGGTCCTACCCAAGACCAAACATCATTAGCCAACGGGTCCCTATCCAAATTGTTCACCTAGACAGTGAGCGAATCAAGTTCAGTAGCAGCCTGCTGGGAAATAGGCAACTGAAAGAAAGAGGCCCTATCGTGACTGTCAATGAAATCTGCCACAGAAATCTTATCATCCAAAGCATAAGAGAACAACCGAGGCAATCTATGTCTCTAAGGCATGGTTGAACCACCCAAATTCCAAGCATCAGACCAGAACAAAACCGAGTCCCCTTTGTTAACTGAAACAGAGGCAACAGCTCTGTAATTATCAGCTAACTTAAAATTATCCTTCCACCAAAAGGAGCCACAAAGAACAGTGGCATGAGGCACAACTCCATCATAGTATGAATCCCACAACAAGGATACCCAGGGTATATCTGCTTTATTGTAGAATTTATGTAAGTGTTTAATGAGGAGCCCTTGGTTCTGAAGCTGCAAGTTGATGACCCCCAATCCTCCTTTTTCCTTGGGTCTACAAACCATATCCCACGCTGCAAGGGATTGCCTCGGTGTATCAGAGTTTCCTCTCCAAAGACATTGGCGCATAATCCGCTCTAATTGCTTGATGATGCCAGGTGGAATGGATAGGGAGCAGAGGAAGTATATAGGCATGGACGAAAGAACCGATCTCAGCAACTGGAGTCTGCAACCTTGGTTCAACATAGCTGAACTTGCAGTCAAACGCCTCTCAAGTGAATCCACGAAAGGCATCAGATCAAGGATCGTGGGCTTGGTCGTTCCCAAGGGGAGGCCAAGATAGGTGAATGGCAGTGATCCTAGAGTACATTGAAAGACCTGAGAAAGCCGAAGAGCCTCAGCTTCAGGGACATTAATAGGTACCATCATGGATTTAGCAAAGTTTACTCTGAGACCAGTCGATTCAGCAAAAACCTGCAACATATCTCTGAGGGCTACGAGCTGGGCTTCATCCGCAGGGAGTAGCATGATAGTATCATCAGCATACTGGATTATTGGAAAATCCTTGTCATTGCAATCAATCGGCACAGAGAGAGAGTACCATCCAGCAACATCTTGTTAACAACCGACTGCAACAGGTCTGCTGCCAAAACAAAAAGCAATGGAGAAAAAGGGTCCCCTTGCCTAACCCCACGCTTACACTTAAAGTGATTGCCGGGGATGCCATTAAGAAGTACCTGAGAGTCACCAGAGGACAAAATTTCCTTGACCCAACCAATCCATTTAGGGGGAAAACCTTTTGCCATAAGCAGAGCCAGAATGGCCTCATGCTCAACAGTATCAAAAGCCTTAGCAAAATCCAACTTTAAGAGTATGATTGGTTTCTTTGATTGCTTACACTGATAGATGTACTGAAACATCCATGCCAAACAATCCTGAATAGACCGATGTTTCAAAAAACCATATTGGTTCTTGTGTATGCACTTGAGGATTACCTTTTGCAGTCGATTGGCCAATAGTTTGGTGAGGAATTTGAGGCAGGTATTAGTTAAGGAAATAGGCCTGAAATCATTAGGGCCCATTGGCGCCAACATTTTGGGGATGAGGGTGATGAAGGAAGAATTGATATTCTGCAAGCTGATCCTCCCCTCAAAAAAGTCCTTAACTAACTTTCTGAAATCTGTCTCAATAATAGTCCAACATTTCTTGACAAACATACCTTTAAACCCATCAGGTCCAGGTGCTCGATCAGTAGGCAGATCCTTAAGTACCGCAGAAATCTCGTCATCAGAAAAGGGAGCGTCCAATTCCTCAAGGCCCAAGACAGGGACAATCAGAGAGGAAAGATCAAAACCCATGGAGATGCCCTGTGCTTGGCCCATTCTGGACTTAAAGGAGTTCCATAAAATTCCTGCCATTTGGTCATGATCACTGACAACAGAGCCATCCTCTCTCTGCAACAAGGAGATCGTGTTTCATCTAAGCCTCTCCGAGGCCATAGCATGAAAGAACTTGGAGTTTTCGTCCCCCACCATGATATATCTGATGGTGCACCTCTGCTTCCAATATATATGATGCAGTTTCAGCACGCGTTCATACTGAAGCTTGACCCTTTTCCTGAAGTTGAACTCAGGTCTGGTCAGGGGTCTGAGCTCCTCAAGGTTATCAAAATACAAAACCACCTCTGAACATTTAGTGGCCAACCTTTTTAAGGAGGAAAGATTAGTGCTCCACTTCTTGAGTGCAAGTCTCAACCTCTTGAATTTAACAGACAAAGTGGCAGGTGCAGATAACCCACAGCAACGGGCTCCTCCCAAGAGGTCTTAACACAGTCAAGAAAACCTGGCATTTCCACCCAAAAATTCTCAAAGCGGAAGATCTTCGACTTCGAAATAGTGGTATCGATTGACACAACACAAGGCACATGATCAGAGGAGGTTTTAGCCAAAGGAAATACTACTGTATTCGGATAAGCAGAAATCCAGTCAGCAGTAGTAAAAAACCAATCCAGCTGCTCCAAAAGAGGCTGTTCCTGCATATTAGACCAGGTGTAGGCTCTGCCTTTCAGTGGTAACTCAAGCAAACCTAGATGGCCGATGATCTCATTGAACAAAAAAATATCATTAACATCTCCCCCAGGCCTATTCCTATTATCCAATGAACGGATAAAATTGAAATCTCCAATTAAGAGCCAGTTTTGATCCAGAGGTATAGGGAGGTTATACAACCATTGAACAAAATCATCCCATTGTGGCCCATGGCATGGGCCATAGACAGACACCAAAGTCCAAGTTTCATAATTATGCACAGACTTGAAAGATATAACTAGGCTAAAGCGTTGTACCTCAACCAGAGTGCCACTAAAAACTGCTGAATTCCAAATAACCAGTATACCACCTGAGGCTCCCACAGAAGGGGAAAACGCAAATCGATCAAACCTACATGGACAAAAGCACGTATCGATCTCTGATCAAAATGCTCGACCTTAGTTTCTTGCAGACATATGATAGAACATTTGCTCTCTTCAATTTTAGCCCTGACATCCCGTTGCCTATCTTCAGAGTTCAGGCCACGCACATTCCAGCACAACACTCGCCAATTACGATAAGATGTATGATCCATAAACGCAGTAATAAAAGCATAGTAAACTCATAACTGCATAACAGAATGAGTAGCAGAGCATAACAAGGTTCACCCAAACGATAGATAGACCCAACACACATATGTCCATAATAATAACGACCCAAAAGAAACGAGGTCTCTGAACCCATCCCTAGCCGAAATAAACAAGATCAATCATCATTGGGAGGCTTGGTCGATTCATCAAACTCCGGGCCCGCCATAAGCTTGGCCACCGTAAGATCTTCAGGAGGGATTTGCAGCGCCTCACCCAACAACTGCAGAGTAGGGATAGGCGTCGGAGGTGGAAGCGCAACTCCATCTTCGTTCGGCTCCGGCACAGGGAGGCGTGGCTTCTTAGCCCGCGGTCGACGTAGGCTTGAAGTCCTCATCGGGATGGCAGAGATGGGCTTGAAACCTGTCGCCTTGGCGCAGCTCCAAGTTACCCGTCTGGTGGAGAAGTCTGGCTCTACAGCAACCAACTGGGTGGCCTTGCGTGATCTGCTAGATGTTCGCTTCCCAAGGATAGGAGGTGTCTGAGCCTGGAACTGAAAATCCCCCGAAGAAATATCCTGGCTAGGCGGCTGCTCCTCCACGTGCTGTACCTCCTGGGTAGACTGCTCTGGTTCTGTCATGATAAGTGACTGCGGCTGTAGCGGCGCAATTATAACTGAAGACCTGTTCCTGGGAGTGCACCGGGCCGACGAGAAGAAACCAGCAGCTGCCATCTAATTGATAAATTCCAGCTCAATCGCCCACGGCCAAAAGCGTCTGGGCAAGACAAAAGGTGGGAGCACTGGCAAAGAAAGAGAGCAGGGGATCCGTGCAGTAACAATCTCAGGTAGCATCATACGGAAAGTTCGTTCCCAGATCATCTGTGGCGGCAGAACCGGCCCGTAAACTACACGCACAATGCCCAACTGAATTGGGTCAACCACAGGCTGGTGCAATTGTTGCTGGACCTCCAAATTGAGACCCTGATGGTCATTCGTTGCCACAGAGCCAGAGGAACCAAAAGAAGGCGCGTCCATTACCATGGAGTTCTGTTCAACCTCTTCCTCATTCTGCGCGGCGTCCTGATTATCATCCACAGGCTGATTCTGAGCTTGATATTCCCAAGCACCCCAGCCCTCATCCTGCTGAACATTCTGTTCCCAACCATTGAATCCTTGCTGAACTGGCTGATGATGTGGCGGGACGGCATTCCACCCTAAAGCTGGGTAAGGTGGAATAGCCCAAAAAGGTTGCGGGGGGTTTTCTCCAGGCATCGGATGTGGATTGCCATCCAACGGCATCGGATCCTCATCCGCCCCAATCATGGCTTCAGCAAACTCAGCAGACAGTATATAGCATGCAGACGTCCAAGACACAATCGTACCACCCCAATTGGCGAACTCGCAGAAAACCACATCGCGAGGAACCAGAGCATTATTAGGAAAAGAAGCGCGGACAAGGGAGCGGGCGCGTCGACGGTCAGTGTGGTTCCAATAATGAAACTGACCGAAAGTCCCGACCACATCAGCAAGTCCCTGCGTGTTCCGATAATCCAAAGGGATTCCGATGAACATAAGCCAGCCCGTACGATATCCATGCAGTGCATGAAACCCCTCTCCATGATCATGCGGAATAAATCTGACAAAGAACTCTTCTCCCTCCTCGTCTAGGCCCAAAGGAAAAGGCGGATGCAAGGTAAAGGATCCACGGACGACTGGGTCATCCATCTCAAACAGGCCAACTCCATGAACCCATGGCTGAGCGGAACGTACCGGAACTTGCAGGGTCTGGGTGATGAAGTGCAGCACCTGTTCCCGTCTGATGGCCACTAGATGAGCGGGTGGCACTGGCTCAACGATGGCCACCATGAACTGCTCATGCATGCGCGGGGGCGGCTGCTGAGAGGTGAAGTAGGTGCGCGGCAGTCTGTCTCCACCACCGTTGATGATGTCGTAGCCGGCCGGAAGGAAACTCCGTGGGTCGAGAGCATAGACCGCCATTGAGAGATCAGGCGGAGAGACCCTAGGGGGTTGCAGTGTAGGCGGCGACGGCGATGAAGAAGTAGCTGATTGGGGTTTTTTGGGGGGGGGCGGTGGATTGGAAGGCGGAGAGGCCAGCTGCTCTGTTCGGGCGCGAGAAACGAAACCTGGCGATGGGACTTTGGGCACCCAGATGGACGACTCAGGCGGCTGGCGGACACAATATTTTTTAATGTGACCAGACATAAAGCACTTGTGGCACCGGACCAAATTTGTGCAGGTCTCTGAAGTGTGGGCCATACCCAAACAATGCTGACAGTCCCAAAACTTGGCAGCGAGGTCTTCAATCATCTCATCAAAACTCTGCAGATCGGAAATAATATCCTGTGGGGATGGAATATGAGCAGCCTGAGGTCCAGCATCAATAGAATCATCATTAGATACGTCGATTGGGGCATTGACAGTATCTGGGCCCAGGGTGTCAGGCCTAGGTGGGCCAGCGGTATCTAGATCAATAGGAAGATCTTTTGAAGCCGAGAACTTCGGCCCAACAATAACTTGCAAAATCCCTGAAGATCCGGACGAAGAAGGAACCGAACGCGGAGATTCCGGAGAAGGTGGCAAAGATCCAAATTTGATGGCCACCGGTGGCGAGGGGGTGTGTATCTCCGGCGAGGAAGGCTCCTCATCAGAATTAACCACGTAACCAGCCTCCCGAACAGTTAAACAATCTTGAGAGGAGGCAGGATAACGATAGCCTTTGCACGCCTCATAGTTAATGAAGGTGGCAAACCTAAGCTTCTTCTTGGCACCCAAAGAGGTTTTAAGAGATGATTTGGCCGGAGGTTTTTTCATGGGTAACAACCCTAATTTGGCTCTAGCCTTTGAGGGACTAACCAAGATCCATTCCTATTGACACTCTAATTGCCAATGCTTAAACTCTTGCTCCCAATCAGGACCCCCATGTACCCAAAGATGAAAGAAACACTTAAAATGATCGCACACAAAGGATCTTTGGTGCAGAATAAAAAACCCAACATCCTTGCAAGAGACATGAAAGGAGAATACACGGTCTCGTAGGCAAGATACCTTAAGTGAAGAACAATACCCTCCAAGAGCAGCTTCAAGAGAGAGACCAACATTATCCTCATCCAGTCGGAAAGAACTCCGAGCAAAAGAGACCACCATGATGAAGTGGCCAGATCGTTCCGTAGGATGCACCGTCCTCCAAAAAGAGCGCCAGATCTCCTGAGAAAAGGCCATTCCAGGGGAAAAATCCAACCCAAGCGAGATGGATGCATGCATTGCCATGAAGATGATAACCAAAGGAAAGAGAAAAGGACGCTGGAGTGAATGATCGGATCAAAAGTCCTGCCCCACGGTTGAACATGGAGATCGCCGGCGTGGAGGACGACTAGGGTTTAGGTCGGTGGTGGGAGGTGGGAGTAAGTCATTTTCCTCATCAGAATGTGCACAATCACCTAGCCCCTCTACATGTTGCTTCATCAAGGAGTCCTTACATTCTTCAATTGTTCCTCAAGTTTTCTCTCGAAGTTATGATCCGCCAAGCTATACTCTCAAATAAACATGGTGATCAATACATGTTTTGTTTTGAGGAGTTCAAGCACTCTTCATCTTGCATTCCGAAGTGCAATTCTTTCTACCTTATCATTTTTGAGGTGGTGTTATGTCATTTTGACAATTTCCTTCATGTTTCATGATTCAAAAGTTGTCAGGAATGAGATAATTAAACCCATCATTTTCTTCCTTGGAGTTATCTTGGCTTATATTTCACCTAAAGCTTTCCCTAAGGATTGTTGCTAATTATGGTGCTTATAAATGACCCAAGTTCTTCATTTATCCTCCCAGTGAAATAAGTTTCTCGTCTCCTTGTTGATATCAATTCAATCTATTGTTTCGTTAGTGGCAGAATTTCACCTCAAGAATTCGAGATGTTTTTCCATATGCCCACAACAAGCTTACACTTTTCGTTGGTGGTTTTCCAACAACTTCGTGTGACTCTTCTCCTAAAGATGCTTTTCAAGCTCATTTGAGGCAGAAGATGTGGGTTTCTCCTCCGTTCTTTTGATTCCATTCTTACATTCATTCCGGAGGCATTGTATTGTTGCTATATTCACCCATCATCTCGTTTTGTCAAAGATCATGTTCTTTTCGTGCTTATCCATTTAACCGGAGTGTCGTGCCCTCTTTTCAAGTTCTTCCCATTCTATCAAGTTTTACCTCCCGTCTCAACCGGAGTGTTGTGTCCTCTCTTCAAGTTCTTTTCATCTTATCAAGTTTTCCTTCTCTTTTCAGTCGGAGTGCTGCCCAAATTATATCATTCTTATTCCTTCTCTATCTTGTTTAACCGGAGTGTTGTGGCTATCATTCCTCTTCTAACCGGGGTCTCATCCAAGTGCTTTCATTTTGCCAAGTTCATATTCTATGCCTTCCTTTTCCAACCGGAGTGTTGTCGTAATTGATCCTTATCGTTCCTTGTACATCTCGTTTCAACTGGAGTTCTTGCATGTACTTCTTGTCCTTTGTGACACTTTTCTTATGTCTTTCAACCTACAAGGTTCTAGTAATGTTCCTTGTTCCTCTTTGTCTAACGGAGTGTTTGCAACTTTGTTCTTCTTCGTTGCATTCTTTCTTTCAATTTGTTCAACCTCGCAAGGTTCTTTGGTTTCACTCATTTGTCAAAGAAGTAACTTAGTTTTACCTCTCCTCTTCCTCTTCCGTTTTCCCTCTGGTGCCATCCTAGATCTCGGGACAAGATCCTCTTGTAGTGGTGGAGTGTTGTGACGCCCCGAGACCGATGCGCCAGCTGTCTTCCAGTTATTCGCTGTCTTTTCCATGTCATTCGCTTGCGTGTTGCATCTTGTCATGTCATCATGTGCATTGCATCATCATGTTTTCAAAACTTGCATCCGTCCGGGTTCTCCCCGTTCGTTCTATTGTCCGCTCTGAGCCCAGACACACTTGCACACGCCCGCGGCATGTCCGAAATAGTATTTTATAAGTGGCGGAAAAATGTTCTCGGAATGGGTTGAAAGTTGGCATGTGGTGTTGTTATAGTGTAGATAGGCCGCCTGCCAAGTTTCATCGCATTCGGAGTTCGTTTGACGCCCCAACGGATAACTATAGCGGCAATATAGCCGGTCTTTTCGTCGGACGTTTTCGGTCTTCGTAAACCATCGTCGGAGCGCACTCCTTCCCTCTCATCTCAACCCAACTCCCTTTCACAGTCCACTTGACCTCATTCGCCTAACCCCTCTTTGTGAAGTGCATCGACCCCTCGCTCGCGTCCGAAAGCTGTCCCGAACCCGACCCGGACTATCGCTACCGTTGCGTCCGGATCATCCCCAAACTTCTATAAAACATCTCCGTTTTTCTTTTAGGTCTCCCCAGCCTAATTATCCGGTGCCGTCCGATTAAGATCGGAGGGACCAAATGCCCCTATCCAAAAATCCACTTGTTATATAAATCAGACCAAGTCCCTAATTTCTAGGGATCCTCCTCGCCGCCGCCACACTCCAAATCCCCCTCGGAATCCATCCCTAATCAGCTACCTTCCTCCAACCCGCACCCGCAGCCTCCTCCCTCGATCTGCGCAGCCATCCGACCCGCAGCTCCTTCTCGTCCCCGTGCAGCAGCGAGCAGTGCCTGACCCCGCCTCGTCTCCGCGCCGCCATTGAGCTTCTTTCAAGATGAGCAGCGCGCCCCTTTCTTTTCCTTTTCTCTCCCTTCCCCTGGTTCTTCACTCCCCTGACCGCACTGTCTTCCTCTTCTCTGGTTCACAGAAGACCACCATGGCTGCAGCATCAAGCTCCGTCTCCGTAGTTTCGTGCCGGGAATGGATGGATCCATGAGACCTGCTCCTGGATCTGCCTCTGCCACGTCATTCCGCCGCCTAGCCAAGTTCCACGCCAAGCTGCCTCCCCTGCATCCTCTGCATCGCGTCGCCCCTTGTCTTCTCTGCTCCAGATCGAACGCCAAGTCACGCCACCGCGCCCTTGTTCCTCTGCCGCGGCCCGCGCCATCCTCGGCGAGCAAGCCACCAGCAGCGGCGCAGCCATCCTCGTCCACGCGCTCGACGCGTCGAGCGAGGACCTCGCCGGCTCAATCTCCTGCCTCCTTCACCCGCGCGTCGCCAAGGCCCAGTGCAGGCTGCATCCGCTCCTCCTCACCTCATTCGCCTCTGCCCGGTTCCTCTCATGCCAGGTCTGCTGCCAGCCGCTGCCGTTGCGTCTGTTTTGAGCCCTCCCGCACGCTGCCGCCTCTGTATCGCCGAGCCTCGCCCGTTCCAGCGCCACTCCACGTTGACCGGTCCAGCGCCAGCGTGGACGAGCGCCACTCGCCTGCGCGAGGCCACCTCTGGTTCCGCTGCAGCCCAGCTCCCTCTGCCGCCAAGGCCCAGTGGTGCCTCACTGTAACACCCTCGATGCGACTATATCTCCCACGTGTCGAGGCACGACTTAGAGGCATAATCGCATTGAAGGCATATGTCGCAAGTTAGGCAATCTTCACAACATCCCATGTAATATAAATAATAAAGGGGAGATAACATAGTTGGCTAACACTCGCCACGTCAATCAAGTACATAAATAACATTACATCATCCAAACACTCATGGCCCGACTACGGCGCCAAAATAAAAGATAACCCAACATGCGACACGGTCCCAATCACCCCCAACTGGGCACCACTACTAATCATCGGGAAAGGAAACATAGTAACATTGAGAGTCTTCGTCGAACTCCCACTTGAGCTCAAGCGCGTCTCCTGGAGCGGAATCATCAGGCCCTGCATCTGGTGTAATAGTAATCTGTGAGCCACAGGGACTCAGCAATCTTGCACCCTCGCGATCAATACTATTTAAGCTTATAGGTATGGCAAGGTAAATATGTGGAGCTGCAGCAAGCGACTAGCAAAATATGGTGGCTAACTTATTCGCAAAAGAGAGCGAGAAGAGGAGGCAAACTGCGAGCGAGAAACTAGAGAACAACCTGCGCAAACATTACTCCAACACCGTGTCCGCTTCCCGGACTCCGCCGAGAAGAGGCCATCACGGTAACACACCCAGTTGATTCATTTTAATTAAGTTAAGGTTCAAGTTATCTACAACCAGACATTAACAAATTCCCATCTGCCCATAACCGTGGGCACGACTTTCGAAAGTTCAAATCCCTGCAGGGGAGTCCCAACTTAGCCCATGACAAGCTCTCACGGTCAACGAAGGAATAGACCTCCTCCCAAGACGTTCCGATCAGACTCGGTATCTCGGTTCTTCAAGACACTTCGATAGGTTAAAACAAGACCAGCAACACCGCCCGAATGTGCCGACAAATCCCGATAGGAGCTGCACATATCTCTTTCTCAGGGCACACTCAGATGAGCGCTCCATACAACTAAAACCAAACCTCGAGTTTCCCCGAGGGGGCGCTGCATAGGACTCTAGTTTGGACCAACACTCAGAGGAGCACTGGCCCGAGGGGTTTAAAATAAGATGACCCTCGGGCTCCGGAAACCCAAGGGAAAAAGAGGCTAGGTGGAAAATGGTAAGACCAAGGTTGGGCATTGCTGGAAAAGCTTTAATCAAGGTGAACTATCAAGGGGTTCCCATTATAACCCAACCGCGTAAGGAACGCAAAATCCGGGAACATAACACCGATATGACGGAAACTAGGGCGGCAAGAGTGGAACAAAACACTAGGGGAGAGGCCGAGCCTTCCACCCTTTACCATGTATATAGATGCATTAAGATAACATAGCAATATAATGATATCCCAACAAGTAAATAAATGTTCCAACAAGGAACGGCCTTCAATCTTCACCTGCAACTAGCAACGCTATAAGAGGGGCTGAGCAAAGCGGTAAACATAGCCAATCAACGATTTGCTAGGACATGGTGGGTTAGAGGTTTGGCACGACAATTTGGGAGGCTTGAAAGCAAATGGTAGGCATCGTAGCATTGGCATAGCAAAAGAGCGAGCAATCTAGCATAGCAAAGATAGTAGTGATTTCGAAGGTATGATCATCTTGCCTGCACAGTTGTCAGAGTTGACTGGATCCTCGAAAGCAAACTCAACGGGCTCCTCGTTAGAGAACAGGAGCACTTGGATCAGGAAATTTCGGGACTTAGAAGAAAAAATGACGTAGGGTTTACTGTTCACCGGATCTCAGATCTAGCGAAAACACTGTTCACCGGCGGGGTCCGAAGCTCGCCGGAGGAAGGAGAGCTCGTCGGCGCGAGTGGGAGGGCCGGCCGGAGGGCGGCGGGGTCGGCGCCGGGCGCGGACGGGGCGGCGCCGGCTCGGGTCGACCGCGGCGCGGCGGGGCCATTGAGTGCGGCGGGCGAGGCGGAGGAGGCGGCGGCCGGCGTCGGCGAGGCGGCGCGGCGGCGGCTCGGGCGGCGGGCGGTAGCCGGGCTGGAGGAGGACGGCGGCGGGGGCGACCGGCGTGCGCGGATGGGCCCGCGGGGGCCGGATGCGGGCTCCCCGGGCCGGCGGCGGGGATGTGGGCGCGGGACACATGGCGCCCTCGGAGTGGCTGCGGGCGGCGGAGCGGACGCGTCCGGTCCGTCCGGACGTGTCCGGCGGCGGAGGAGGAGATATTTTAGGATTTCAGACGAGGGGGATCCGGATTTCGCGGAAGGGGTTTATATATAGGCATAGAGGGAGCTAGGAGAGTCCAAAATAGGTGCGGTTTTCGGCCACGCGATCGTGATCGAATGCTCTAGATGATGGAGAAGGCTTAGGTGGGTTTTGGGCCAAATTGAAGGGGTATTGGGCTGCAACACACACGAGGCCTTTTCGGTCCCTCGGTTAACCGTTGGAGTATCAAACGAAGTCCAAATGATACGAAACTTGATAGGCGGTCTACCGGTAGTAAACCAAGGCCGCTTGGCAAGTCTCGGTCCAATCCGGAAATGTTTAATCCCCACACACGAAAGAAAGGTAGAAATGACCACCGGAAGAGAACGAAGCGCCGGAATGCAAATCGGACAACGGGGAAAATGCTCGAATGCATGAGACGAACACGTATGCAAATGCAATGCACATGATGACATGATATGAGATGCATGACACGACAAAAACACACAGAGACAAAGACCCGAACCCGAGAAAATAAAATAACTTAACGCCGGAAATGGCAAGAGTTGGAGTACAAATTGGGAAAGTTACATCCGGGGTGTTACACTCCCCTTGGCCCGTCACCGCTTCTCTGCTTCTGGCCCAGCGGCCCGATGTGAGCAGACTCCCTCCAGCCCCTGTGCACTGTTGGGCTTGTCCCAGATTTGGCCCATGCCATGTTTTTTTCCGTTCTTCAAATTTTCCCAATTATCCAGAGACTGCAGTTTTTCAGAAAACCCCTTTAGGTTCATGCATATAATAACTCCACAACCGTGCATCGGATTAAAATGTTTTATATATGAAAAATGCTTAGAATTGTGTCTAGTTTCATAATCTCCAACTTTCACGCATGTTTAAAATGTTTAAACTGCTGTTTGCATATATTTTTCCTATTGCCATGTTAAAATGCTTTAATTCATAACTTAATAACCGTAGCTCGGTTTTACATAAACTTTATATGTAAATGGGGTAGAAAAATGTCTAGTTTAACATGGTGGCATTACTTTGCATGTTTAACAACTCTAAAATATGGTTTAGGGTAGAACAGTACCAAATCTAATATATGCTCATGAGTATTTCTCTGGACTTGTTGCTTGTTGTTCCGGCCTCATTTAAACTTGCCTAGATAGGTAGTTTTCATATGCTTCACCTCTTTCCATGCTAACCAATATTTAATTTTGTTGAGTACCAAACCGGGAGTGAACTAAATAATTGTTTTGGTGTTTCGTCAATATGCAACTCGTTGCATATTGAGCTCCACTTAACTTGTAGTTTTGTTTGTGCCCTTTGCCATGCCATGCTTATTTAAACCGGACATGCATCATACTTGGTTGTGCATCATGCCATGCTTATGTGATGGTTGTTTATTATGTGGTTTGCTTCTTTCCGGTGTTTCTTCTTTGGGTTGGTTCCGATAACGTCGCGTTTGCGAGGATCCGTTCGACTACGTCCGTTTGTCTTCTTCATGGACTCGTTCTTCTTCCTTGCGGGATCTCAGGCAAGATGACCATACCCTCGAAATCACTTCTATCTTTTCTTGCTAGATGCTCGGTCTATTGCTATGCCGCGATACCTACCACTTGCTATATCATGCCTCCCATTTTGCCATGTCAAGCCTCTAACCCACCTTCCTAGCAAACCGTTGTTTGGCTATGTTACCGCTTTTGCTCGGCCCCTCTTATAGCGTTGTTAGTTGCAGGTGAAGATGAAGTTTGTTCCATGTTGGAACATGGATTATTGTTGGGATATCACAATATATCTTATTTAATTAATGCATCTATATACTTGGTAAAGGGTGGAAGGCTCGGCCTTATGCATGGTGTTTTGTTCCACTCTTGCCGCCCTAGTTTCCGTCATACCGGTGTTATGTTCCTTGAATTTGCATTCCTTACACGGTTGGGTGTTATGGGAACCCCTTGACAGTTTGCTTTGAATAAAACTCCTCCAGCAAGGCCCAACCTTGGTTTTACATCTGCCTAACAACCTAGCCTTTTCCCTTGGGTTTCCGTTGCCCAAGGGTCATCTTTATTTTAACCCCCCCCGGGCCAGTGCTCCTCTGAGTGTTGGTTTGAAGCGAGCTGCCTGCGGGGCCACCTCGGGGAAACTTGAGGGTTGGTTTTACTCGTAGCTAGTCTCATCCGGTGTTGCCCTGAGAACGAGATATGTGCGACTCCTATCGGGATTTGTCGACACATCGGGTGTCTTTGCTGGTCTTGTTTTACCATTGTCGAAATGTCTTGTAACCGGGATTCCGAGACTGATCGGGTCTTCCCGGGAGAAGGAATATCCTTCGTTGACCGTGAGAGCTTGTGATGGGCTAAGTTGGGACACCCCTGCATGGTTTTGAACTTTCGAAAGTCGTGCCCAAAGTTATGGGAAGATGGGAATTTGTTAATATTCGGTAGTAGAAAACTTGACACTTAACTTAACTAAAATGAATCAACCGCGTGTGTAGCCGTGATGGTCTCTTTTTGGCGGAGTCCAGGAAGTGAACACGATCTCGTGTTATGCTTGAACGTAAGTAGCTTCAGGATCACTTCTTGATCATTTATTGGCTTCTTGACCGTTGCGTTGCTTCTCTTCTCGCTCTCTTTTGCGTAAGTTAGCCACCATATATGCTTAGTGCTGCAGCTCCACCTCACTACCCTTTCCTACCCATTAGCTTAAATAGTCTTGATCTCGTGGGTGTGAGATTGCTGAGTCCTCGTGGCTCACAGATACTTCCAAACAGTTGCAGGTGCCGATGATACCAGTGCAGATGACGCAACTGAGCTCAAGTGGGAGCTCGATGAAGATCGTGTTCGTTGTGTTGTTTCGTTTCCAGCTAATCAGTAGTGGAGCCCAGTTGGGATGATCGGGGATCTAGCATTTGGGGTTGTCTTCTTTTATTTTGGTTCCGTAGTCAGACCTTGATTGTATTCTGGATGATGTATGTTTAACTTGTATTGTGTGAAGTGGCGACTGTAAGCCAACTCTGTATCCCTTTCTTATTTAGTACATGGGATTGTGTGAAGATTACCCCTCTTGCGACGAACCTACCATGCGGCTATGCCTCTAAGTCGTGCCCCGACTCATGGGAGATATAGCCGCATTGTGGGTGTTACAGGAGGGGAGGGCCGGCCCTCTCTATGGCGCGCCCAAGGGGGAGTCCTACTCCCAGTAGGAGTAGGTTCCCCCCTTCCACTACAAAAAAAGACACATCCATGACACTTTGGGCCGAACAAAAAAAATTGATGTCATACTTATGACACTTCTATGACGATAATTGTGACAAAACCCGGTATCATCATAGATGTTGTGGGATCCTACTTCTATGACAAAAAATCATGACAGAAAATGGGCTTTTCGTCCGGGGCGGGCTGGAGATGCAGCTGCATGACATTCTTTGGGCCGTCCATGACGGAAAAAACCATGGTAGAAGCGAGGGTGAGGAGAATATCGGGGTGTTCCCAGTTACGGTGGGTGGTCGGGGCCGAGTGATGCAACAGGGTTTGCACGTTTCTCTCGTACACGCACGCGCGTGGGTGTGAGGCATTGTGCTCTAACTGAACCCGAGCGAGGTGTTCGCCTACTAAACCTGAGCAATTGCACTTCAGGCTACGCGTTACTGAACCCGAGCGATCGATCGATGGCTGTTAACTGAACCCGATCGAGCGATTCCTTCGCTACTGCTGCTAACTGAAGCCGATTGATGCTGCCTCTAGATGAACAGTGAGCGCTGCTGGGGGGTTGGATGAACAGTTCCCGGTGGGGTGGGTGAACAGGACCCCGTGGTGTTGCCTCTGGATGAAAAGGACCCCGATCAATCGAGCCAGTTGGGGCTGGATGAACAGGACCCCATGGAGGGCTGGATGAACAGGACCACCCCGTGGAGGGCTAGATGAATAGTAGACGATGGAGGGCTGGATGAACAGTAGCCAGTGGAGGGGTGGTTGAACATGAGCCCGTGGAGAGGGCTAGCTGAACAGTAGCCGGTGGAGTGGCGTGCGGTGGAAGCTGGATGAACAGGAGCCCATGGATGAACAGTCGCATGTGGAGGCTGGAGGAGGTCGATGGTGGATGAACAGTAGCCCATGGAGGCTGGAGGGGGGCGACGGTGGAGATGAACAGTATCCTGTGGAGTCCCGTTTTGCGGTACTCCACACCCCTCCCGATGAACAGGACCCTCGTTTCGACCGTAGCGCTCCAACACAAGTCCGTTTCCTCCGTTTTGCGGTATGCCACACACCTCCCGATGAACAGGACCCCCGTTTCGACCGTAGGAGGTCTGTTTCCTCCGTTTTGCGGTACGCCAAACCCTTCCCGATGAACAGGATCCTGTTTTGAACGTGTCCGGTCGAACACAAGGCCGTTTCCTCCGTTGTGTGGTACGCCAGGCCTTGTTTCCGTCAGCTGTTCCGTCCAAGCCCTCCCGATGAACACGACAACACATTCCGTTCCGACCCAACCGGTGGGCTCCCCATGCACACGATGACAACACAGTTTCTTCGTTTGGACCCAGCCATGTACACGAGCCCTGCCGTACGTATGCGCGAGTAGGCGTTCGAGACCTCGCCTGTATGTACGTACGTGGCCGTATTTTCTTTCTTGCACACTGGCCATTGTACATACGTGTACATGCTATGTGCGTGCCTCTACTACGACACGTGTGTGCCTCTACATCGACCATTATGTACGTACATGTTCGCGACCAGAATGAGAACGCTACGTACGCTTCGACCAGGTGGGTCCCGACTATCAGGCACTTCCTTGCGTGCGAAGATGTAGCTGGTGGGTCCCAGCAGTTAGGGGGGCGAATCGTTTTTTTTGCCCGGACGCACTTCTTTGCGTGCGAAGATGTAGCTGGTAGGTCCCAGTAGTCATGGGGAAATTTATTTTTCATGAAATACGGTTGCCCGTCCGGTGGGTCCCTGCTGTCAGGTGGAGGAATCATTATTTTCCGCGTAATAAGGAGGCCCTTCCTTGCTGCGGCCGTGGACCCAGCTGTCAGCATCTCCACATACAGTCCACGTCCGATGGAAGTTGTTCCTTGACCATGTTGACCACGCCGTGCCGAGAGCACCAGGGCGGTGGAGGACGGCAAGGCCTAGGAAGGGGACGACGCGGAGCCGAGGAAGACGCAGCAGTGGATGCCCACGCGTAGATGAGTATGAGGGTTCACTGGTTCGCTGCGGTGTGAGGCTGCCGTCGCCGCAGAATAACAGGGGGTGTGGGTGAGTAGAGGGATGTCCTGGCCAGCGGTGGGAGTAGTAGGGGGCGGTTAGGCCTCCACCGCATCGCAGCCAGCCACGGGAGGCAGGAGCACGAGGCACGACCAACGCTGGTTTGGGCGGCTGGAGCAAGAAGACCAGAGGTTGAAGAAGCACTATGACTGTTGGATGGACATCATACGGTCACTTGAGCTAGAATCGTGCATATTGACTAAGTTGATAAAGCCATCCGTCCCCGTCAACTTAGTAGGCCCACAAGTCAGCCTGCCACTATACTGGGTCCCAGCTAGCAGGGGGAGTATTCATTTTTTCGTGCGTAATAAGGAGGCACTTCCTTGTGTGCGATGATGTAGCTGGTGGGTCCCAGCAGTCAGGGGGGAAACCTTTTTTTCTCGAAATATGGTGGCCCGTCTGGTGGGTCCCTGCTTTCAGGTGGAGGAATAATTATTTTGCGCGTAATAAGGAGGCACTTCCTTGCGGCCGCCGTGGACCCAGCTGTCAGCCTCTCCACGTACAGTACTCTTCCGATGGAAGTCGTTCCTTGACCACGTTGACCACGCCGTGCCGAGAGCACCAGGGCGGTGGATGATGGCGAGGCCTAGGAAGGGGATGACACGGAGCCGGGGAAGACGCAACAGCGGAAGCCCGCGCGGAGAGGAGTATGAGGGTTCACTGGTTCGCTGCGGTGTGAGGCTGCCATCGCTGCGGAATAACAGGGGGTGTGGGCGAGTAGAGGGATGGCCTGGTGGGAGTAGTAGGGGCGGTGAGGCCTCCGCAGCCGGCCACAGGAGGTAGGAGCACGAGGCACGACCGGCGCTGGTTTGGGCGGCTGGAGCAAGAAGACCAGAGGTTGAAGAAGCACTACGGCCGTTGGATGGACATCGTACGGTCATTGGAGATAAAATCATGCATATTGACTAAGTTGAAAAAGCCCTCCGTCCCCATCAACTTAGTAGGACCACAAGTCAGCCTCCCACTATACTAGGTCCCAGCTAGCAGGGGGAGTATTCTTTTTTTTGTGCGTAATAAGGAGGCACTTCCTTACGTGCGAAGATATAGCTGGTGGGTCCGACCTGTCAGCGGCGGTAACGTTTTTTTTCGCGAAATACAAAGGCCCTTTTGGTGGGTCCCAGATGTCAGGTGGAGGAATCATTAATTTGCACATAATAAGGAGGCATTTGCTTGTGTGCGGCCGTGGACCCAGCTGTCAGCCTCTCCACGTATAGTCCACTTCAGATGCATGTAGGTCGTTGACCACATTGACCAGGCCGCGCCGAGAGCACATGGGCGGTGGACGACGGCAAGGCCTAGGAAGGGAACGACACGGAGCCAGGGAAGACTCAACAGTTGTTTCCCACACGGAAGGGAGTGCGACTGTATGAGGGTTTACTGGTTCGTCTGCCGTCGCCAGAGAATAATAGCAGGTGTGGGTGAGTAGAGCGATGGCTAGGCCAGCGCTGGGAGTATGGTGGGGCGGTGAGGCCTACGCGGCAGCACAGCTGGCCGCGGGGAGGAGGGAGCAGGCAGTCCCGCCGGCGCTTGTTTGAGCGGCTGGAGCAGGAAGAGCAGAGATTGAAGAAGCACGACGGCCGTTGGATGGACATCCAACAGTCACTGCTTGTGTGTCAACCTTTTTTTAGGAAAGCCTCAAATCTGTGGAAAACAACATACAACCCATCTGCCATTATTTCTAATAATTTACAGCCCATTTGCTAATTCTTAAGGTTTTTGTGAGCCCATATTCTTTTTGTTAGCATTACAGCCCATATTGTGGCCACGGTTAAAAAAATATACGAAATTTTGCATATTTCTGTTCGGTCCAAACTGTTTTTAATCCCGAAATTTTGATTCACATTGAAACTGATTTTAAAAATAAATGTATATCAATATAAAATCCAACAAATTTTCCACATATAAAAATCAATGCAATTTAAAATCTCGAAATGAAAAAAAGAAATTTGAAACTAATTGTTGGTTTGATGTGTTTTAAAAATGTATAGCCCATTTCTCATTACTGATAGGCCATTTTCTTGGCCAGCCGAATGAAGCTCTCCTCGTCTTGAAAGATTTGCAGCCCAACAGGCCTGACAAAGCGACTTACTTGGCAAATCACAAAAAACTGGGTTGTGGTCGTGGACCCAGCTGCGGCCGTGGACCCAGCTGTCAGCCTCTCCACGTACACTACTCTTTCGATGGAAGTCAGTCGTTGACCACATTGACCACGCCGCGCTGAGAGCACCAAGGCGGTCGACAATAGCGAGGCCGAGGAAGGGGATGACGCGGAGCCGCGGAAGACGCGGCTGTGGATGCCCACGCGGAGAGGAGTACGAGGGTTCACTGGTTTGGCTACGGTGTGAGGCTGCCGTCGCCGGAAAATAACAGGGGGTGTGGGTGAGTAGAGGGATGGCCTGGCCAGTGGTGGGGGTAGTAGGCGACGGTGAGGCCTCTGCGGCATCACAGCCGGCCACGGGAGGCATGAGCACGAGGAACGACCGGCGCTGGTTTGGGCGGCTGGAGTAAGAATACCAGAGGTTGAAGAAGCACTACGGCCGTTGATGAACATCGTATGGTAACTAGAGCTAGAATCGTTCATATTGACTAAGTTGACAAAGCCCTCCGTCCCCGTCAACTTGGTAGGCCCACAAGTCAGCCTCCCACTATGCTGGGTTCCTGCTGGCAGGGGGAGTATTCATTTTTTTGTGCCTAATAAAGAGGCACTTCCTTGCGTGCGAAGATAGCTGGTGGGTCCGACCTGTCAGCGGGGGGCACCTTTTTTTCACGAAATACAGAGGCCCTTCCGGTGGGTCCCAGATGTCAGCTGGAGGAATCAAAGACTTGAGAAGGCGTACATAATAAGCTAGTGTACCAGTAAAGAGGCATTGCTTAGTTTTAGAAAAATGAGAGACGTGCTCCTGTAGCTGGTTCGAATCCAAACCTAGACTATGACTATATATGGTGCTATGCTACTCTGCAAGTAATGAAACTGACATATCCAACATTCGCTTCTCCTCTTCTCTACTTACTCTGCCTAGCATCAGAAGCTCTGGCCGCAGCAACCATGTCCATTGGTTTATCGTCCACCTGCTCTTCAGTAGGCAACAACCAGATATGCGCCAAGTCGCCACCAGTACCATCGCCTATGGGTCTCATCACACCCCCGCCGGCACGCGCACCGCAGTCGATTGCTCATCGCAACCCACTGCTGTTGGTGTGGTGCCACTGCTGCAAATCATGCGGAGTCATCCTCCGCGTCTTAGCCACAATCCTCAACCCTGGCCGAGTCTTCTACAGATGCCTGGGGTAATAATATGTTTAAGTATTGTTCTGCTTCTTTCAGTTGCTGATTTTTTAATAGTTTGGTTGATGATCTTCCAATTTGATTCATGCAGAAAAGGGAAGATTCGTGTGATTTCTATTTCTGGGAAGTTGCTGATGTGGGGGAGTGCAACTATGATGATTATTTTGTTAGCCGAGGAATCCCAATACCAGCAGGTTGGGGTGTTGGACAAGTAACTAAAGGAATGATAGAAGAGGAAGATGCAGAGCAGAAGGTTAAAGATGAAGTTCCTCTGATCTTGGCCAAGCAACAGCTGCTGAATGGCCTTGACAGCAATGAGGAGATGAAAGAGCTTGTGAAGATAATTGGCAAAATCGATGTGCTCTGTAGGATGATTGTCTCTTTATTTGCAGTGTATGTAGCACTCGTGATGTATTCAGTGGCTATGACATGAGCACTTTGCTGAAACTAGTAATGAATGAAACCTGTGTAGCAGGCTGGGCGTAGTGTTGTGAACATCTAATGATTTCATTAACGGAAATCAGGGGGTATCCCCTTTTGCTCATAAATAAATAAATAGTAGAGGCCCTTTTGGTAATAAATAAATAAATTAGCAGAGGCCCTGTCGGGTCAGCTTTGTTCTCATTCGAAGACGTCGAGAAAATTGCATTCCAACAGCAAACTATGTCATCAAATTCAAGTTTCATAGCCAAATATGAGTATAACTAAACAACAATGTCATCATGTTTTAGTCGTCATACAATCACCAAACACAAATCAGCATACATAACAAGTGATGTTGTCACATGAAAATAGTAAACAACATGTTCATCACGTTTCAGTTGTCATAGCAAACACAATTTCACATAGTAGATCAAAAACGTCTTCTGACAGGCAAATACGACAAAAGCAATGTAATCATCATCTGCAGCAGCAGCGTCAACATCTTCGTCATGTGTATCAGTCTGAATCGTAATTCCCCACAGTGTCATCTTCTTCTTCATCCTCAACATCCTCGAACATTGGCTTCTTCTTGATCAACTCTTGTATGTCCACAGCACGACAAGCAATCTTTTCGCCGGCGTCATTGACGTGATGGTTCTCAAAGATATTAGGAACATCTGTGTTATCTTGTACATCAGGAGCAGTGTAAGCATCATCTTTTTGTGCAACTTCATTAAACGAATTCCACTGCCCAAACCTTTGCAATACTCTCCAGTCATCGTTACGTGCAAATGTGTCTTCCAAGAAAAATATCTGTGTTTCTTGATTTGCCAAAATAAAAGGCTCGTTGG
The DNA here is from genome assembly GCF_056163025.1 of Triticum urartu. Taxonomy (NCBI): domain Eukaryota; kingdom Viridiplantae; phylum Streptophyta; class Magnoliopsida; order Poales; family Poaceae; genus Triticum; species Triticum urartu. The sequence goes on from NC_141875.1 coordinate 367,381,367, forward strand.
TCTGGTACGCCGCATTGACATTGATGGATTTGAAATAATCACCAGCTCTGGGTTTTGCGATCCTGGAAAACAGGTTATACCAACGACAGCACAACAGAACCACACACCGATGATCCTCAAAACTGGAGATATACTGCAACTGAACAATGTCTGTTATGTTATCATACATTTTAGTTGTCTCTTTGTCATACGTATCTGTGCTCATGATGACACTATTTTGTGTCTTCCTGCCTTCGTCTCGTGCAAGGGTGTTGTAGCGCACATCTCCAACAACGCAAGATTCATAATGTCTTACCCGAGTATCAGGACCCATTGCAAGTGAGTAAAGTGCATCATCAACTGTCTGCCCATCCTCCCGCATCTTCTTAACCTATGGTTAGAAAATAGACAAGTTGATCATCTTATGTACTCAATATATTAAAAAAACTGATAGTGCAATTCAAAAGCTTACATGGCTCTTGAACCATTTTGAAAATCCTGCCATAACCAGTTTGTCAATGTTTCTTGGATTTTGCGGCAGTAACTCCTTTTTGTAGATGCTGCACAACATAGTGATCGCGTCAAACATCTAAATATATAAGAATGTGCTGCAAGTTTAGTAGATTACGATGTATAAGCTGCAGTACTTAGCACTTACTTGATATAAGGCAATATCTCAGGACAGTTATTGAACACATACCAAACCATTTTGTCCAAATCTTTAGGTTTGTCCTCTTGTCGACTCTTCCCTGTAACTCGAACAGAATAATCGAAAACATTGAGCCCGAGATTGTCTTCACCCACCTATTTGCTAAGTTGATCAGCTGTTTCAATGTATTTTGAGCAGAATGTCAACGCTTCTGTAGCAATGTAGGCCTCTGCAATGGAACCCTCGGGTCTAGTCTGTTCCTAACATAGCGCTTGAAAGTGCCTAGCCACCTTTCAATAGGGTACATCCAGCCATACTGTACTGGACTTCTAAGTAGTGCCTCATCAGGTAGATGAACAGCCAAATGCACCATCACATCAAAGAAGGCTGGAGGATATATATACTCAAGGTCGCATAGGATAGTTGGTATCTTGTCTCTAAGATGCTCCAAAGCATCTATCCTGATATTTCTACTGCAGAGTTCCCTGAAGAATTGTCCCAACTCTGCAATTGCTTTGTATAAGTCAGGGCGGCCCAATCCTCTAAGGATAACAGGTAAAACCCTTTGAAGTAGGACGTGGCAGTCATGAGTTTTCAACCCTTGTACCTTGTTTCCATCTGCACCGACTCTCCTTTTAGGGTTGGAAGCAAATCCATGTGGGAATCTCACACATGACAGGACCTGCCGAATTCTTTTCTGTTTACCTTGTCCAAGACATACACAGCTGGTGCCATATCCCATGGTTTACCTTCATCTTGCACCTGCAAATCCTGTCTGATACCCAGGTATGTCAAATCAATCCTAGATTTTAAGGTATCTTTCATCTTGCCTTCAATATTAAGAAGTGTGCCGATAATGCTGTCACATATATTTTTCTCGATGTGCATCACATCAAGATTATGCCGCAGATCCAAATCTTTCCAATACTCCAAGTCCCACAAAGTGGACCTGCGGGTAAACAACAATCTCCCTTCTGCCCTGCCACGCTTCCTTTTCCCGCTACCAGTACCAGGATGGTTTCCTGGTGTAATATGCCTGACCTTCTCTAATTCCACTTGCAACTCATCTGTGGTGAGCCTCTTTGGCGCATCACGGTTTTCATGCTTTGCATTGAACACATGTCTTCGGTATTTTCTAGGATGCGGCTTGTCCTTGGCAAGGAAACGGCGGTGTCGAATGTAACAGATCTTGCTAAGTATTGCGTATGAAAGCGGATTCCTGTCACAGCGAACACATGCATTGTAACCATGTGTCATTCGCCCTGACATAGTGCCCAAAGCCGGATAATCATGGATGCACCAAATTATAACAGCACACAGAAAGAAATTAGCTGGTGGGCTGCTATATAGATCTCAAGTGAGAACACCCCTCCATAGTTGTTGAAGTTCCTCCACAACAGGCTCCATGAACAAATCAAAATCCTTTACATGACTTTTTGGACCTGGGATGAGCAAGTACATCATGTAGTTTGATTCTTTGGTGCAGACATTTGGAGGCATGTTGTAAGGGATAACAAGCATTGGCCACATGCTATATGTGGCGCTCTGGTGGCCAAATGGGTTAAATCCATCTGAAGCTAAGCCAAGTCTAATGTTTCTCGGGTCAGTAGCAAACTTTTTGTGTTTCTGATTGAAGCTTTTCCACTCACTACCATGTGATGGATGGCTCATTACATTCTGATCTCTGTACTCCTAGTTCCTAGAATGCCACAGTACATCCTCTCTTGTTTCAGCATCATGAAACAACCTCTGGAATCTTTGTGTAATTAGAAAATGTCTCAGAACATTATGAGGAATCCTCTTCACATCATCGCCATCTTTCCATCTTGATGATTTGCATTTCGGGCATTCACTTAACTTGGCATAATCCTTCCGGAACAGAACACAATTATTCTTACAAACATGGATCATATCATATCCAATTCCAACTGCACGAAGGAAATTCTTCATTTTACTGTAGGTGTGTGGCAGCTCAGACGCATCTGGGAAAGCTTTGCGGAAAGCAGCCAACATCGCATCGAATGATTTGTTGGTCATCTGCTCAGATGTCTTCACCTGAAGAAAGGTGACCATAACTGAGAATACTGACAGCTTATTTCCTGGAGCCACGTTGCATTGTTCCAACATGCGGGCCCACCGTTTTTCATCTGCAGGTGAAAGTTCACGGAATGCACGAGCATTTCATAGCATTGTTTCAATGTTGGTCAAACTCACTGGCTCCGTCACCACCTCCTCCTCCTCCTCCTCCTCTTCCACCTGAGCATTAGGCAGATCAAGATGGTGATCTGCTGCTTCCACGTAGTCAATAACATTGACGTTCACAGCTTTACCATGATGAACCCACCTAGTATATGTGACCAACATCCCATACAAGTGTAGATGATTTTGCATAGTTGACTGGGGTCTTGTAACTGAATTCATAAAACTACTACACGGGCAGAGCACATCTGATTTCAGACCACCGTACTCTGCTCTGATAAAGCTCATGAAGTTTTCAACCCCCTCGACATATGCAATGGAGAATCTTCGAGCAGAAGTTATCCAAGTCATGTCCATCTGTTAGACATACAAATTAGTTCTTCTACTAGATATTACAGTAAGAAATATATGTTTTTTTATGAAGTCCAGAAAAAAATACCTAGGTCGATGTATAAAGCTATGGAAAGATATTTGGATGAGCAGATCTATGTAACGAAATATATGTAAAGCTAATTCAACAAACAGATTTGAGTGCTAAATTATGGCAGGCTGTTTCAGCAGTCAATGAGGCCAAGCACACAACCATCAAACTATCGAAGGCCATCGTAGCAACAAAGATCGAGTATAAAATGGTGTAGAGCTATTTCACCTAACAGATTGGCTACTAGACCATGGCAATCTATGTCACAATAAATATATGGTAGGATATTTTAGCAACTAATCGGCCTTGTCATGCCATATCAGCTAAGCAGATTGAGTGCAGAATAGGGCAAGGAAGCTTCTTAAGCAGAGCATATTGAGATTAACAGCGTCTATCAGCTAACATTCACCGCTACATCGACATGCATGGGGACTCAGTCTAGAATGCGCGTACCGTGGGAGAAGCTGACCGCCGTGCGTCTCCACACGAACATCACCAACGGTGTCGGCGCTGACCGCCGTGCACCTCCATAAGAACGTCGCCAGCGGTGGCGGCACGGCTAGAGGACGGCAGTCTATGAGAGCATACTGTGGGAGCGAGAGGATCATCGTGCGTCCCCTCAATGAACCGCGGCGCCGACATATCGGCGCGGCAGGGAGGGCGGCTTTGGCGGAGCGAATGGACTGGAGGGGGACGGGGGGAGGGGGTTTGGGGAATATTATTGGCTAGTTGGCCGAAGGGCAGTTGAATCTAGGATTTGGGGGGAATTTTTGGGTGGGGGGGAGGATTTTCGCGTGGTGGGCGGGGGGAGTTTGGCGCATGGTTGGTTTCTCCAAGTGCAGTCCCACGTGTCAGTGAAGAGGCAAGCCGAAGCGCGTTTCGTTTGCGTGAGCCGTGTGCAGGATCGAACGTGTGTGGGGTGCAATGCGACCGTGACAGGGGTGATGTGAGTGTACCGCCTTTTTTCCTTTTAAACTAGGTGCTTTGCCCCCTCAAAAAAACTTGTTGCTTCGCGTGATCCATCGATACTGCTACTAGTAATCCGGTAATCCCGACTAGAACGGCGCGGCCGGCTCTTTTCCCGCGCGATATGCTAGGAGGTTGGCTTAGTTGGGTTTTTTAGGACGAGTAATGCTACACCTACGTAATCCCAGTTTTTGACGGTTATGCTTGGTGTAAAGATGACATCGCTCATTTTTTTATGATGCATGTGTTGTTTTGCATTTCATGGCATGCTATGACACCGGTCATTGTTAGTTTAAACTTGAAACTGAAAATAACTCAACATTAATACACCGTTGACTGGGTCATGGTGCCGCTGAATCGAGTTCTTTCCAGTGCAACCACATTTGCCTTTATGGGGGGCCTTGATTCGGTCCATTGACACGGCCTTTGGTCGGTGCCTCCATCCAGGGAAGGTTATGTCGTGTTTGCCCTGGCCCGGCAAGCAGACATAATCTTGTGTGCTCGTTGATGAGATTATGGTACCGAGTCCCCGAGTGGGAGTGTCCCCGAGTGGGAGTTTGACCACGACGGTGGTCGGGGTGTCCTTGGTAGGCACGGGGCCACCCGGGACCAGCCCGTTGGGGATTTGGGTCGGAGTGGCCGGGAGAGTGCTGTGGCAATGGAGGGGTTTCGTCGGAATGCCGTTGGTCCACCCGAATGGGAGTGCGAGGCCATGGGTTCCGTGGTGTGGGTACATTGTGCTACCTCTACAGAGTGTATAGTCTATCGATAGCCGCGTCCATGGTTACAGACACCTCTTAGTAGGCCCCACCATGAGTCAACGAATAATAAAAATTGCACACTAAGCTGTAAAACTTTCCATTGTCGAGGATGGCAGAAAGGCCATCGAGGAATTTGGGACCAGATATTGGTCGTGGTTGTGATCGCCGTAAGGATCACGAGTCATGTTGTTAAAGACCACGTTGGTGGTGTCTTTTACCACATTGGTGGTGTGTTTGTGATCTGAGGATGATCACGGTTGGTAAGTTGTCCCAAGGGACGTTCAAGCATGATCACATCATGTTGACATATATTGTTGCATTTTAATTTGTTAAATATCTTGATATTGTTCATCATTATGATTATGCTTGTTGTGAGCTTGCAAGTACATCCAATGTACTGACCTGGCGTGTCATGCCAGATTTCAGGAAAGTCTCATTGGAAAGGAGCGCTGTTCGAGTCTAGACCGTGTCCACATCGGTGTCCCTATGATATGGAGCTTCCGCTACGACGTTATCCCGCTGCCATGTAGTTGTTCGGATTAAGGCCCCTTTATGTTCACTAAATAATGTACGTATTGTTCAGCCGCACCGAGCGTGCCACTTGGCCTCGACCGCTGTTGTAATATGAACTATGTTCCGCTAGCCTCAATAAAGCAGTTGTTTTCTGTACCAATATGTTGTGTGTTGCCAGAAGACATGGTCTCTGGGCTGGCAATGCAGGGTAAACCGGTCGCTCTGAGCCAGGGTGCCACAACGATTGGTATTAGAGCTGCGCTGAGTGTAGGCCACGCTAGACTACGACGTGCTAGCTGGACGCTAGGCGCGAGTAAATTTGAGTGCCGGTAGCAGTCATAACTGGTTGTTGCATTCTAGTCATTTGATTATTATTGTTATGCTAACCTGCTAATGGTTGTGAGTGTAGATGGCTCCGGTGCCGTATCCGTGCCAGTTGCATCTGATGTCGTACACGTCACTGCACCTTCTCCGCAACGTGTGGCGTCGGCTGTACCCTCACAGAGACGAACCAGTCTACCGTGTGTACCGGGAGTGTCTAGCAGACTCAGTGTATGAGTATCACACAGTGGTTACTCTGCGCACCAGTTCCGATTCTGGCTCTTACACTCGCACTTCTCGGGGCGGTTATGCCTCCACCGCTTCTCAGGCTGTCCAGTTTTCCACATTTGAGGTCCTTGTCGAGCTTCGTTATACCGAGGTTCAAATGCGGCACCACCTAGGTTTCTATTATTACCCATCTCTGCACGACAACGGTCGTGTCCGTTTTCCTCTCATTGACCCGGAGTCTGATAGTGTTGCTAGCCATCTTGCTCGCTATATCACTGCTAGCTATCTGATGATCCACGAGCTGGCTCGAGAGCTGACTCGTTCCCATACTGCTTTAGCCGCTACCTTGGTCACTACTAGATCCACCACTACTCCGTCCTCACTGGGATTTACCCCTTATGTCCCAGTTAGCTCTAGCTCCCCTATTTCGCCGGTTACTCCCCCGAGTAGCACAGGCGTCTCGGTCGTGAACCCTCTCAGTGCTCCTACCGAGTGGGTCTCACTTCTTGCTACTCTTGCATCCCTGATGCTTCATCCTACCCCTGCCCCTGAGGGAGAGCCCTCGAGGCAGTGTCGTCGCGTTACCTTTAACCTGGAGGTTTCCGTTAACCATGTCAGTTCGGGATCTGAGACCGCTTCAGGGGAGGACACCGCAGCACCAGCAGAGCAGTAGTGTCTTTGAGTATTCGCAGTCATCTAGATGGTGTACGGATGTAGTTGTACGAGTCATGATGCTTCATGTATGAGAGTAGTGGAACTAGTCAGGTCGTTTAATTTGCATGTATGAGTCTATGTATAATTATGTTGGGACTTTAATCGCCGTATTTTCTTCGCTCTTTTGTCTTTTTCGAGATTTGTTGTTGGCTTTTCCCCAATTTTATTCTTGGATGTCTCTCATCTCGATTGCGTTGCCTTGGGAAAAATACTCAATAGGATGACGCAAGGAGGAAGCAGTAGCAACGTTCGTGAGGGAACTCCTGTTCGTCGTTCCGCACGACAGGAAGGATATTCTCCTGAGCCGTACGTTCAGCCACCACCTCCACCGCCTGATCCTCCCTCCACCGAGCAAGTTCTGCGTATGTTTGAAGAGAAAAGGAACAATGATCTGATTGAAATATTGAGGAGTGTGCAAGCTATAGATGGACAAAATGGAAATCAGAATGCTCAAAGCTGTCGGATTTTCAGAGGACCAATCCACCCAGTTTCAGTCAGGTCGTTGACCCATTGGATGCAGACAATTGGTTGCGCACCATGGAGAAAAAGCTTGAGATCACCTGTACTGAAAGAAATGATAAAGTCCCATTTGCAACCCATTACCTTGAAGGCGTAGCTGCCATATGGTGGGAAAATATAAAAGCCATGTGGCCGACTGATGAGGAAGTCACCTGGGAAAAATTCAAGGATAAGTTCCACAAGTATCACATCCCTACTGGAGTTATGAAGGCCAAGCAGCGTGAATTTCTCGCGCTCATCCAAGGAAAGCAATCTGTGGCTGAGTATCTGCAAAAATTCAATCATTTGGCCCATTACTCTCTGTATGACATGGCCACTGAAGACAGGAAGATTGACAGATTTCTTGGAGGTCTAACTCTGCAACTCCGGTGTGCTCTCAGCATGTTTGATTTCGCCGATTTCCAAACTCTGGTAGATAAGGCGTTCATTGTTGAACGGGAGCACAAGCTTATATCAGATAATAAGCCTGCTAACAGTGACAACAAGCGCAAGTTTGAGCCAAAGAAGGACGGACAACCTATGCAAAAGGCTCGTACCTGGCAGCAGACTCAGGTGGAATACAGGCCAAATTGGCAGCAAAATGTTAACAAGACAACCACTCAAGTCAAGAATATTGTAACCAGTCCAACACATGAGGAGCGCCAGCGCAATAATTCTTGTTTCATTTGCGGGCAGCCCGGACATTATGCCAAACAGTGCCCCAAGAACCACAAGGTGAATGCTCTGAGCAGGCCACAAGTCAACTTTATGGAGTCAGGGCCAATCCAGCAAAACTTCACTGGGCACGTGAATCATATCTCCGCCGATGAAGCCCAAGAGAAGCCAGAAGTCGTCATTGGTATGTTTTCTGTTAATGACATACCTGAAATAATTTTATTTGACTCTGGGGCTTCCCATTCTTTTATTTCTCGGAGTTTTGCTGCCCAAAACAATTTTCCTTGCACAATTTTGGGCAAAAATATGCTGGTACAAACCCCGGGATCTATAATCAAGAGCAATCTAGTCTGCCATGATCTGGAGATCAATATCAATGGGGTCCACTTTCCAACATCTCTGATAACCATTGAGCCTGAACAGTTCGATATTATATTGGGTATGAATTGGCTAACCAAATATCAAGTTTGTATAAACTGCGCAACCCGAGAAGTCAATTTGACCAGTCTGAATAGGCAGCTCACCAAATTCTATGCTCGCAAGCGTGTACCCAAGCCAGAACTAGTTTGCACCGCTATGACTGAATTGGAATTTATTCCTGTGGTCAGTGAGTACCCTGATGTGTTTCCAGAAGAACTTCCAGGCATGCCACCAGATCGGGAACTGGAGTTTGCCATAGATCTTGTGCCCGGAACCGCACCATTATACAAAAAATATTACCGGATGCCCTCATCAGAATTAGTGGAACTAAAGAAACAACTTGATGAATTACTCCAGAAGGGTTATATTCATCCCAGCTCTTCACCGTGGGGGTCACCTGCAATTTTCGTGGGCAAAAAGGATGGCAGTCTCCGTATGTGCATAGATTATCGCCAGCTGAATGAGGTCACCATCCAAAAAATACCCACTTCCAAGGATTGATGATCTGTTTGATCAGCTCAGTGGGGCTAAAGTATTCTCAAAAATCGATTTATGGACTGAATATCATCAGCTCAAGATTAAAAAGGAAGATATTCCTAAGACCGCATTCACTACACGATACGGTGTTTACGAATATACTGTGATGTCCTTTGGTCTCACCAATGCCCCTGCCTTCTTCATGCACAGGATGAACAAAGTGTTCATGGACTTCCTCGACAAATTCGTGGTAGTCTTTATCGACGACATCCTCATTTACTCCAAGAGTGAAGAATAGCATAAGGATCACCTCCGAGCAGTGCTACAACGACTCCGCAACCATCAGTTATATGCCAAGTTCAGTAAGTGCGAATTTTGGCTCAAGTAAGTTGGGTTTCTCGGACATGTACTATCCGCCGAAGGTATAGCCGTGGACCCGAGCAAAGTAAAGGATGTGCTCGATTGGGTACCGCCCACGACTGTAACACAGATCCGGAGTTTCCTCGGATCAGCTGGATACTATCATCGTTTCGTTGAAGGGTTTTCAAAAATTGCTAAACCTATGACGGAACTGCTCAAAAATGATACAAAGTTTATGTGGACCGAGGACTGTGAGAAGAGTTTTAATGAGCTAAAGACACGTCTGACAACCGCACCGGTATTGACTCTGCCAGACATTTATCGCAGCTTTGATGTGTACAGCGATGCCTCCAGACAAGGTATTGGTTGCGTGCTGATGCAAGATGGCAAGGTAGTTGCCTATGCATCACGACAACTACGACCACATGAGGGAAATTATCCTACTCATGATTTGGAATTTGCTGCAGTTGTTCATGCATTAAAAATTTGGAGACACTATCTCATTGGAAAAAGGTGCCAAATTTTTACCGACCACAAAAGCCTCAAGTACATCTTCACTCAGCCAGATATAAATCTCCGTCGGCGAAGATGGTTAGAGTTGGTCAAGGATTATGACCTTGGAATAAATTACCATCCAGGCAAGGCCAACGTCGTTGTCGATGTGCTCAGTCGAAAGCCCGTCAGCTTAAATGTCATGTTAAAATCATTGCCCACCGAACTTCAGGAGGAGATCGCTCAGCTCAACTTGGTCATCGTGGATGCTGGCCTCACTAATATTTTGGAAGTTACCCCCACACTTGAGATGGAAATCCGCAAGGCCCAGCCAGATGATGCCGAGCTACAAAAACATGCAAGGCAGCTCCCAGATTTCTTCAAGGACAACTTCGATACCCTCCGATTCCATGGACGAATTTGTGTACCAAATCAACCGGACATGAAGAAGAAAATCTTGTCAGAAGCACATGAATCCTCGTATTCCATTCATCCGGGAGGTACGAAAATGTATGAAGACCTTAAGCAAATATTCTGGTGGGATGGGATGAAGAAAGACATTGCCTATTTTGTAGCCTGTTGCGACATATGCAACAAGGTGAAAGCAGATCATCAGAAGCCAGCCGGACTTCTCCAACCACTGCCAGTTTCACAATGGCAATGGGATGATGTTTTCATGGATTTCATCACCGGATTGCCTAGGACTCAGCGAGGCAAAGACGCAATCTGGGTTATAGTGGACACCCTCACCAAGGTTGCTCACTTCATCCCGATCAGCACCAGATACAGAGCAGATGAACTTGCACAACTGTATGTATCCAGAATCGTCAGTCTGCATGGATTACCCGGGACTATCACTTCCGACCGAGGTTCTTTGTTTACCTCCGCTTTCTGGTCCCGTCTCCATCAAGCCTTGGGGACAACACTAAAATATAGTACTGCTTATCACCCTCAGACGGATGGTCAGACAGAGCGAGTAAATCAAATACTCGAAGATATGTTGCGAGCCTGTGTGCTAGCCAACAGGGTGAAATGGGAAGATTGCTTGCCATATGCCGAGTTCTCGTATAACAACAGTTTCCAGACTAGTCTAAAGATGTCACCATATGAAGCTCTATATGGTCGTAAGTGCCACACTCCTCTAAATTGGTCTCAATCTGGAGATAGCCATATCTTCGGGACCGATCTCATGATGGAAGTTGAGAGACAAGTCAGGGAAATCAGAGATCGACTGCAATTGGCCAAATCCCGTCAGAAGAGTTATTATGATGCAAAGCACTGGCAGGTCAGTTTTGAACCTAGAGAACACGTGTACCTCTGAGTCACTCCTATGAGAGGAGTTAAGCGATTTCAGACTCGTGGAAAGCTGGAACCCAAATTCATTGGTCCATTCCCAATTATCTCTCGAGTGGGTACGGTTGCATACCAACTGGAACTACCCCCGGAGTTGTCAGATATACACAATGTATTCCATGTCTCGCAATTGAGATGATGCATATCCCCACCTGAGAAAAGGACTGCAATGGCTGAGATAGAATTGGCAAAGGATTTAACTCATGAAGAAAGACCGTTCAAAATTTTGGATCAAGTGGAAAGGGTCAGTCGCAGCAAAGTCAGAAATTTTTTCAAAGTTCAGTGGGAGCATCACACAGAGTCAGAAGCAACTTGGGAGCAGGAAGAGTTCCTTAAGAGTCAGTATCCAGAGTGGTTTTCCCAAGCAACCGAATCTCGAGGACGAGATTCATTCTAAGTGGGGGAGGTTTGTGACAGCCTGGTTTTTGCCCTCTCTTATTTGTTTGAGTTTTCATTTGAATTTTTTTGAAACATGGAGTTTTTGAATCTCTTCATTTGGACTTAAACACTTGGGCATCCTTGGCTTTCACCCAAGTGTTCATTTCTCTCCCAAACCATCATTTCACTTCTGATCCACCACAAAATAATCTTTGGAATATTTTTCTTAAATTTTCTCTCTAAAACCCTAAGCCAAATCTGTTTGCTCCAAAGCAACCCTAATTTTTATGGTTCAGAAAATTCTAAGATAATTCACAAATTTTCTAGGGACCCTAGGGCACCTCCCTGAGCAAAAGTATTTCATCACTTTTTGGAATATTTTTTCTATAGAAAATCTTTTCTGTTCTGGACAGAAATGGTGGTTTCTACAGCAACTACCATTTTACTTGCTCCATTTGACCTGATCTTTCTTGTGCTTATTTACCTTAGTAACTCTAAGCTAGCCTCCAAAGCACAGCTTCAAACTCCCAGCCATTTGACCACAATAACATCACAAAGTTACTGTCCAGAAACTTACCAGACTTGTAAAATTTTCTCTACTGCACCTGGATCCAAACCAAACCATGGTAAACTTCAAAACCACCGTGAACAACATGCCAGACATGATTTTTGGACGAAGGCTGGCCTAAGGAGAGAGTTCGCACGGTGACCACGCATGTCCACGATGCCAGGCATGCGTGTCGACGCGCTCTGGGAGCCGCCGAGCGCTCTGTTCGCGCATGCTCGCTTCCCCCGCCTGCCAAACCTTGCCAAAACTCGCCACCATCAACGTCTCGACACCCTTAACTCCGCCCTGGCACTCGCCAACGTCGGAGCTCGCCGCAGCGAGCACGGGCAAGGTCCAGCTAGCCCAATAGTGCGGAGCGCACAGTGCTCGTCGTCACCCCCTTGATCCTGTGCTCGTCTCCGCTCGCCCACAGTGGCCGCGTGACCTCTGTCACCTTCTCCCCCTCTCACTGACGCCACTCGTCGCCGGGCACCATGGACAGGTGTCCACCGGCGGAGCACGAATCACCCTCGCCGCTCGCCTATATATAGAGCCCCTCCCCAACCTCCTTGGGCATCCTCCAGCACTCACACACACTCCACGGTCGAGCAGGAAGCCGTAGCCCGGCCGAGCAGGCCTCGGGCCGTCGTCCACGAGCTCGAGCTCGCCGGCGATCCCCTCTGGTCGCCGCGGCAGCTCCAACCCCTCCCAGGCCTGGGTGACCTCTCCAGGGCCTCCGCCTCTCTTCGGTGAGGCCGTCTTGCCCGCTCGGAGCCCCTGGAGCGGCCTCTGCTCGCCGTCTTCCTCAACTCCGACGACCTCCTCGTTCTGCCTCCGCTCGCGAGCTAGATTCTGACGCCGTCCGACCACCCCTAGCCACGCTATGGGTACGGGAAGGTGCGCCTCGACCTCCTCTTGCCATCCCTCCCTCTCGTTTTGGCCAAAGATCCCTCGTCGCTGACGAGAGCTCCAGCGAAGCCGCAGCCGTCTCTGTTTCTCTCTCCCTCTTCCCCCACCTGACTAGCGGGGCCCACTAGTCAGCCACTCAGTACGCGCACGAAGCGGTACGAGTGGTGGCACCCCTGGGCTTTACGCCTTCGACGTCACCCCCCCGTCTTTTTCTTTTATTCAAATTCATTTGAATTTACAGAACACTTCAAACAGTTATAGCTTTTTAACCATAAGTCCAAATGAATTGATTCTTTTTGCATTGTGTTCTTTGGAAGGAAATCTAACTGCTCACCAAAGATGAGATTTTTCTGAGCTGTTTAGAATTTCTGGTGAATTTCAGAAATGTTCTTGATATTTTCTTTTTGTGTTTAAAATTATTTTCACAAGGTGAGGCTTGTCTTGAGGATCACCAGGAGGCTTGTGAACCTCATCTGCACTAAGGCAAGCCACAGCAACATTTTTATGATGCCATTTCAATATTTGTAATTTTCTCACTTGAATGAAATGATTAATCCATGCTTTTAAATAATTATTGAGTTTTGTATTCTGTTAAATGTTGGATAGTTGTTATTCCTGATTTACCGAATAGTTGAAACTAGTTTAGTGGATAAAGCAAGTTAAGATTTATTTCAGGTGATGTTAGAGAAAATTTTGTTATGCATGGTAGTTAGTTTACCTATATTTTTGCCTTCCTGAAATTGATAAAAAATTTGTTAGAAAATATTCTATTAAATCATATTACTTGTTTTACAGAAAGTTTGAACTTAATTTAGTGATAAAGAAAGTAAGAATTGTTCATAGTAAAATCTTTTGTTATGCATATGAAAAAGTTATCGGAGTTGCTTTCTTGCGTAAGAAATTAATGAAACTTGTTGCAAAATATTTTGGTTCAGTTGTGAGTCATTTTGAGCTACTAGAGTAACATGAGTTGTTGATGGTTATGCTTGGTGTAAAGATGACATCGGTCATTTTTTTTATGATGCATGTGTTGTTTTGCATTTCATGGCACGCTATGACACCGGTCATTGTTAGTTTAAAGTTGAAACTGAAAATAACTCAACTTGAATACACCGTTGACTGGGTCATGGTGCCGCTGAATCGAGTTCTTTCCAGTGCAACCACATTTGCCTTTATGGGGGGCCTTGATTCTGTCCATTGACACGGCCTCTGGTCGGTGCCTCCATCTAGGGAAGGTTATGCCGTGTTTGCCCTGGCCCGGCAAGCAGACATAATCTTCTGTGCTCGTTGATGAGATTATGGTACCGAGTCCACGAGTGGGAGTGTCCCCGAGTGGGAGTTTGACCACGATGGTGGTCGAGGTATCTTTGGTAGACACGGGGCCACCCAGGACCAGCCCGTTGGGGATTTGGGTTGGAGTGGCCGGGAGAGTGTTGTGGCAATGGAGGGGTTTCGTCGGAATGCCGTTGGTCCACCTGAATGGAAGTGCGAGGCCATGGGTTCCGTTGTGTGGGTACAGTGTGCTACCTCTGCAGAGTGTATAATCTATCGATAGCTGCGTCCACGGTTATGGACACCACGTAGTAGGTCCCACCATGAGTCAACGAATAATAAAAATTGCACACTAAGCTGTAAAACTTTGCATTGTCGAGGATGGCAGAAAGGCCATCGAGGAATTTGGGACCAGATATTGGTCGTGGTTGTGATCGCCATAAGGATCATGAGTCATGTTGTTAAAGACCACGTTGGTGGTGTGTTTTACCACATTGGTGGTGTGTTTGTGATCTGAGGATGATCACGGTTGGTAAGTTGTCCCAAGGGACGTTCAAGCATGATCACAACATGTTGACATATAGTGTTGCATTTTAATTGGTTAAATATCATGTTATTGTTTGTCATTATGAGTATGCTTGTTGTGAGCTTGCAAGTACATTCAATGTACTGACCTGGCGTGTCATGCCAGATTTCAGGAAAGTCTCATTGGAAAGGAGCGCTGTTCGAGTATAGATCGTGTCCACATCGGTGTCCCTGTGATATGGAGCTTTCGCTATGAGTTATTCCGCTGCCACATAGTTGCTCGGATCGAGGCCCCTTTATGTTCACTAAATAATGTACATATTGTTCAGCCGCACCGAGCGTGCCGCTTGGCCTCGACCGCTGTTGTAATATGAACTATGTTCCTCTAGCCTCAATAAAGCGGTTGTTTTCTGTACCAGTATGTTGTGTGTTGCCAGAAGACATGGTCTCTGGGCTGGCAATGCAGGGTAAACCGGTCGCTCTGAGCCGGGGTGCCACAGCTTCATCCTTGAAGACAAGCTCTCCTGCGGAGTGTTCGCGCTTGCGGTCATGGCGGATGTGGTGCCAGGTAGGAGGATGATCCGCTATGGTGTGCAGGTTAGCTGGGCATTGCCGCTTTAAGTAGCGCATTCCGGTGAGGCCAAGTGTCCTGGTGCGTCATTAAGTTGCCGAAGTTGGTTCCTCGGGCACCGAGCCTCTTAACAACAGCATACGGACGGACAGCATGAATGCGGGCAACTGGCGCCGGCTGGGAACGCACCGCGCGACGACGCGAGGGACGAGGGTTTTTGTTGTGCCATGGTAGTCATCTGCGGTCGTAGCAACGTTTGAGATGCCCTTTGCTCACATGCGATCCCCGCATGTCATTGAAAAAGCAAGACGACCCGGCATGGTCTCAGGTCCTGAGGATGCAGTTGGCCGGACTACACCACTCCGCGGACGCGTCCCGGCGCCCCGTGCGTCCTCGACGAGCCGGGTGTTGGGGTGTGTTTGGATTGTCGCCAAAGTGCACCTTACCAAAATTTTGTTCATGACCCAAAGATTGGTCTTTGTTTGGATGGTTTCCATCTTTTTGGCATGCCAATGAACTCTAGCCAACTCTAGTTCATTTTTCTTGCCAATGTCGGCAAAATCATGGGCAACCAAAACCTCAACCAAATTTTTGGCTACCCAATGCTTTGATGGGGCAACCTTGGGCACAAACCAAACATACCGTTGCTCATGCCACCACACTAACGCTACCCTCGGCACACTGAAATCGACCGTGTCTAGCGACGATGAGCATGTCGCTCACCGCGGTCGCCGTGTCCAGAGGCGGTGCTGGAGCTGCGCCACGTTGTTGGCCCCCACAACCCACTTGAACGGTCGCCGGTGGCGAGGAGGTCATGGGCCAGCTCCTCCATTGGACTAGTCTGCGTTACGTCGTCCTGACAGGTGTGCCCCACATGTCGGTTTCCCTATTTTCCCGGCCATATTCGAGCGTCAGTGCTCCGTGTTGCGCATCAGGCCTTTCACTATGTAGGCCAAGTGAGACAACTTATTGTTTATTTGAGCCGTTCAAGTATATTCATGTGGCATTCGCATATTTCTCATTCCTCTCCAACCCTCTTCTCCATCGATCATGTCGCCCTCCGGTCGAGTCCATCCTCCCGGATGCCTCATTTGAACATTCCGCCGAGTATCATTCGCATGTGGGCCTAGACCATGCTTGTATTTCCAATGTTTTGTAATTTGTCCGACATGCATACACAAACAGTTCGTTTAAAGTTTCACTTTGCCTCCACTACGTGTTCCTTCGCGTCTTAGTTTTCACATCCCATTTGGTTCATGCCTCGACACATGTTGACGAGATCGATTGATGTTCAGAGATCAATTGCGTGTCGTGCAAGGAGATAAAGGTTTGGTCTGTTTCTATGATAGAAATGACCTGCGGGGGGGGGGGTCTGTGGGGATCAGAGGGAGTATATTGTACATTCATAAGCGAAACGAATGTATTGTACCCACCCTAGTCCTCTTTCAATCAATCTTCGGACCCCGAGATGAAATCGAGAGAGAACGAGTGGGGCCATGTGTGATAGCTAAGGCGGATTCAAAATTTTGAACCGGTGATCATAGCATCCGCAAATCATATATAAATGGTATTCAATGTTCGTTTTGTTTTTCAACATACAATATACTCCCTCCTATCCTTTCTCGTTTACATATAAGTTTTATGTGTAGTCAAAGTATCTCTACTTTGATAAAAAAAAGTATCAACATTCAACAACGCCCAATCTATATCGTTAGATTCGTAAGTACTCCTAGATTTGTACTCGAGATGGTTTCCAATTTGTTTTCAACCACGTCAATGTGCTTGTTCTTGCGCATGCTCTTCCTACTAGGATTTCGCCACGTATAGCCAGTCCAATAGAAACTTTTCTTAAGCTCCCTATCCAATAGTACTAGTGGAGTACTGACAACATCTGTACTAGAGTGTGCAGTGCTCATAGTAGTACTCCTTCCTTCCATTTATATAGGGCCTATGTGGAGGAGAGAGATGTGAAAAAGTAAGGGGAGTATGCTTTGTGTAAGTTGCATGTCATATATTATTACTCCAACATTTGGTCAAAGTTAGCCTCGAAAAATGCATTAGGCCCTGTATAGTAAATGGAAGGAGGGAGTAGGGGCTCATTCGGTTTGGAGGAAATCAAAACGTAGGAATTAGGAGTAGTATAGGAATTTGATAGGATGGCACTTGCCATCCTAAGGAATTGACTTGCCTCGTTCCTACGCGCAAAATGATCTTTGAGTGGATGTGTAGTTTCCTCCAAAAACATAGGAAATGAGTAGTATCCCTACGAAATTCCTGTACGCATTTCCTACAAACCGAATGCATATATAGGAAATTTTTCTCCAAAATCCTTGTTCCTATGTTTTTTCTACGAAAATCCTCCAAACCGATTGAGGCCTAGTAGTGGAAGTGGATCCTTTGACGTAGGTATCCCTGCCCTACCCTCCATTTCGGTCACGTTCTGGCGGACCCCATGCTTGCTAGGCCCCGCATGTCAGTAACCCAATGGGTTCGACCACGTCAGGGTATCCTCATCCATAGTATACTCCCTCTATTTTTATTTACTCTGCATAAAACATAGGGAGTGGTAGTATAAATGACGCGGGTGGGGGAGGGGGAGGAACGTCGGTTTGCTCTCATCTGCGGTCCCACAAGCGAGCGAAAACGCAAGATGATCCGTGTTCCATTCGGTGAGCGACGTGGAGGGTCCAGCTTGCCGGGATGCAACGCGAACATGACAAGAGCGATGTATAGTCAAAACCGATTGACCGGTCGTCACCGGAACCCCTATTCACACCAGAACCTTCGTTGCTTGGCCTATGCCAGCCACTGCCCTAAAACCACACCTAATCTCCATCCCGTTCCCCCACCTTTCGATCCCCTAGCCCGCATCAAGCGTCCCCTATTTCGCCAGAAAGCCATGGTGCACCGCAAGATCACGTACTACAAGATGCTGATGCCGGAGCACCGCGCAGAAATCGCGGTGGTGGTCAGCGCCACAGACCTCCGTTCCCAAGCTCGCTTTGCGGCGGGCCAATCCCAAAGTTCTCTGGAGCCAAGCTGCGAGGAGGAGGAAGCCAATCCAATGTTCATGGCGGAGGTCGCGGCGCAGAAGGCCCCCGATGGGTATGAGACGATGGACGTCGACTTCGTGCCGGCGTCCGAGTCCCCCATGGTGCAGGCGGACCAACGGTTCAACCTGGTGATACTAAAGGAGGACCGGGAGGCAGAGGATCAACTCGACGTGGAGCGTGCGCATACCGCTGCCATCGAGGCTCTCCTGCAGGCGGAACCGGATGTCATGGATGTGAACCGGGCGGCAGAGGCTCAACTCAACGCAGAGCACGCGGATGCCGCTCTCATCGAGGCCCCCCCGCAGGTAGAACCGGACATCCTGGACTTGAACCGGGTGGTGGAGGCTTGACTCGACGGGAAGCGCGCGGATGCCGCTGCCATTGAGGCCCTCCTTCAGGCAGAACCGGACGTCCTCGACTTGAACCAGGCGGTGCTCTCGTACGTGCAGAGCGCCCGCACGCTCCACGTGAACGAGTAGCTGGAGGCCGAGGACAACCACGGTGCGGAGCCACACGTCGGCAGCTACGGCTGGTTCGCGCCGGCAGCCAAAGACAATGAGGCCGTCTTGTTCCGCGAGCAGTGATAGTTTTTATTTATGTTGTTGTTTTTATGGATCTTTTGCTGTGTAAAAACATATATTGTTATGCAAGTCGCCTGACTTGGGTCAGTCTACCATTTTAGGCGGCTGGATGAAAATCCTACGTCTCCTAACCCTTCTTCCTCACCTCTTCGTCTTCCTCAACAGACCACCGCACGGGTCGTACGGATACTCCCCAACATGCGGTTGGATAAACATACTCTATGAATGAAAATTATGTGTCAGCGGTAGGATGGATGAGTTTGGTTTGTTCACATGTGACAGCACGTGTCAGTGAGGGTGCGTTCCCTTGGTTAGGTTTGCGGCGTGCAGGAGCAACTGTGTGAGGGTGCGGTGCGACCGCGGCGTGGAGGAGCGACCGTGTGAGGGTGCGGTGCGACCGTGAAAGTGCGTTATATCGACTAGAGGGGGGTGAATAGGCGATTTTTATGAATTCTTCACTGAGGAATTGCAGGGTGAGGAAATTTCTGAGTGAAGAACTACTTGCAGCGGAATAAGTACTCAGAAGTAAACATAACAAAGCATGATCATGGTCTTCATTAAGAAATGAAAACAAGCACAGAGTACAGAAAGCGTAAACATAGGATAAGACAAACAGATAGAAGAAATTGAACTGAGGAAATAGACAAAGTCTTCAGTCAAAGTCTTCAAACAGATATGAACAAGCACACAACATAGATAAGAGGAAATGGAAGGGTTGAGGAAATGTAACCAGTTAAGCTCGGTGAAGACAATGATTTGGTAGACCAGTTCCAACTGATGTGACAGTTGTACGTCTGGTTAGGGCGGCTAGGTATTTAAACCTGAGGACACATAGTTCCGGACACCCGGTCCTGAATACGCAGCTCAGGACACTTAGTCCTCATCGTATTCCTCTTGAGCTAAGGTCACACAAACCTCGCCCAATCACTCGTGGTAAGTCTTCAGGTGACTTCCAAACCTTCACAGACTCGGTCACTCGGCGATCCACAATTTCCTCTTGGATGCTCTAGACCATGACGCCTAACCATCTAGAAGATGCACATTCTTCAAAGGTATCAAGCGTCGGATCCACGAAGGATCAACCTCTTCAGTGATGCTCAATCACTTTGAGTTTGTAGGTGTTTGGGTTTGGGTTTTCCTCACTTGATGATTTTCACTCAAAGTCCTCGGAGGATGGGATGCTCTCAAATGACAAGTGTCAGTTTCTCTCGGAGCAGCCAACCAGCTAGTGGTTGTAGGGGGCGGCTATTTATAGCCTAGGGAGCAGCCCGACATGATAAGACATAAATGCCCTTCAATGATATGACCGTTAGGTGGGTAAATATTTTGGGACAGCTGGCGCATAGCACAGCAACGGTCGGAATTTTGAGTAGCAAATTCCTCAGGGCTATCTTGTTCCTCACTGTGTAGGCAATCCGCACTGGCGAATTCCTAACTCCTCAGTCAGAACAAATTCCTCAGATACTAGAAGAACTCCGTCTCTATCACTGAAGAAATTGACTAAACTTTATGAGATTTCCAATGGCTTCACTCGAAGGGATTGGTAGGTGTAGGATTTTGAGTTGAGCACCACATGGAAATTTTTCCTTAGTATTTCCTCGACCCCCTTTAACAGTACGGTGTTTCCTATGACTTAAGAAAGGGAAAATGAAACTACGAAAACAAAAGTCTTCACGCTTCATGTTCCTCAAATGAATACCAAGTCTTCATGGTCACACCAATTTCTTCACTTTCAAAGTCTTCAGAAAGTCTTCAAAAATCCAAAGTCTTCAGTTGAAGAACTTCATTTTTAGGGGTCGACTTTCTCTGTAAATATTAAACTCCTAATGGACTTATAGACCTGTGTACACTCACAAACGCATCAGTCCCTTAACCTATAAGTCTTCAATACACCAAAATCACTAAGGGGCACTAGATGCACTTACAATCTCCCCCTTTTTGGTGATTGATGACAATATAGGTTAAGTTTTCAACGAGGATAAACATATGAAGTGTAAATACTGATATTGAGGAATTTGATTGTAGGATATAGAAGAACTCCCCCTGAAGATGTGCATAGTGAGGAATTTGCTTTTGAAGAAATGAACACTTTGAAGAGTAGAATCATGGAGGTATCCCCCTATATCTCGTAATCCATACACGCATTTAACATATAATATGAAGAATTTGAAATGCATGATGAAATATGGTGACTGATGTAATTCAGCATGCGTGCATTAACATTAATGAGGAATAAGCATGCAGAAAAACTCAGCAAAAGTATCAGACCACCATAGAGTTTAAGATTACAACTCGATCCAGTGAAGTCTTCAAAAGAACGAGAGTTGTAACTTAGAAAAAAATGCCCATAGGTAGATCCGCTTGATGATTAACTCAAATTTCTCCCCCTTTGTCATCGAATGACCAAAATGATCGAAAATGAGGACTAACGCCCCTGAAGAATATCAAGTTGACAGAGGAGTGCCAGCGTTGTTGGGGTCATTTGTTGTTGTAGGGCCTGCCACAGTGTCATCCAAGTCCTCATACCCGTCGGTGTCGCGGGATGAAGAATATGAGCTGGCCACCAAGGAAGGAACTTTGACCTTCTTGAATTTCTTCGGAGGAGGTGCAGACCAGTCAAAGTTCTCCTTGAGACCCATTTGCTTCAGATCTTCTTCACCATACAGATGTGATAAGACAGCCCAGGTGCGACCGAAAACTTCATGGAGGTAGTAATGGTTTTATTCACTGCATTATGTGTAGCAGTCATGTTGTGAAGAATTGAATCAAACTTACGCTTAACCCATTTATGGTTGCGATCCACCTTCTAGTGAAGACTAAGAAGCAGCTCACGGCCAGTCATCACCCTGGGAGCTGTGGCTTGAGGATTTGAGTTGGATGCATTTGCAGCAGAGTCATGAGTTGCAGAGTCATCATTGGTGGAATAAGATGCAGCTTTGCGAAACTGACCATCCAATGGACGAATGCCTTCATCAATGACAACAGGTGCCTTCCCCTTTTCATCAGTTGAGGTAAAAGTCTGCTTGAGGACTTCAATAGGTGGCAGGTAGCTGAGGTGATTCTGAAAATTAGCCTTGTAGTTGAGTGAAGACCTTGTTCTGAGTAATCTCATAATCCAAGGAGCATAAGGCTTCAACTCAAACAGAGAGAGTGCAACATTTGCCAGAGTCCTCATGAAGAAATCATAGTAATTGACAGGAATGCTATGAATGATGTTGACTAGCAGATTCTTCATGATGCCAACTATTTCCTCATAAGATGAGTTGTGGCCTTTGCTAGGACTCATTGTCCTTGTCAGAATGCGATAGACTGTCCTGGGCACATAGAGTAAGTCCTTCACGAGGAATTTGGTCCTTGGGGCTTGCCGGGCTTCAGAGGCTTCATTAGAACTTGTATGTAATGAGAAGTGAGTTCAGGTTCTTGGTACAGGCAGCGAGTTCCTTCACTGGGTGGATTGATGGGCAGGGCGTGAAGTAATTCAGAGGCCGGTGCCTTATAATGAGTGTTATCGGTCATCCAGTCCAAGACCCAGGTGGTGATGTCTTCAGGATCACCTGTGATGTGAAGTGTCGCATAGAACTGAAGAATAAGCTCTCCATTCCAATCAACAATGTAAGAGCAAAAATTTAGGAGGCCTACGTCATGAAGCATGCCGAGGATAGGAGAGAAACAAGGCAATGATTCCATGTCCACGTGAGGAATATGCTCATGGTAGAAGATTTTGTCCTTATTGAAAAGCAGTGAAGAATAGAAGTTGGCCTAGCTCGTAGTCCAGAAACACTTCCTCCTTAGATGAGCAGAGTCATAAGGATTGTAGTCAGTGAAGAATACATGCTTGCCAAAGAAGTCATCAACCTTGAATTTTTGCTTCTTTGAGAAGGGATCATTTGGCTTGGGGTGAGGAGTGTCAGTCAATTGCATCACAACCTCAGGGATCTCGACGTCAGGTTCCGCAGGCTGAGGAATTTCAGGTTCTTCTTCAGTGGCAGCCTGTGACTTCAATTCTTCATTTACATTTTCTTCAGCACTAGTGGTTGGAATCTCTCCATGGACTGATGATGTGGCACGAGGTTCTTCAGATCCCATTTGAACTTCAGTGGTTACAGGGGACTGAGGAATTTGTTGAAGGGGTGTGAACAGAGGAGAATTGGGGTGCTGAGTTTCCCAAAAGTCATCGTTCATCACTGGAGTTGTGCATCCAATGTCCACATTGTCTTCTTCATCCATTTCTTCAATGCCGGCCTCTTCAGCAGTGAACTGAGGCATGGGCGATGAGATAATTGGGGTTGAAGGGATTTCATCCACTTCAATTTCTTCATCCAACTGCTCTGACGAAGCAGCAGAAGGAATGTCATCATCTGATCCGTTTGGGATCATGTATTCTTCATCAAAAGGAACAAGGTCCTTTGATGGCATGGATGAGACAGGAACACCATCAATTGGATTGTCATAGGAACTTGTTAGTGGCTTCATTTTCTTCGGAGCTGAAGAATCTGATGCAGTTGATGCCTTCCTTTTCTTCACAGTTGCACGCTCTGCAGCCTTGGTCTTCTTCACATCTGATGCAAATGGAAGGATAGGAGTTGGTGTAGGCGCAGGAGGAGCAGAGGAATTTGGTCCAAGATCTTCAGGCACAACTGATGCAGTTGCCCTGACTTCTTCATTTTCTTCAGGCACAACACTAGTGGTTGCCCTGGAAATTTCTTGAGCGGCTGGAATGGAGTCATCAGCCCTGGAATTAGCATTTTCTTCAGCAGCCTGAGTGTCATCAGCGGTGCTGGCATTTTCTTTAATAGAATGAGCAGATGCTACAGCCTGAGGAATTTCTTGTTGCATTTGGGCAGCAACAGTGGAGGTGAACTTGTCAGTAAGTCTCACAAAACGAACCTTGGCTCCCAGCCAATCAGCGTGGTATGCGTAAAATTCATCACTGAGCTTCTTGATCTCAGATTAAATAGTGACAATTTCTTCAGTTGTCATAGAGATAACGTTTTTCTTCAGGAAACGCTCCTTTTTGTACTGCGCTTTCTTGATCTGCCTGGCCTTTTCAAATTTCCATTTCTCTTCTTGAATGAAGTGAGTCAACATATGACTTTGGTCAGGAGTCAACTTGAAATCAGGCATGGGAGTGTTGGAGTCCTTGTGCCAGAGATCAATGTACTCAAGGATCAACTTTCGGTCCAAAAGTAGAGGCACACTTGTGCCTTTGGCTCTAGCGGCCCTGACTTGCCTGTCCCTGATGATTTCAGCAAGCTCTTCATCATCAGCTTCGTCTTCATCAGATGACACTTGAAAAGCGACCTGCTTCTTTTGAGGACTTGGTCGAGAACCTCGTCCAGCAGTTGCCTTGGTCTTCAGCAGAGTGGGGCCAGTTGAAGAATGCAATGGAGCTGAAGAACTTGCAGGGGTGCCTGAGGCAATAGTGATGCCTGTTGTCCTTTGGCACGAGGCAAGATGCGCAGGTGCTGAGGACTTTGACGGAGTTGGTGTGGGTTGAGGAATTGGCCGTGAGGGCTTTGAAGAAACTGGCCGTGAGGGCATTGCTGAGGAACTTGGCTGTGAGGGCATTTGGGTAGAAGCACTTGGCTTGTGAGCCAGCTTCTTTGGCATTACCTTCTTGGGCTTACTTGTAGAGGCCTCAGTAGTGGCAGCAGCAGCAGCAAAGTCTTCATTGAATTTCCTCACTGCTTCCTTAGCTACTCTGGCAAGCTTGGCCTGGCGCTTGGCCCATTCATAAGGATAATCCTCATCATGCTTGAGGCTGGTGGGATCAGCTTCTTGGCCAAGTGCCAAAGGAGGTCTTGGGCATGGAGGATTAAGAATGAATTTCTTCATATACTTGGGAGTAACATATCTGTACTCCCTCCATCCCGTGCCCATCTCCTTTATATTCTTTGTATGCGCACCTTGCACTGATTTTGTCCTCCATGCCATGTTTGGCCTCATCAGGAGTGCAATAATCCTTGTAGATATCCTTAGGGATTTCAAACGCAGTGTTGATCTCAGGCCTCTTTCCTCCCTTCTGTGGTTTCTTGCCATCTGCCATTTTCTTCAGCTGAGGGTTTTGAACGATTGAGTTCTCTGAAGAGGTATGCAATTTTTCTTCGAGGAACGCTGCAAATGAGTTAAGTTGATGAGAACCTAGTGATTCAGCAGTGGACATGTGTACCTGTGAACAGAGTATAGGTGCGAGGAATTTGGAGAGGTCATATGCGTTCTCAAAAGTTTTTTCAAAAAAGGACAAGTTTGAAGAAATTGACCAGATGAGTCTTGAAGAATTTCACTAAGCGTTCTTTGACTTAGGTTCCAGAGTTGTACAGATTTGAAAATCGACACAATTGAGGAATCTTGAAGAAAAATGTTGCTTAGAGAAACAGATCAAGAACAGATGATATGTGAGGTGTTTAGTGTGTGAAGAGTTGAGAAAAAAACACCTTTTGAAGATTTGAAGAAAACATTAGAATCAATAAGGGCAGTAAAAGTAACTTTTAATTACCCTTGACGAAGAACACGACGAACTAGGAAGTGTAGATTTGAAGCTCGTCGGTTCAGATCTTCCACGCCCTAACTTGGCTGAGGAAGACAGCTACGGCGGCGGAGGAGTGAAGAAATCTGCGTCCGGCGTGAGTACGGCAGCGACAAGGTCGAGGTAGTGAAGCTCTTCCTCACCAGCGATGATGGAAGTAGCGGCGGCGCTAGGGTTGAGGAGCTCGAGCAAGGGAGTGAGATCGAGCGGAGTAAAAGTGAAGTGAGGAAGGGAGAGGGGTATTTATAGCCAAAGTGGAAAACAACCGCTCACCTAAGGAAATAGGACGAACGTGCCCCGGACCTTTCTCATTCGCTTGACATGTGTCACCCACGCATAGAGAGGTGACGATCGTGCGAGATCGTGGGTGAATAGATAAAGATCGCATAGAATGCGGAACAGTTTGAGCGGCAAAGCCAAAAATTTAGATAAGATAGGTTTTAAAGTTATGTTCGCAATTTCTTCAGCTGAGAAGGACATAGTGAAGATTTTGAACGAGATTCAAATAGAACGCACATGAAGAATTTGTGAATAGACTGGGTTGAGTTAAGTATAGAGGGGGGAAAGGGTCCGATCACATTCACTTAGCAGAAAGAGCAACTAGAAGAAATAGAAATAAGTGAATGTTGTAGAGGACATAAACTCATATATATAGCCAATGAAGAAAGATGACGGAAATGGTGAAGACAATGCAAGTTGAAAAACAACTGAGGAATTTCAAAGAACTGAGGAAAAAACTCAATTGAAGATTTTCAACATTTTGTAGTGGCATGACCCACCGTATAAGAATGATGATTTCAGACACCGCGTACAATTGTCGTAGGGTTCTAAGAATCAAATTCTTCGTTAATTTCTTCACACTTAGAGTGTTATTCTTCATTGATTGAAGAAAAACGTTTCTTCATGTGTTGCACATCTAAGTCATCAATTTTGCATAAGTGTTAGGATGAGTGTCCTTTTCAAAGAACATTCGAAGATTCTAGGATATTTAGCTCACACCGCAACTTGCTAAATCTCTTCTTATCCAAGGGCTTAGTGAAGATATCGGCTAGCTGTTCCTCAGTCTTCACATGCTCAATAGAGATGTCGCCCTTCAACACATGATCACGAAGAAAATGATGACGAATCTAAATGTGCTTTGTCTTCGAGTGCTGAACTGGGTTATGAGCAATCTTGATGGCACTCTCATTGTCACAGTAGAGATGCACATTCTTCACGTTGACGCCGTAGTCCTTGAGCGTTTGCTTCATACATAGTAGTTGAGCACAGCAAGAACCAGCAGCAATGTACTCAGCTTCAGCAGTAGACAGTGATACGCAGTTCTGTTTCTTCGAGGACCAACAGACCAAATATCGACCGAGGAAATGGCATGTGCTAGAAGTTGACTTGCGGTCCACACGATAACCAACATAGTCAAAGTCTGAATATCCAATGAGATGAAAAGCCGAGCCCTTGGGGTACCACAATCCAAGTGTTGGTGTGTGAGCTAGATATCAAAGAATATGCTTCATAGCCTTATGGTGTGATTCCTTTGGTGTAGCTTGAAATCAGGCACACATTCAAACACTAAGCATAATATCTGGCCTAGATGCACATAAGTACAATAAAGAACCAATCATGTAGCGGTATACCTTTTGATCGAAGTCAATACCATTTTCATCAGTGCATAGATGACCATTTGTGGGCATAGGGATTTTGACTCCTTTGCAATGTTGCATGCCGAATTTCCTCAGTACATCCTTGAGGTATTTCTCCTGAGATATGAATATGCCATTGCGCTGTTGACGAATCTGAAGACCTAAGAAGAATTTCAATTCTCCCATCATAGACATTTGATATTCTTCACTCATCATATAGGCAAATTCATCACTGTAACGTTGGCAAGTACATCCGAAAATAATATCATCAACATAAATTTGGCACACAAACAATTCACCATCATAAGATTTAGTGAAAAGAGTTGGGTCAAGTGAACTAGGTTTGAAGCCTTTCTTCATGAGCAATTCCTTCAAAGCGTCATACCACGCTTGTGGGGCTTGCTTGAGGCCATAGAGGGCCTTATTGAGTCTGAAGACTTTGTTAGGATGCTTTGGACCTTCAAAACCTGGGGGTTGAGCAACATATACTTCTTCCTCAAGCTTACCATTGAGGAATGCACTTTTCACATCCATTTGATATAAGATGATGTCATGATGGTTAGCATAAGCAAGTAATATGCGAATAGCTTCAAGTCTAGCAATAGGTGCAAAAGTTTCATCGAAATCAATTCCTTCAACCTGTGTGTAGCCTTGAGCTAGAAGCCGTGCCTTATTCCTCACCACAAGGCCATTTTCATCTTGCTTGTTGCGGTAGATCCAATTTGTGCCGATGATATTGTGCTTGCGTGGATCTGGACGTTTGACCAGTTCCCAGAGGTTGTTGAGCTCGAATTGATGTAATTACTCTTGCATAGCTTGAATCCACTCAGGCTCCAGAAATGCTTCATCTACCTTAGTGGGCTCTGTGATAGAGATGAAAGCAAAGTGCCCACAAAAGTTAGATAAATGTGAAGCTCTTGAGTGTGTGAGAGGACCTAGAATGTTGATGTCGCTGATGATTTTCTCAATTTGCACTTCATTTGCAACGCGAGGATGAGCGGGTTGTCGTTGAGGAATTTGATCAGCATTTTCTTCAGCACCATTTTCCTCAGGTGCATCAGCATGACGTTCTTCATGTTCTGGAATGACTTCTTCAGCAGATTCTTCAGTAGGAATGACATCCTCAGTAGCCTTGAACTTGATAGATTACTCAGGAGGTATTTCATCTGTCATAGGAGCTAGGTGCTCTCTTTGCGAGCCATTAGTTTCATCGAACCACACATCTACAGTTTCAACAACCCTGTGATGACAGGTGTTGAAGACTCTGTAGGTGTGCGAGTCCTTACCATAACTGAGCATAAAATCTTCATGTGCTTTCGGTGCAAATTTAGAACTGTGATGAGGATCTCTAATCCAACATTTAGCACCGAAGACTTTGAAATAACTCACATTGGGTTTCTTGTCAGTGAGGAGTTCATATGCAGTCTTCTTGAAGAATTTGTGAAGATATACCCTGTTGATGATGTGGCACACAGTGTCAATTGCCTCAGGCCAAAAGCGAGGAGGCGTCTTGTACTCATCAAGCATAGTGCGGGCCATCTCAACAAGAGTCCTGTTCTTGCGCTCTACGACGCCATTTTGCTGAGGAGTATACGGAGCAGATAACTCATGAGTAATACCAAGTTCATCAAGATAGTCATCAAGACCAGTGTTCTTGAACTCAGTTCCATTATCACTTCTGATGTGCTTGATCTTCACACCAAAGTTGGTTGAAGCCCTCGATGAAAATCATTTGAAGACTTCTTGCACTTCAGTCTTGCAAGTGATGATATGGACCCATGTATATCGAGAATAATCATCAACAATCACAAAGCCATATAAGGATGCAGCTTTGTAAATGTGGCATAGCGAGTAGGGCCAAAGAGACCCATGTGAAGTAATTCAAATGGTCGAGTAGTAGTCTTTCCCTAATAATAAAACACGGATTGACTTCGTGGGTTCACCGTCGTAATACGCCTTTTGCCCGTCGTAATACGCTTTGTGCGTTTGTGTTTGTGTCTATCAGTTTATTTTTCTCGGGAAAAAAAGTCACCCAAGTCTGGCCACCATGATGAGGCACGTATTTTTTTCTTATACAACAGGTTCTTTTAGTTGTAGTTTATTGTTTGCAACCTCTTCTATACCAACACACTGGGCCGACTTACGTGCTGATAGGCCTGCCAGAAATTATTGCTCCTGTGTAGGTATCTAACCCGCGCCCTCACGTTCGCTCCAAAGGCTACAATAATAGTTTGATTTGCTTATTAAATTAATAATGGTCCCACCTTGCTATTCTACATCAAATCTCATCAGTTTATATACCTCAACAAATAGATGATCCACAAGCCCCTTCGTCATCAATAAACAAACAGGTCCCACCCTGCTATTCTACATGAAATCTCATCAGTTTATATACCTCAGCAAATAGACGATCGATAAGCCCCTTCGTCAATAAACAAACAATATTGTGAGGTGTGATCTAGATTGCTAATCGACTTACGTGCTGATGGGCCTGCCAGAAATTATTGCTCCTGTGTAGGAATCTAACCCGTGCCCTCACATTCGTTCCAAAGGCTACAATAATAGTTTGATTTGCTTATTAAATTAACAATGGTCCCACCTTGCTATTCTACATCAAATCTCATCAATTTATATACCTCAGCAAATAGACGATCCACAAGCCCCTTCGTCATCAATAAACAAACAGGTCCCATCCTGCTATTCTACGTCAAATCTCATCAGTTTATATACCTCAGCAAATAGACGATCGACAAGCCCCTTCATCAATAAACAAACAATATTGTGAGCTGTGAGCTAGATTGCTAATCATCTTGAGATTTACAAAGTCACCGTAGGCGCCTCGTCCACGACGGAAACGTCTCCTCCCACTGAATGCGCTTTGCCGGAAATCCTGAAATAAATACAGAAAAGCATAGACATTTATGTTTAGAAAAAACAAAAAATTTCTAAAGTCACATCACAATTGAGTAGCTTAATATTTTTGTACAAGATCCTAATTAAGCATTCATGTCGTCGCCAATATGTATTTTAATTTTAATTACAATTAAATAATGTTCATTACAACCAGTGCATCTATCCAATTAGAAAACTCAACATAATTTCCGTGACTTATGATTGAACTATGTGTGAACGTTGCAAGAAGGAAAAAAATTGTTGTAGAGAAAAGAGAGCACAAGATATACATATGAGATATCACAAGGTGAAGTAGGAGATTGAGAGATGAATATTTTCCTCTGGTTGCTAGCATGTTTGCTATAGATACATATGCTAATAGGTGTTATAATATTGGTTCAGAGTCAAATGTGACATTTGTAATGTTAAAATAGATTTTGAGTTTGGTATATGCAAAAATGTTTACAACCTATAAAAATCTTAAGTAAGTGATAATTGATAAATGAATTTGTGTGTCGTAGATTGAACCATCTATGCCAAATATGCAAGCACACATGTGTATCATTTGTTTTTTTAAATGTCCAAACATTTTTCTCAACGATGGTTTTTTATCTTGAATGTAATATATTTATATGTATTCAGATATTTACAAGTGCATTGGCCTTATGTATAACACAAAATAAATCCAGAATAAGTTAGTTTTTGTGTTTATAATCACTAGCATTGGCCTTGCTTTTATATGTTATTAAACATGCTATGATCTGAACATTGTGCATTCGCCTCGGAAAATACTTTTCCATTGAGCATGGATGAGTATTCCATTGAGAAAGGAGAGTCTCATTCTCAAGACACGTAGGAGGGTGCAGACATATTTTTTCTCCCGTTGCAATGCACGGGCTTTTTTAATAGTCATGATAGTCTTCGCTGGATGCTTGGCCTTGGTCATCTTTCCAGCTTCACAGGCTCCACACAAATGGTCCATGAGGAATTTTACACCCTCGATGGCAATGACATGCTTCTTCTTCGCGAGCGTGTGCAGATTCCTCATGCCAGCATGACCAAGTCATCGATGCCATAGCCAGCCTTCTGAAGCTTTTGCAAGTAGACATGTAGCAGGTTGTGGTCCTGTAGAGAAATCAACAATATACAAATCTCCTCTCCTAAAGACTTCAAAGACTTTGGAATTGTCAGCTTCCATGATCACAACACAACGATACTTGCCAAAGACAACAACCATATCAAGATCACAAAGCATTGAGACAGACATGAGGTTGAACCCTAAGGACTCGACAAGCATGACTTTGTCCATGTGTCGATCCTTTGAGATTGCAACCTTACCTAGACCCAATACCTTGCTTTTGCCTTTGTCAGCGTAGGTGATATGCTTCAGATGTGATGGAGATAAAGCAGTGTCCATCAATAAGCTCCTGTCACCAGTCATGTGATTTGTACATCCACTGTCGAGGACCCACTCAGTGGCTTTGGGTTGATCATCCTGCAGATGATTTAGTGCGGATTACGAATTCATATACTTCATCAGTGAAGGATATGGTATTAATTTCATCAGATCAATTTCATCAAGCAATAAAACAGATAAAACAGTATGAGGACGTGAGAAATGAAAATTCACTTCTTCATGATTAGCTTGCATCCTTTCAAGCACATTCAGGTCTCCAGCAAATTCTTTAAATGATTAAGTTCGTTTGGAGACCTGAACCTGCATAAGAGATTAGTTCTTTTTCTTCACCACCCACATCTGAAGGGGTGGCAAAGAGTTCATCATTCTGCGAGCTCCATAAGAGAAAGGTGGCATAGATGCCAATCCACTTCGTTTCACATAAGAGGGGTTAGGGTAAGCATAAGAGTAAGAAGAGAAATTCGTTGAGGACTTATGAACATAATGATTTGAAGAATAATGCACATATCCATAATCCTTAGATCTTCCCTACGAAACAGACGAGTTAGCATGATGATGTTCATATGAGGACTTTGATCCTTTTGAGGAATTTGATCCATGTGAGGAGTTTGGTCCGTATGAGGACTTGAATCCATATGAAGAATTTGGTCCATATGAAGAATTTGATCTGGGGTTCCTATTCTTTATAGGTGGTGTATGTCGGATCACGGGTTCTGGCAAACCCTTGAGGTTCGAACACTGGGGTGTGCGCGAAGGTTTTTTCCCTATCGATCCACGCCCTAGCTTTCTAAGATCTCGCAGATGAACTCAACGAACTCACAACATAGAAAGACAGAAGATTTATACTAGTTCGGGCCACCGTTGTGGTGTAATACCCTACTCTAGTGTGGTGGTGGTGGATTGCCTCTTGGGCTGATGAAGAACATTTACAAGGGGAAGAACAGCCTCCTGAGGTTGAGGTGTTCTTGTGCTTGGAGAACTTGTCTGGGTGAGATTACCTTGGATCTACTTCTCACTTGTGATGAGGTCGATCCTCTCCCTTCTTGTCTTTCGTCTCTCTTTCTTGCCCCCTTCTCTGTGGTGGCTAGTTCTACTTATATAGGACCTGGTCCTCTCCCCAAATATTGAGCGGGAAGGGAGCCAACAACAGCCAATTTGAAAGGGGACAGCTAGTACAAGTTATCCTGACAAAAGGTGGTCTTCGCCTGCCAAAGGCTCTGGTGATGACGCCGTCTTGGCCTCCATGGTGACCTCCATCCTGCCGTCCTTTTGGTCTTGGTCTCGTTGCACCAATATGGAAACCTTTACTTGATGCCTCGATACTCCGCGTCTACGCTTGCCCCCTTGGCACTAAAGAGGAAACAAGAACACTACGTGCACTGGCGCCCGCCTGGCCTCGATCGTCATGGCTCACGTCACGCGGACCTCGCGAGGTTTGCCTTGCCTTGATCTCTCCGCCCCTCGTGACCCTGCCTGGCGAGGCCGCTCATGAGGAGGTCTTGCATCGTCTGCCTCGCGAGGCTTGACCCCTCGCGATGGTCTTGAATGCCTTGTCGATGAATATGGGCCGTACAGACTTGCCAGCCCAGCCACGCCGTGGGGCGCAGGCAGGCAAGTCTGGGGACACCAGTTCCCAGGACGCCGACAGTAGCCCCCAGGCCCAAGGCGCTCTCGGGCTTTGCTTCGAGGTGAAGCCAAAGGGTCAAGCGAGGAGCGCCGCGGGCCCCCAAAGCCTGCGGCCTTGGTTGACGCGTGGCGGTTGATTGGACGTGGGCGTCTTCGCTTCCCCATGCTGCCTTTGAATCCGCCTGGCTACGCGGCCCTCACAACCTACACAGTTATTCTCCCATTGCACACGCCTTTCTTCCACTGTCCTTCTGCTTCCTCGAGACTCTGCCCCTCCTCTCCAATCTGACCTACACTCCGCCTGCTTCATCGCTATGGCGCCAAAACAAGCTGACAAGGGGAAGAAGCTGCTGTCACCGCCAAGTGCGCCTCCGACTGCCAAGCCTGCCGTCGGCCGATCCTTGGTGCTCAATGACGAGGCCATGGACAAGGTGCGTCCCATGCTCGCCACCAGTTTCAACGAGTGGGGGGAGACGATGGCCTGGCCTGCGTCTCGCGCTCGCATCACAAAGACGGTCACCGAGGTCCCAATCTTCATCGATGCCCTTTGGGCGGGCCTGATTCTCCCTTTCTCTACCTTCTTCAACGCAGTGCTTGAACACTACGAGATCCATATGCCGCATCTTGACCCCCAACCCGTGACTCTCCTTGTCGTCTTCGCCTTTGTGTGCGAGGCCATGGAGGGCATCGCTCCTTCTGCGGCCCTTCTCCACCATTTCTTCTCATTGCATCTGACCGATCCCCAGCAAAGCTCGGGGTGCGTGGGCTTCTCGGCCATGGCCGCGACAGCGGGCACGGGGATCGACTTCGAGCTTCCTCCATCTACGAGCGAGTTTCGGACACAGTGGGTATTCGACAACGCTGGTGTGCTCAGCCCTCTGCTCCACGCCCCGTCAGCGCCTGTCGTTCCACACTCTAGCTGGGGCCATGAGAGGCTCGCGAGCCCCTGTCTTGCCCCTGTCTGGTTCTGGCTAAGGATGCTGAAGGACCGCATCGTGACCACGCCGATGGTGGTGAGGGAGTTTATCAGGCGCCGGGTTGCACCACTTCAACGCCATTCTCACCTGATGTGGACCTTGCTCGGCAGACAGGACCATATAAGGTTTCAGGAGTCCGGGCTCCCCCTTGGGGCGCGGCAAATGGTGCTCAAGGTCCTGACAGGTGTCCCTTCGCCGGACGACTTGCCTGGAAAGAAATGTCTGCTGTATCACTGTGGGAACAAGGCTGAATTCACGGGGAGCATGCCTTCCTTTGACGAGTGGGGGCTGCGTCCGGACGGCCTAGTGGGGTCTCGCGAGAACCCTGCTAGTGTGGTTTCCCTCTTTGTCGCTGGCGCCGATCTCGCCCCGAATGTGGGTGCAGGGGGACGAGCGCCGCCGGAGGCTGGTGGCACGAGTGCTGATGTGTGGACGCCGTCTGGGACTCCTGAGGCTTCGTCCTCTGGATCCCGCGATTCTGGGACGCCGGTTGCTAAGGCGATGTAGCACGCGGATCCCGAGGGCGAAACTCCATAGGCCTCGGGAGGTCGCGGTGAGACGGCGCCCGACCGTTCTCCACAGCCAGGCACCCCTGAAGCCGTTCTCCCGAGCACTTCACCGGCTACACCCTGTATCGGCCGCCACGTTCAGCGCTTCGTTCGGCTTTGCTTGGACTTCGAGGACCTCCGCAAGAGAAAAGGATCTCCGAGTGGCAGCCGTACCTTCGGGCCGTTGAAGCGACGAAAGTACATTGCCGTCGACGAGTAAGTACCTTATTTTGGTGATCTTCTATGAGCCGTCTTCCCTTCCTGACGGTTGTTCCCTCAGGACCCCTTCTGCCGAGGCTGTGAAATCTCCTGAGAAGCAGCTCCCTCTCGTCCCGTCGCACCCTCCAAGCTCCAGCGCCATAGGTTCGGGTGCCGCCCACGATGTAGGGTCAGCCGTGGGAGTTGGTCCGTCATCAAGGCACCCCGAGCTCGCGCCTTCGCCGTCGTTTCTTCGCGGCCTCGCTCGGAGTGCAGTAGGCGTGCCAAGGGCTCCCCCTAGTCACGGTCGGCAGCCTTGAAAGTGCGTTATATCGACTAGAGGGGGGGGTGAATAGGCGATTTTTATGAAAGTCTTCAAAACGTGGGAGTTATGAAGACAACCAGCGAAGATTATGCCTATTACTATGCAGCGGAAGTTAGATTACACTAGGCCAGCCATGGTCAAGTATTCAATAGAGTGAAAGCACAATGACAAACAGCTGTAGTGTAATAAGGATCAGGTAGGAAGAAGTTATGAAGCCAAACAGATCATACATTCACGTTGTGAAGACAAAAGATAAAGCAAGCATGC
This sequence comes from Triticum urartu, assembly GCF_056163025.1. Lineage (NCBI taxonomy): Eukaryota > Viridiplantae > Streptophyta > Magnoliopsida > Poales > Poaceae > Triticum > Triticum urartu. The sequence continues at coordinate 367,416,642 of NC_141875.1, forward strand.
AATGGCTTCACAATGAGTAACAGTAAGAAAAGGAAGTGAAGATGAAACCAGTGACTCGTTGAAGACAATGATATGTTGGACCAGTTCCAGTTGCTGTGACAACTGTATGTCTGGTTGGAGCGGCTAGGTATTTAAACCTTAGGACACACAGTCCCGGACACCCAGTCCTGAACACACAGTTCAGGACACCAAGTCCTCACCGTATTCTCCTTGAGCTAAGGTCACTTAGTCCTCGCCCAATCACTCTGGTAAGTCTTCAAGGTAGACTCCCAAACCTTCACAAACTTCGTTCACTGGCAATCCACAATGTCTCTTGGATGCTCTGAACGCGACGCCTAACCGTATGGAGGATTCACAGTCCTCAAGTGTAATAAGTCTTCAGATCACACAGACAAGAAGACTCAAGTGATGCCCAATTTGCTCTGGCTCTGGGTGGTTAGGGCTTTTCTCCTCACTAGGAATTTTCTCTCAAAGGCTTCAAGGTGGGTTGCTCTCAAACGACAAAAGCCGTGCACTGAAATCTGAGCAGCCAACCGTTTATGGTTGTGGGGGTGGGCTATTTATAGCCACTTGGCAACCCGACCTGATTTGTCCGAAATGACCCTGGGTCACTAAGGAACTGACACGTGTCTCAACGATCAGATTTCAAACTCTCATGGCAACTTTACTTGGGCTACAAGCTCTGGACAAGACTCGCTCTCATTGTCTTCGCTCGAAGACATAGGTTTTTGATTTAGGCATCACTTCAGTCATTCTGACTGGTTCTCCTGGACCCCACTTAACAGTACGGTGGTTCCTATGACTCAACACAAAAGAAAAAGAACTACGAAAAGATCTAAGTCTTCGAGCTCCATAAGCTTCATAACGTGTCTTCTTTTGTCATAGTCTTCAATGTGAATATCTTCATATACCACCTTTGTCTTCAATGTCTTCATACATTTTTAGGGGTCATCTCTGGTAGTAAAACCGAATCAATGAGGGACTTCTACCTGTGTTTTCCTGCAATTCTCACAAACACATTAGTCCCTCAGCTAGGTTTGTCGTCAATACTCCAAAACCAACTAGGGGTGGCACTAGATGCACTTACAATCTCCCCCTTTTTGGTGATTGATGACAAACTAGTTGAAGTTTTCAACGGGGAATATAATGTGTGAAGTTTGTAAAGGATAGGGAATTGTCTTCATAAGTTGCAAGGGCTCCCCCTGAAGATGTGCATATAAGTTAATTTGCTTTTGGAATGCAAATGCACATGGCAGGTTGTACTTGTGGAGATCCACTTCAGCTTATGATGACAATCCACTATGCATGTGAAAGTATATGAAGATAATGACATGCATAATGGAAAATGGACGTCTGCAGAATGAGATAAGTGCGGAATTTATCGTCGCACATGCGGAATTTATCTTCGCAAACAGAGTGGCAAACGAGTAGCAGATGACCATCGAGTCTTAGTGTTACAACTCAAAGAACCGAATGTAGCAAAAACGAGAGTTGTAAGCACGAAGCAAAATGTAGCAAAAGATATAGCACCCGCCCATATGGACCCGCTTGAAGACTATCAACCCATATGCTTCTCCCCCTTTTGTCAGCAAGGACTAAAAAGGTTTGAAGACATAGGGTATCTACTTGTTTCCAGGAGCAGCAGGGTCGTTGGAGGTGTTTGGCGGTGCAGACGAGCTTGGAGGTGCTGAAGCAGGTGGCGGTGATGTAGCATCGTCGTCTTCATCAATGATCCTTGCAGTAACTGTGGCAGCAGATGAAGAAAACTCAGAGTCTTCAAGTCATGGTGTGTTGCGCATCACAGCCCTTCTGGGGGGTGTGGTGTCAAACTTGAAACGCTCTGTGAAGCCATCCTCTTCAACTTCAGCTTCAGTACATATCATTGAGAGCCCTTTCCATGTACGACGGCAGGTTTCGTGTGTAACGAAGGCATTCTTGGTGGCAAGGTTTCGAAGACGATTGACATCCACCAAGAGGCTCTTCATCTGACGTTTTAGCCAGTCGTGATGCCTATCCTGCTTTTGGTGAAGGGCCACAAGAAGCTCTCGGTCAGTGAGGGCACGAGCGCACTTCTTGGGTCTTTGAGCATTTGTGTTGTCTGTGGCTTCAGTAGATGCTGGGTGTGGCGCACGTGTAGTGCCAGCCAACGGATACACCCTGGATATGGCTTCAACACCTTCAACGTTCTGCGTGAAGCTCTGGTGTTCTGCATTTTGAAGACTTATTGGTTGCTTGGCAGGTTCGGGATATATGGCTTCATCAGAGGTATCCACATCTGGCAGGAAGATCCGATGGTTTCGGGCTGAGGGCTGATACGAGATCGTAGAGTGCAGTTTGATTAGCCTCATCACCCAAGGAGCATAGAACTTCAAACCAAATAATTCTGAGCCTGACGCTGCAAGTTGGCGTATGAAGAGATCCTGTGCGTTGAAGCATTTGCCATGCAGGATATAGAATATGAGAGTCTTCATTGCACCCTCAATCTTGGCATGTGGTGAGTGTCCCTTAATGGGCCAGAGAGTCCGCCGGATGATGTGATATATGGTCCTGGGCAGATACTCAAAGTCTTCAACGAAGAACTCAGTTGGATAGGGTGCATCATGAGGCAATGGCTTCATCATTGAGAGCATCTGACTCATATTTGGTTCAGGCCTCTGGAATATGCTCTCAATAGCTTCATAATGTAGTTGACAGCCTTCCTCGAAGAATTCGCCAGTTGTGGGCAGGCCGGTGAGCTCAATGATATCAAATGCATTGGCTTCATGATGGACATTGCCGGTCATCCACTCCAGGACCCAAGTCTTCGGATCTCTGTTGTATCCTTTTATATGGAGAGTGGCATAGAACTGAAGCAGAAGCTCTTCATTCTAGTGCTCTTCATTAGTCACAAACGGCAGCAGACCCACTTGCCTAAAGCAATCCAAAGCTTCCTCAAGACAGGGCAGACCAGCAATGGCTTCAACCTCAAGGCGCTTGTGCGGGAAGATGCGACCTTGGTTGTATAGGATGCTTGAGTAGTAGCTGCGCTGAGGATAGCTCCAGAACCTATCTGATACTATCCTTTCCCTTGAATAGGGGTTCTTGGAGCTGTTGAAAAATGTATTGTCTGCCTTGAAGCTATTTATGTCAAAGGAGCCAGGTGCTGATGCAGGACCTGGGAACCTTGGAAGCCTTGGGACTGGCTTCTGGACATGAGGCATGTGCTCAATATGATAATCGAATTGAGGACCTGCAGCAGACTCAGGAACAGAAGTGTCTGGCTCAGTAGCTTCGCTGTCTGCTGAAGCATTTGGTGGGGCGGGCTCCACATTGGCTTCAGTGTTTGTGGTGGCAGCCTCAACATTTTCAGCCTTCGCTTGTGTAGTTGGAGGGACAACCTCAGGCACGTTCTCCTGGAGAACTGCATCTTGATGGAGCGGGGGAGTGGGTTTTGGTGGTGCTTCTTCATTGTCTTCGGCTGATGCAGCCGGAATTTCTTCAGTATGGACTTGAGGCCTTGGACCTTTGCGAAGCCTACGGAACGCAGACGACGCTTGTGGGGTCGGAGTGGGCTAGGCCTCAAAGTCTTCTTCCTCCTGAGGGCGATCCGCCCATGACTCATCTTGTGCCATTGACGTCAGAGGATGACCAATACTGATGAGTTCGCTTGTTTCAAGCTGAGGAAGGGCTGCATCATCTTGTACATTGTCTTGGTGACCAATGTCTTCAGCAGCTATTGGGTCGGCTGCTGGAATATCTTCAGCTTCAGGAGCCTCTGTGGGAGCAGGCTCATGAACTGTCAGTCGTCTTTCTGCATTGGGGTGAATGACAGAGAGGGGTTCAACCATCAAGGGCTCTGTGGGAGCAGCCCAAGCTTTCTTGATCTTACGCTTCTTCTTGGTGGGGTCAGAAGGAGAGGCTTCAGAGTGTTTCCTCTTCATAGCTTCAGCCTCTGCATTCCGTGTCTTCTTAAGCTCGGAAGCGGTGGACCGGCTCTTTGGCTTCGAGCCAGTCGTGGCGGTTGGGAAGACAATCGGAATAGCTTCTTGTCTTGGTGCCTCTGGTTCATTCACAGCAGGCTGCTTCTTCTTCTTCGCGGCCATCTTGGGGTCGATGCCAGGATGCCCAAGTGCCTTGCGCTTCTCGGTCTCATTGTAGGCCTGCACACATCGTTCTGCCAGAGACTTCATCCGCTCACATGAGCCCTGAGCTTCAGCACGCTTCTTCAGAAAATTTTCCTTGAGCTCATGCAGCATGGTTTTGAAGCTCTTCACTTCCTGCATGCTGAGCCTGGCCATGTGCTTCTTGAACTGAGCCTTTTCATGATCAATTTTCTGCTTCAGCTCAACAATGCGCTGAGCAATGGCCAGTTCTGAAGCAATTGCGCCTTGGAAGGCGACGCTGAGGCCAACGGGCAGCTGCAGATCTTCGAAGCTGATGTCTGGTGAGGCAAACCATTCATCGATGAAGTTGTGGATGATGGCGACATCAAAGAGAGGCAAATTGTTGAAGATTTCAGCTTCTTCCTTGCTTTTGATAAGCTGCTCTAGAGCGTCATCTCCAAGATCTTCATCGCTTGATAGATCAATGGCTTCGCTCCGCAGAATGGCAGCAGCAGTGAGCTCTTTGCCGGTGTGTTGCTGGGGCTCCTTTTCCTTCTGGGGCTTGGAGACGCGGGAGACGTCTTCAGACTGCACACTGACTTCAGGAGGTGCAGTTTTCAATGGCTTCACCCTTGATATCTTTGACGAAGGGGCCGGCTTTGAAGCTTTTGTCTTCTTTGACTGCTTTGGTTTCGGCACAGCAGGGGCTTCATCAGACTCAGAGTCAGCTGGAGGGTCATTCACGGCAGTCCCTTGGACTAAGATGTGGGTGATCAGGCCCTCAAGATTGGCAAACGGACCAATGACATTGGGTTCCGCGTCGCGTGTGCCATCTGCCCTTGGTGCGGAGGGACCAGGGTTGAAGTCTAACCCAAATTTCTTCTTATTCAGCTTCGCTGATTGTTGGGCAAACTGAAAGTTGCGCTTGAAGAGATTGTCGTCACGACACCAGAGGAGTGACGATGGATGCGCATCATCAGGCTGTGGTCCTCGGACCATGCATGGGTAGAAGCCTTGAGCAATGGCTTCACCTCTGGTCTTGGGTATGAGATTCTTGTAAAGGATGTCCCCCCATGGCTTCTTGATGGCACATTTCTCAGCATACTCCTGAGTGACAAAGCGGTATTTGAACCACTGTTCTGCCCAATAGCATCGAATCCATTGGATTCGGGTCTTGCGCTGCCCATAGCTCTCTTCTGGATCTGTTTTGTACATTTCTGCCAAGTCTTCAGGCAGATCTTTGGAAGTTCCCTCACGTCTCTGTCTGCCCCCCTTCCTTGCTGCTGCTTCTGAAGCCATAAACTTTAACTTGAAAGGCTTCAAAACTTTCAAAGGCTTTCTTTTTCTGGACCAACAGGAACTAGCTTCAGGAGAGTTTATGTGATGCTGTAGGAATTCTGCAAATGAATGCAGACTATGAGAACCGAAGGATTCTCCCACGGACATGTACCTATGACAGCATTAAGGTGCGAGGGAAGGGGAAGAGGTCATATGCATTCTCAGAAGGTTTTGAAGATTAATCAGTTGAGAAGACATTGACCTCATCGTGCGAAGACATTCACTCATAGATAAGAAGTTGGTTCCAGATTTGTACGAACCCACAGATCAGTACAAGTGAGGAATCTAACTACTTTATGAAGCACAAGTGAATATACTTGGCATGTTATGAGATGCAGATTGAGAGATCTAACTTGTGTGAAGACAAACTTCTTATGGTAGAAAGTGACAGAACCATAAGATCAGAAGGGGCTGTAAAAAGAAGTTTTATTTACCACACTTAGAACTGCTAGACGGAAGTGGGAGTTGATGCCGAGCAGTTCAGTCCTCCGTGCCCTAACTTGGCGACGGAAAACACCTACGGCGACGGCGGAGAGGACGATGTCCGCGGTCGGCGTGAGGACGGCATTGGAGAGGTTGCGGCAGCGAAGCGCTTCGTCTCCGGCGTCGTCGAGTGCTAGCGGTGGCGCTAGGGTTCGTGCGAGGGTGGAAGAAGGAGATAATGACTGCGGTAAGTGTGAACTTATAGGCGCAGGGGCGGCACTGCGCTATTACTCAGGTGCCCCTGGCGATTCGCATTTGAGTAGTACATGGCCATCATGCGGTATTTTGGGGGCAGTTCCACATCCCACGCACGCCTGGATTGTCGGGCGGTCGTTCCTACTTCTCCGGATTTTATGTGGAGGAATGAGCATTGAAAACGGACTTTATGGTTGTCTCTTTATCTTCTGCTGACAAGGACGCAGTGAAGACATTCGACAGTTTCAATAGAATGCATATGACTTGGAGAGATAGAGTTTGAGATAGAAAGCATAGAGAGATTAGGGTCCGATCACATTCACTTAGTTCAAAAGATTCAACCAAGAAGACATAGCTATAAGTGAATGCTGTAGAGGACAGTACACTAGCATATATATATCTATACAATCAACGTAGTGAAGATAATCATGAAGACATGTTCGAAGCCAAACCAAATGTGAAGACAACCAAATGTGAAGATATTGCACGGTAACGCCATGAGTGAAACACTTCAAAATGGAACGTTTGGTGGTGGCGTTACCCACCGTATAGGAAGTATTAGACCCAGACACGGCGCACAATTATCGTGGCGCTCCGAAGTCAAATTCCACATTAATGTATTCACACTTAGAATGTATGTCTTCATTGAATGAAGATATACTTTACTTTGTGTGTTGCACATCTAAGTCTTCAATATGCATAAGTGTTAGGATGTGTGCCTGATCACAGGACATTTGAGGATTCCAAGATATTTAGCTCACACCGTAACTTGCAAAATATCTTCTCATCCAAGGGCTTGGTGAAGATATCTGCCAATTGCTCTTCAGTGTTGACGTGTATGATATCAACGTCTTCCTTCACAACATGATCTCTGAGAAAGTGATGACGAATTTCAATGTGCTTTGTCTTCGAGTGCTGAACTGGGTTGTTGGCAATCTTGATGGCGCTTTCGTTGTCGCAGTAAAGTGGAACTTGCTTCAGATGAATGCCATAGTCCTTGAGTGTTTGCTTCATCCACAGAAGCTGAGCGCAGCAAGATCCAGCAGCAATGTATTCAGATTCAGCAGTGGAGAGAGATACACAGTTCTGCTTCTTTAAAGACCAACATACAAGTGATCATCCCAGAAAGTGACATGTGCCTGATGTGGACTTGCGATCAACTTTGTCACCAGCATAATCAGCATCCGAAAATCCAACCAAATCAAACTCTGAGCCCTTTGGATACCATAATCCTAGAGTTGGGGTGTGAGCCAAATATCGGAGAATTCGCTTCACAGCTAAGTGATGCGACTCCTTTGGTGCCGCTTGAAATCGAGCACACATGCAAACACTAAGCATAATATCTGGCCTAGATGCACATAAATAAAGCAAGAACCAATCATGGAGCGGTATACCTTTTGATCGAACTCTTTACCATTGTCGTCAGGACCTAGATGATGTTTGGCTGGCATTGGTGTTGTGAAGCCTTTGCAGTCTTGCATACCGAACTTCTTCAGGCAATCTTTGAGATACTTCTCTTGAGATATGAAGATGCCATTGCGTTGTTGTCGTATTTGAAGGCCAAGGAAGAACTTCAGCTCCCCCATCATGGACATCTGATATTGCTCTTGCATCATATATCCAAACTCTTCACTGTACTTCTGATTTGTGCAGCCGAAGATAATGTCATCCACATATATTTGGCACACAAACAGTTCACCATCATATGTCTTCATGAAAAGAGTGGGATCCAGGGAACCAGGTATGAAGCCTTTGCTCTTCAGGAAGTACTTGAGTGTGTCATACCAGGCCCTAGGGGCTTGTTTGAGGCCATACAGTGCCTTGTTGAGCTTGTATACCATGTCAGGATGTTTTGGATTTTCAAAACCAGGTGGTTGTGCAACATACACTTCTTCTTCAATCTTGCCATTGAGAAAGACACTTTTCACATCCATTTGATATAGAAGTATGTTATGATGATTTGCATAGGCCAGCCATATGCGTATGGCTTCAAGCCTAGCCACAGGAGCAAATGTTTCATCGAAGTCAATGCCCTCCACTTGAGTATATCCTTGAGCAACGAGACGAGCTTTGTTTCTGACAACTTGACCATGCTCATCTTGTTTGTTGCGGTATATCCATTTGGTGCCTATTATGTTGTGCTTTCGTGGATCAGGACGCTTAACCAGTTCCCATACATTATTCAGCTCAAACTGTTGAAGCTCTTCTTGCATAGCTTGAATCCATTCAGGTTCCATGAAGGCTTCTTCAACTTTCTTGGGTTCTGATATTGACACGAATGCGAAATGCCCACAGAAGTTTGCTAGCTGAGTTGCCATTGAACGAGTGAGTGGACCAGGTGCATTGATGCTGTCAAGTATTCTGTCAATCTGTACTTCATTTGCAACACGAGGATGTATAGGGCGAAGACTTTGCTCTTGCTGATCTGCGTTGTTGTTTGGAGGAATGTCTTCATGCTGAGCATTGTCTTCATGTTGATCAGGTGCTGAGATGATGAGTTCTTCTTCAGGATGAGCTTCAGAAGGCATAATCTCTCCAGTTCCCATAAGCTTGATTGATTCACTAGCTGGGACTTCATCTAGCACATTTGGCAGTTGCTCTCTTTGTGAACCATTTGTTTCATCAAACCGTACATCCACTGTTTCGACCACTTTGTGATGGAAGAGATTGAAGACTCTATAGGAGTGTAAATGCTTTCCATATCCAAGCATGAAGCCCTCATGTGCTTTTGGTGCAAACTTTGAGGTGTGGTGTGGGTCCTTGATCCAGCATTTTGCACCAAATACTCTGAAGTAACTGACATTTGGCTTCTTGCCAGTTAGGAGTTCATAAGATGTCTTGTTCAGAAGCTTGTGAAGATAAACACGATTGATTGTATGGCATGCAGTATCAATGGCTTCAGTCCAGAATTTTCTTGGAGTCTTGTATTCATCTAGCATTGTTCTGGCCATCTCAATGAGTGTTCTGTTCTTGCGTTCGACGACGCCATTCTGCTATGGCGTGTATGGAGCTGAGAATTCATGTGTGATGCCCAAGGTATCCAGATATGTATCAAGGCCAGTGTTCTTGAATTCAGTGCCATTGTCACTTCTGATGTGCTTTATCTTGGCGCCAAAATTGTTCATAACTCGATTTGCGAAGCGTCTGAAGACATCCTGCACTTCAGTCTTGAAAAGGATTATGTGCACCCAAGTATATCTAGAATAATCATCAACAATGACGAAGCCATAGAGGCAAGCAGTAGTAGTAAAAGTTGAGTAGTGAGTGGGACCGAAAAGATCCATGTGGAGCAGTTCGAAGGGTTGTGTAGTAGTCATGATTGTCTTCGAAGGATGTTTTGCCCTTGCCATCTTCCCTGCTTCACAGGCACCGCATAAATGATCTTTCTTGAACTTGACGCCCTCGATACCTATGACATGCTTTTTCTTCGCAAGGGTGTGGAGGTTCCTCATGCCAGCATGCCCAAGCCTTCGATGCCAAAGCCAGCATTCTGAAGCTTTTGCAAGAAGACATACTGCAAGTTGTGGCCCTGCCGAGAAATCTACCACATACAAATCATCCTTTCGGTACCCTTCAAACACTAGAGACTTGTCAGATTCCATTAGTACTAGGCAACGATATTTTCCAAACATTACGATGATGTTCAAATCGCAAAGCATTGAGACAGACATTAAGTTGAAGCCAAGGGATTCAAAAAGCATGACTTTATCCATGTGTTGATCCTTTGAGATTGCAACTCTACCTAGACCCAATACCTTACTTTTACAAGTGTCAGCAAATGTGATGTGGCTCTTGTCGGATGGAGGTAAGGTTGAGTCCATAAGAAGGCGTCTTTTGCCAGTCATGTGATTTGTACACCCACTGTCAATAATCCATTCTGAAGACTTTGAAGTCGCTGGTGTCGTACCCTACAGTACAGTTAGGGGGATAGGCTTCACGAAGAGAATTGTGAAGCAAAAACATTTGACGAACCAGTGGGTTATGAAAACTTAGATCCAGATTAGGACTAATAGGGAGAGTAGCATGCGATTCAGGAATGAAGTACATAATTGAAAGTGCGTTATATCGACTAGAGGGGGGTGAATAGGCGATTTTTATGAAAGTCTTCAAAACTTGGGAGTTATGAAGACAAACAGTGAAGATTATGCCTATTACTATGCAGCGGAAGTTAGATTACACAAGGCAAGCCATGGTCAAGTATTCAATATAGTGAAAGCAAAGTGACAAACAGCTTCAGTGTAATAAGGATCAGGTGGGAAGAAGTTATGAAGCCAAACAACTCAGACAGTCACGTTGTGAAGACAAAAGATAGAGCAAGCATGCAATGGGTTCACAATGAATAACAGTAAGTCAAAGGAAGTGAAGATGAAACCAGTGACACGTTGAAGACAATGATTTGTTGGACCAGTTCCAGTTGCTGTGACAACTGTACGTCTGGTTGGAGCGGCTAGGTATTTAAACCAAAGGACACATAGTCCCGGACACCCAGTCCTGAACACGCAGCTCAGGACACCCAGTCCTCACTATTTTCTCCTTGAGCTAAGGTCACACAGACCTTGCCCAATCACTCTGGTAAGTCTTCAAGGTAGACTCCCAAACCTTCACAGACTTCGTTCACCGGCAATCCACAATTTCTCTTGGATGCTCAGAACGCGACGCCTAACGGTCTGGAGGATGCACAGTCCTCAAGTGTAATAAGTCTTCAGATCACTCAGACACGAAGACTTAAGTGATGCCCAATTTACTCTGGCACTGGGTGGTTAGGGCTTTTCTCCTCGCTAGGAATTTTCTCTCAAAGGCTTCGAGGTGGGTTGCTCTCAAACGACAAAAGCCGTGCACTGAAATCTGAGCAGCCAACCATTTATGGTTGTGGGGGTGGGCTATTTATAGCCACTTGGCAACCCGACCTGATTTGTCCGAAATGACCCTGGGTCACTAAGGAACTGACACGTGTCTCAACGGTCAGATTTCGAACTCTCATGGCAACTTTACTTAGGCTACAAGCAAAGCTGACTTGTCCGGCTCTGGACAAGATTCGATCTCATTGTCTTCGCTCGAAGACATAGGTTTTTGATTTAGGCATCACTTAAGTCATTCTGACTGGTTCTCCTGGACCCCACTTAACAGTATGGTGGTTCCTATGACTCAACAAAAATAAAAAGAACTACGAAAGATCTAAGTCTTCGAGTTCCATAGGCTTCATAACGTGTCTTCTGTTGTCATAGTCTTCAATGTGAATATCTTCATATACCACCTTTGACTTCAATGTCTTCATTCATTTTAGGGGTCATCTCTGGTAGTAAACCGAATCAATGAGGGACTTCTACCTGTGTTTTCCTACAATTCTCACAAACACATTAGTCCCTCAACTAGGTTTGTCGTCAATACTCCAAAACCAACTAGGGGTGGCACTAGATGCACTTACAATCTCCCCCTTTTTGGTGATTGATGACAAACTAGTTGAAGTTTTCAACGGGGAATATAAAGTGTGAAGTCTGTAAAGGAATTGTCATCATAAGTTGCAAGTGCTCCCCCTGAAGATGTGCATATAAGTTAATTTGCTTTTGGAATGCAAATGCACATGGCAGGTTGTACTTGTGGAGATCAGCTTCAGCTTATGATGACAATCTACTATGTATGTGAAAGTATATGAAGATAATAACATGCATAATGGAAAATGGACGTCTGCAGAATGAGATGAGTGCGGAATTTATCGTCACACATGCGGAATTTATCTTCGCAAAAGGAGTGGTAAAACAAGTAGCTGACGACCATCGAGTTTTAGTGTTTACAACTCAAAAGAACCAAATGAAGCAAAACAAGAGTTGCAAACACGAAGCAAGTATAACAAAACAAGGCACCCGCCCATATTGACCCGCTTGAAGACTATAAACATCATATGCTTCTCCCCCTTTTGTCAGGAATGACCAAAAAGGTTTGAAGACATAGAGTTTTCTACGCGTTCGCAGGCGCAGCAGGGTCGGTGGAGTTGTTTGGCGGTGCTGAGCTTTGAGGTGCTGAAGCGGGTGGTGGTGAAGTAGCATCATCATCTTCATCAATGATCCTCGCAGTGACGGTGGCAGCAGATGAGGAATACTCAGAGTCTTCAAGTGACGGTGTGTTGCGCATCACAGCCCTCCTAGGAGGTGTGGTGTCAAATTTGAAGCGCTCTGTGAAGCCATCCTCTTCAAGTTCAGCTTCAGTGCAGATCATTGAGAGCCCTTTCCACGTACGACGGCAAGTCTCATGCGTAATGAAGGCATTCTTGGTGGCCAGGTTTCGAAGACGATTGACATCCACCAAGAGGCTCTTCATCTGACATTTCAGCCAGTCGTGATGCCTATCTTGCTTTTGGTGAAGGGCCACAAGAAGCTCTCGGTCAGTGAGGACACGAGCACGCTTCTTGGGTCTTGGAGCGTTTGTGCTATCTGTGGCTTCAGTTGATGCTGGTGCACGTGTAGTGCCAGCCATAGGATAGACCCTGGACATGGCTTCAACACCTTCAACATTCTGCGTGAAGCTCTGGTGTTCGGCATTCTGAAGACTTATTGGTTGCTTGGCAGGCTCAGGGTATATGGCTTCAGCAGAGATATCCACATCTGGCAGGAAGATGCGATGGTTTCGGGCTGAGGGCTGATATGAAATTGTAGAGTGCAGTTTGATCAGCCTCATCACCCAAGGGGCATAGATTTTTAGACCAAATAAGTCCGAGCCTGACGCAGCAAGTTGTCGTATGAAAAGATCCTGTGCATTGAAGCATTTGCCATGCATGATATAGAATATGAGAGTCTTCATTGCACCCTCAATCTTGGCATGTGGAGAGTGTCCCTTAATGGGCCAGAGAGTCCGCCGGATAATATGATATATGGTCCTGGGCAGGTACTCTAGGTCTTCAACGAAGAACTCAGTTGGATAGGGTGCATCTCGAGGCAATGGCTTCATCATTGAGAGCATCTGACTCATATTGGGTTCTGGTCTCTGAAATATGCTCTCAATAGCTTCAGAATGAAGTTGACACCCTTCCTCGAAGAATTCGCCTGGAGTGGACAGGCCAGTGAGCTCAATGATATTGAATGCATTGGCTTCATGATGGACATTTCCGGTCATCCACTCCAGGATCCAAGTCTTAGGATCTCTGTTGTAGCCTTTGATGTGGAGAGTGGCATAAAACTGAAGCAGAAGCTCTTCGTTCCAGTGCTCTTTATCAGTCACGAACGGCAGCAGACCCACTTGCCTGAAGCAGTCCAAAGCTTCCTCAAGACATGGCAGACCAGCAATAGCTTCAACCTCAAGGCGCTTGTGTGGGAAGATGCGACCTTGGTTGTATAAGATGCAAGAATAATAGCTGCGCTGTGAATAGCTCCAGAACCTGTCTGATACAATCCTTTCCCTTGAATAGGGGTTCTTGGAGCTATCGAAAAATGTGTTGTCTGCCTTGAAGCTGTTTACATCAAGGGAGCCAGGTGCTGATGCAGGACCTGGGAACCTTGGAAGCCTTGGTACTGGCTTCTGGACATGAGGCCTGTGCTCTATGTGGTAGTCAAATTGTGGACCTGCAGCAGACTCAGGAACTGAAGTGTCTGGCTCAGTGGCTTCGCTGTCCGCTGAAGCATTTGGTGGGGCGGGCTCCACATTGGCCTCAGTGTTAGTAGTTTGAGGGACATCTTCAGGCACGTTCTCTTGGGGAACTGCATCTTGATGGAGCGAGGGAGTGAGTTCTGGAGGTGCTTCTTGATTGTCTTCGGCTGATGCAGCCGGAATTTCTGCAGACTGGACTTGAGGCCGTGGACCTTTGCGAAGCCTACGGAACGCAGACGACGCTTGTGGTGTCAGAGTGGGCTGGGCCTGAATGTCTTCTTCCTCCTGAGGGCGATCCGCCCATGACTCATCTTGTGCAATTGGCGTCAGAGGACGACCAATGCTGATGGGTTCGCTTGTTTCAAGCTGAGGAAGGGCTGCATCACCTTGCACATTGTCCTGATGACCAATGTCTTCAACAGCTAGTGGGTCGGCTGCTGGAATATCTTCAGCGTCAGGTGCCTCTGTGGGAGCAGGCTCATGAACTGTTAGTCTTCTTTCTGCATTGGGGTGAATGACAGAAAGGGGTTCAACCATCAAGGGCTCTGTGGGAGCAGCCCTAGACTTCTTAGTCTTGCGCTTCTTTTTACTGGGGGCAGAAGGAGAGGCTTCAGAGCTCTTCCTTTTTCTGGCTTCAGCTTCTGCACCTCTTGTCTTCTTTAGCTCAGAAGCTGTTGACCGGCTCTTTGGCTTCGAGCCAGTCGTGGCGGTTGGGAAGACAATGGAAGTGGCTGCTTGTCTTGATGCCTCTGGTTCACTCACAGCAGGCTGCTTCTTCTTCTTTGCGGCCATCTTGGGGTCGATGCCTAGACGCCCAAGTGCCTTGCGCTTTTCAGCCTCGTTGTAGGCTTGAACACATTTGTCAGCCAATGACTTCATCCTTTCACGCGAGCCTTGAGCTTCAGCACGCTTCTTCAGAAAGTTTTCTTTGAGATCATGCAGCATGATTTTGAAGCTTCTCACTTCCTGCACGCTGAGACTGGCCATGTGCTTCTTGAACTGAGCTTTTTCGTGATCAATTTTCTACTTCAGCTCAACAATGCGCTGAGCAATGGCCAGTTCTGAAGCAATTGCGCCTTGGAAGGCGACGCTGAGTCCAACAGGCAGCTGCAGATCATGGAAGCTTATATCTGGTGTGTCAAACCATTCATCGATGAAGCTGTGGATGATGGCGACATCAAAGAGAGGCAGATTGTTGAAGATTTCCGCTTCCTCCTTGCTTTTGATGAGCTGTTCTAGTGCGTCATCGCCCAGATCTTCATCGCTTGATAGATCAATGGCTTCACTGCGCAGAATGGCAGCAGCAGTGAGCTCTTTGCCTGTGTGTTGCTGGGGCTCCTTATCCTTCAGGGGCTTGGAGATGCGGGATACATCTTCAGACTGCACACTGACTTCAGGAGGTGCAGTTTTCAATGGCTTCGCCCTTGAGATTTTTGAGGAAGGGGCCAACTTCGAAGCTTTTGGTTTCTTTGTCTGCTTTGGCTTCGTCACAGCAGGAGCTTCATCAGACTCAGAATCAGCTGGAGGGTCATTCACAGCAGTCCCTTGGACTAAGATGTGGGTGATCAGGCCCTCAAAATTGGCAAACGGACCGTTGATATTGGGTTCCGCGTCGCGTGTGCCATCTGCCCTTGGTGAGGAGGGACCAAGATTGAAGTCAAGCCCAAATTTCTTCTTGTTTAGCTTCGCAGACTGTTGAGCAAACTGAAAGTTGCGTTTGAAGAGATTGTCGTCACGACACCAGAGAAGTGACGACAGATGTGCATCATCAGGCTGTGGTCCTCGGACCATGCATGGGTAGAAGCCTTGAGCAATGGCTTCATCTCTGGTTCTGGGTACAAGGTTCTTGTATAAGATATCCCCCCATGGACTCTTGATTGCATTCTTTTCAGCATACTCCTGGGTGACGAAGCGGTATTTGAACCACTGTTCTGCCCAATAGCGTCGAATCCATTGGATTCGGGTTTTGCGCTGCCCATAGCTCTCTTCTGGATCTGTTTTGTACATTTCTGCCAAGTCTTCAGGCAGATCCTTGGAAGTTCCACCACGTCTCTGTCTGCCTCCCTTTCTTGCTACTGCAACTGAAGCCATAAACTTTAACTTGAAAGGCTTCAAAACTTTCAAAGGCTTCAAAGGCTTTCTTTTTCTGGACAAACAGTAACTGGCTTCAGGAGAGTTTATGTGATGCTGTAGGAATTCTGCAAATGAATGCAGACTATGAGAACCGAAGGATTATCCCACGGACATGTACCTGTGACAGCATTAAGGTGCGAGGGAAGGGGAAGAGGTCATATGCATTCTCAGAAGGTTTTGAAGATTAATCAGTTTAGAAGACATTGACCTCATTGTGCGAAGACATTCACTTATAGATAAGAAGTTGGTTCCAGATTTGTACGAACCCATAGATCAGTACAAGTGAGGAATCTAACTACTTTATGAAGCACAAGTGAATATACTAGGCATGTTATGAGATGCAGCGAGAGATCTAACTGGTGTGAAGAGAAACTTCTTATGGTTGAAACTGACAGAACCAAGAGATCAAAAGAGGCTGTAAAAAGAAGTTTTATTTACCACACTGGAACTGCTAGACGGAAGGAAGTTGATGCCGAGCAGTTCAGTCCTCCGTGCCCTAACTTGGCGACGGAAAACACCTACGGCGACGGCGGAGAGGACGATGTCCGCGGTCGGCGTGAGGACGGCATTGGAGAGGTTGCGGCAGTGAAGCGCTTCGTCACCGGCGTCGTCGAGAGCTAGCGGTGGCGCTAGGGTTCGTGCGAGGGTGGAAGAAGAGATAATGACCGCAGTGAATCGTGTATTTATAGGGATAGAGGCGGCACTGCGCTATTACTCAGGTGCCCCTGGCGATTCGCATCTGAACAGCACGTGGCCATCATGCGGTATTTTGGGGGCAGTTCCACATCCCGCGCGCGCCTTGATTGTCGGGTGTCGTTCCTACTTCTCCGGATTTCTTGTGGATGAATGAGCATTGAAAACGGTTTTAAAGTTTGTCTCTGTGTCTTCTGCTGACAAGGAGGCAGAGAAGACATTCGATAGTTTCAATAGAATGCATACGACTTGGAGAGATAGAGTTTGAGGTAGAAAGCATGGAGAGGTTAGGGTCCGATCACATTCACTTAGTTCAAAAGATTCAAACAAGAAGACATAGCTATAAGTGAATGCTGTAGAGGACAGAACACCAGTACATATATATATATATATAATCAACGCAGTGAAGATAATCATGAAGACATATTGAGATTGAAGCCAAACCAAATGTGAAGACATTGCGAGGTAACGCCATGAGTGAAACACTTCAAAATAGAACGTTTGGTGGTGGCGTTACCCACCGTATAGGAAGTATTAGACCCAGACACGGCGCACAATTATAGTGGCGCTCCGAAGTCAAATTCCACATTAATGTATTCACACTTAGAATGTATGTCTTCATTGATTGAAGATATACTTTACTTTGTGCGTTGCACATCTAAGTCATCAATATGCATAAGTGTTAGGATGTGTGCCTGATCACAGGACATTTGAGGATTCCAAGATATTTAGCTCACACCGTAACTTGCAAAACCTCTTCTCATCCAAGGGCTTGGTGAAGATATCTGCCAATTGCTCTTCAGTGTTGACGTGTATGATATCAATGTCTTCCTTCACAACATGATCTCTGAGAAAGTGATGGCGAATTTCAATGTGCTTTGTCTTCGAGTGCTAAACTGGGTTGTTGGCAATCTTGATGGCGCTTTCGTTGTCGCAGTAAAGTGGCACTTGCTTCAGATGAATGCCATAATCCTTGAGTGTTTGCTTCATCCACAGAAGCTGAGCGCAGCAAGATCCAGCAGCAATGTATTCAGATTCAGCAGTGGAGAGAGATACACAGTTCTGCTTCTTTGAAGACCAACATACAAGTGATCGTCCCAGAAAGTGACATGTGCCTGATGTAGACTTGCGATCAACTTTGTCACCAGCATAATCAGCATCCGAAAATCCAACCAAATCAAACTCTGAGCCCTTTGGATACCATAATCCTAGAGTTGGGGTGTGAGCCAAATATCGAAGAATTCGCTTCACAGCTAAGTGATGCGACTCCTTTGGTGCCGCTTGAAATCGAGCACACATGCAAACACTAAGCATGATATCTGGCCTAGATGCACATAAATAAAGCAAAGACCCAATCATGGAGCAGTATACCTTTTGATCGAACTCTTTACCATTGTCGTCAGGACCTAGATGATGTTTGGCCGGCATTGGTGTTGTGAAGCCTTTGCAGTCTTGCATACCGAACTTCTTTAGGCAATCTTTGAGATACTTCTCTTGAGATATGAAGATGCCATTGCTCTGTTGTCAGATTTGAAGACCAAGAAAGAACTTCAGCTCCCCCATCATGGACATCTGATATTGCTCTTGCATCATATATCCAAACTCTTCACTATACTTCTGATTGGTGCAGCCGAAGATAATGTCATCCACATATATTTGGCACACAAACAGTTCACCATC
This sequence comes from Triticum urartu, assembly GCF_056163025.1. Classification (NCBI taxonomy): domain Eukaryota; kingdom Viridiplantae; phylum Streptophyta; class Magnoliopsida; order Poales; family Poaceae; genus Triticum; species Triticum urartu. The sequence goes on from NC_141875.1 coordinate 367,434,824, forward strand.
GTATGTCTTCGTGAAAAGAGTGGGATCCAGGGAACCAGGTATGAAGCCTTTGCTCTTCAGAAAGTACTTGAGTGTATCATACCAGGCCCTAGGGGCTTGTTTGAGGCCATACAGTGCCTTGTTGAGCTTGTATACCATATCAGGATGTTTTGGATTTTCAAAGCCAGGTGGTTGTGCAACATACACTTCTTCTTCAATCTTGCCATTGAGAAAGGCACTTTTCACATCCATTTGATATAGAAGTATGTTATGATGATTTGCATAGGCCAGCAGTATGCGTATGGCTTCAAGCCTAGCCACAGGAGCAAATGTTTCATCGAAGTCAATGCCCTCCACTTGAGTATATCCTTGAGCAACGAGACGAGCTTTGTTTCTGACAACTTGACCATGCTCATCTTGTTTGTTGCGGTATATCCATTTGGTGCCTATTATGTTGTGCTTTCGTGGATCAGGACGCTTAACCAGTTCCCATACATTATTCAGCTCAAACTGTTGAAGCTCTTCTTGCATAGCTTGAATCCATTCAGGTTCCATGAAGGCTTCTTCAACTTTCTTGGGTTCTGATATTGACACGAATGCGAAATGCCCACAGAAGTTTGCTAGCTGAGTTGCCATTGAACGAGTGAGTGGACCAGGTGCATTGATGCTGTCAAGTATTCTGTCAATCTGTACTTCATTTGCAACACGAGGATGTATAGGGCGAAGACTTTGCTCTTGCTGATCTGCGTTGTTGTTTGGAGGAATGTCTTCATGCTGAGCATTGTCTTCATGTTGATCAGGTGCTGAGATGATGAGTTCTTCTTCAGGATGAGCTTCAGAAGGCATAATCTCTCCAGTTCCCATAAGCTTGATTGATTCACTAGCTGGGACTTCATCTAGCACATTTGGCAGTTGCTCTCTTTGTGAACCATTTGTTTCATCAAACCGTACATCCACTGTTTCGACCACTTTGTGATGGAAGAGATTGAAGACTCTATAGGAGTGTAAATGCTTTCCATATCCAAGCATGAAGCCCTCATGTGCTTTTGGTGCAAACTTTGAGGTGTGGTGTGGGTCCTTGATCCAGCATTTTGCACCAAATACTCTGAAGTAACTGACATTTGGCTTCTTGCCAGTTAGGAGTTCATAAGATGTCTTGTTCAGAAGCTTGTGAAGATAAACACGATTGATTGTATGGCATGCAGTATCAATGGCTTCAGTCCAGAATTTTCTTGGAGTCTTGTATTCATCTAGCATTGTTCTGGCCATCTCAATGAGTGTTCTGTTCTTGCGTTCGACGACGCCATTCTGCTGTGGCGTGTATGGAGCTGAGAATTCATGTGTGATGCCCAAGGTATCCAGATATGTATCAAGGCCAGTGTTCTTGAATTCAGTGCCATTGTCACTTCTGATGTGCTTTATCTTGGCGCCAAAATTGTTCATAACTCGATTTGCGAAGCGTCTGAAGACATCCTGCACTTCAGTCTTGAAAAGGATTATGTGCACCCAAGTATATCTAGAATAATCATCAACAATGACGAAGCCATAGAGGCAAGCAGTAGTAGTAAAAGTTGAGTAGTGAGTGGGACCGAAAAGATCCATGTGGAGCAGTTCGAAGGGTTGTGTAGTAGTCATGATTGTCTTCGAAGGATGTTTTGCCCTTGCCATCTTCCCTGCTTCACAGGCACCGCATAAATGATCTTTCTTGAACTTGACGCCCTCGATACCTATGACGTGCTTTTTCTTCGCAAGGGTGTGGAGGTTCCTCATGCCAGCATGCCCAAGCCTTCGATGCCAAAGCCAGCATTCTGAAGCTTTTGCAAGAAGACATACTGCAAGTTGTGGTCCTGCTGAGAAATCTACCACGTACAAATCACCTTTCTGATACCCTTCAAACACTAGAGATTTGTCAGATTCCATTAGCACCAGGCAACGATATTTTCCAAACATTACAATCATATTCAAATCGCAAAGCATTGAGACAGACATTAAGTTGAAGCCAAGGGATTCAACAAGCATGACTTTATCCATGTGTTGATCCTTTGAGATTGCAACTCTACCTAGACCCAATACCTTACTTTTACCAGTGTCAGCAAATGTGATGTGGCTCTTGTCGGATGGACGTAAAGTTGAGTCCATAAGAAGGCTTCTTCTGCCAGTCATATGATTTGTACACCCACTGTCAATAATCCATTCTGAAGACTTTGAAATCGCTGGTGTCATACCCTACAGTGCAGTTAGGGGGATAGGCTTCACGAAGAGAATTGTGAAGCATAAACATTTGACGAACCAGTGGGTTATGAAAACTTAGATCCAGATTAGGACTAATAGGGAGAGTAGCATGCGATTCAGGAGCAAAGTACATAATGATGCCATTCGGGCATTTTATCTTGCGCCCTACAAGATTTTTAAGGTCCCCAGCAATAGCATCAGAAGATTTTGTTTTTCTGCTGGAGACCTTTCCCTGCAAAAGAGAGTTAAGCTTTCTTAACCACCCACATCTTCAAGGGTGGCTTAGAAGCAATAAGTCTAAGTGCAGCATCTGAGAACTTTGGCTTTGGAGCCCTAGCAAACAGTCTAGCAGGGGGACAATAGTAATCATAAGAATAGGCAGAATAGTTCTTATTCATATGAACATGACGATTCGAAGAACCGCTCTCATATTCATATGCCTGAGTATGGTTTCCCTGCAAAACATTTGCGTTAGTGTGACTAAGGTGAGTCCTCTGTTTGTATGAAGCCTTTGGACCATATGAAGCCTTTGGTCTGAGGTTTGTCTTCTTCAAGTGAGGTGTCATGAAGACATTCACAGGAAGATTTTCGAGACACTTTTCCGGAACCCAGATCTTCTTCATAGGCGGTCCATTCCTGCAGTTAGTACCAATGTACCTGGCAAACACTTCACCATTCTGATTCTTAAACAGTTTATAGTTTGCATCAAAGGATTCATCAATGATAATGGGGTTAGCACAAGTGAAGCCAGATAGATTGGATGGATCTGCTGAGGATTCCTTTGCAGCAACCCATGTGGTTTTGGGGTACTGCTCAGGTTTCCAGTAAGAGCCATCTGCATTAATTTTCCTCACGAACCCAACACCCTCTTTCCTAGGGTTTCGGTTCAGAATCTGCTTCTTAAGGACATCACATAGTGTCTGATGCCCTTTCAGACTTTTGTACATCCCTGTTTCAAGCAATGTCTTCAACCTAGCATTCTCATCAGCAATAGCAGTGGTATCCTCAGCAGAGGGGTTAGTTACCACGTCAACAGTTGAAGATATTGCAACAGCAGTAGCAGTGGAACATTCAGCAACAGAATTAGCATTATCACGCTCAATGCATTTAAGACATGGTGGTTCAAATCCTTCCTGAGCGGAACAGATCTGTTCGGCTCGAAGTGACTCATTTTCCTTTTGAAGATCTTCATGATCCGCTCTCAACTTCTCAAGATCTTGCTTCTTTTGAAGATAATCATAGGAAAGCTTTTCATGAGTAGTTGAGAGAGTCTCAAGACGATCTTTAAGTTCCTGATACTTAACGTGAAAATTTTTTATGTCTTCAATTAAGGATTCAGATCGAGTCATTTCAGCACCCAACAGATCATCGCTTCTGTCTAACAGTTTTTGAATATGTTCCATAGCTTTCTGTTGTTCAGTTGCAATTTTAGCAAGTGTTTTGTACCTGGGTTTTGAATCACAGTCAGAGTCATCGTCACTAGATGTTTGATAGCGAGTAGTGCGTGTGTTTACCTTGGCACCGCGTGCCATGAAGCAGTAGGTAGGAGTGGAGTCGTTCTTGTCATTTGCGTCGGTGTCGGTGATGCAGTCATTGTCTTCAGTGTTGAAGATGGACTTGGCGACGTATGCTGTTGCCAGACTCGCAATGCCAGAATCAGACTCCTCCTCAGACTCCACCTCTGCCTCCTCAGATGCGGACTCCTCCTCTGAATCCATCTCCTTTCCAACAAATGCACGTGCCTTGCCAGATGAGCTCTTCTTGTGTGATGAAGACTTTGAGGAAGACTTGGAAGAAGATTTTGAGTATTTCTTCTTCTTCTTGTCGTCAGAATCATATTCCTTGCTCTTCTTCTTCCTTCTATTCTCATTGTCCCATTGTGGACACTTAGAGATGAAGTGTCCAGTTTTCTTGCACTTGTGACATGTTTTCTTCTTGTAGTCATGAGCAGAAGCTTCATCATTCCTTGAGCTTGATCGTGAAGATTTTCTGAAGCCTTTCTTCTTGGTGAATTTTTGGAACTTCTTCACTAGCATTGCAAGTTCTCTTCCAATGTCTTCAGGATCATCAGAACTGCAGTCAGATTCTTCTTCAGATGAGGAAACAGCTTTTGCCGCGCGAGTTCGCCCATAGTTTGGACCGTAGATGTCTCTTTTCTCAGAAAGCTGAAACTCGTGTGTGTTGAGCCTCTCAAGTATGTCAGACGGATCGAGTGTCTTGAAATCAGGACGTTCTTGAATCATCAGGGCCATGATATCAAACGAACTATCAAGTGATCTCAGCAGCATTTTGACGATTTCATGTTTGGTGATTTCAGTGGTGCCGAGGGCTTGAAGCTCATTTGTGATGTCAGTGAGTCTATCAAATGTGTGCTGGACATTCTCATTGTCATTTCGCTTTAAGCGGTTGAAGAGATTGCGAAGGACACTGATTCGTTGATCTCTCTGGGTTGAGACGCCTTCATTGACCTTGGAGAGCCAGTCCCAGACCAGTTTGGATGTCTTCAAGGCACTCACACGGCCATACTGTCCTTTGGTCAGATGACCACAGATGATGTTCTTGGCAGTAGAGTCCAGTTGAACGAATTTCTTGACATCAGCAGCAGTGACACCTTCTCCAGCCTTGGGAACGTCATTCTCGACGACATACCATAGGTCGACGTTAATGGCTTCAAGATGCATGCGCATCTTATTCTTCCAGTAGGGATATTCAGTTCCATCGAAGACGGGGCACGCAGCGGAGACTTTGATTATCCCTGCAGTCGACATAGCTAAAACTCCAGGTGGTTAAACCGAATCACACAGAACAAGGGAGCACCTCGCTCTGATACCAATTGAAAGTGCGTTATATCGACTAGAGGGGGGGTGAATAGGCGATTTTTATGAAAGTCTTCAAAACTTGGGAGTTATGAAGACAAACAGGGAAGATTATGCCTATTACTATGCAGCGGAAGTTATATTACACAAGGCAAGCCATGGTCAAGTATTCAATATAGTGAAAGCACAGTGACAAACAGCTTCAGTGTAATAAGGATCAGGTGGGAAGAAGTTATGAAGCCAAACAACTCATACAGTCACGTTGTGAAGACAAAAGATAGAGCAAGCATGCAATGGCTTCACAATGAATAACAGTAAGTCAAAGGAAGTGAAGATGAAACCAGTGACACGTTGAAGACAATGATTTGTTGGACCAGTTCCAGTTGCTGTGACAACTATATGTCTGGTTGGAGCGGCTAGGTATTTAAACCAAAGGACACACAGCCCCGGACACCCAGTCCTGAACACGCAGCTCAGGACACCCAGTCCTCACCGTATTCTCCTTGATCTAAGGTCACACAGACCTTGCCCAATCACTCTGGTAAGTCTTCAAGGTAGACTCCCAAACCTTCACAGACTTCGTTCACCGGCAATCCACAATTTCTCTTGGATGCTCAGAATGCGACGCCTAACCGTCTGGAGGATGCACAGTCCTCAAGTGTAATAAGTCTTCAGATCACTCAGACACGAAGACTTAAGTGATGCCCAATTTACTCTGGCACTGGGTGGTTAGGGCTTTTCTCCTCGCTAGGAATTTTCTCTCAAAGGCTTCGAGGTGGGTTGCTCTCAAACGACAAAAGCCGTGCACTGAAATCTGAGCAGCCAACCGTTTATGGTTGTGGGGGTGGGCTATTTATAGCCACTTGGCAACCCGACCTGATTTGTCCGAAATGACCCTGGGTCACTAAGGAACTGACACGTGTCTCAACGGTCAGATTTCAAACTCTCATGGCAACTTTACTTAGGCTACAAGCAAAGCTGAGTTGTCCGGCTCTGGACAAGACTCGCTCTCATTGTCTTCGCTCGAAGACATAGGTTTTTGATTTAGGCATCACTTCAGTCATTCTGACTGGTTCTCCTGGACCCCACTTAACAGTGCGGTGGTTCCTATGACTCAACACAAAAGAAAAAGAACTACGAAAAGATCTAAGTCTTCGAGCTCCATAAGCTTCATAACGTGTCTTCTTTTGTCATAGTCTTCAATGTGAATATCTTCATATACCACCTTTGTCTTCAATGTCTTCATACATTTTTAGGGGTCATCTCTGGTAGTAAAACCGAATCACTGAGGGACTTCTACCTGTGTTTTCCTGCAATTCTCACAAACACATTAGTCCCTCAGCTAGGTTTGTCGTCAATACTCCAAAACCAACTAGGGGTGGCACTAGATGCACTTACAAGCCTGCTGGCCTCGACCTTGGGGTCTTCTTCAAGCAGCGGGCCTTGTTCGGCTCGGGCCCCTCGTGAGGGCCGGCTGGCGCCTGAGGTCGCGCCAGCCCCTAGCCCCCTGCCGAGAGGGGGCGTGCCGCGCCGGGCGTCGCCCACAGCCCCCATGGCGAAGGGCGAGATGGGCCGTCTGCTCGAGTTCGAGCGCGGGCGGAGTGTCGTTCGCCATGAGCTCTTTCAGGAGGTGACGGACGCGATGAACCGACTCGGCAAAGAACTTGAGGGTGTTGACGTGAGCCTTGAGGCCGAGGGTCTTCAGTTGGCGGAGGAGTGGCACAAGCTGAAATGTCGGATCACGGGTTCCGGCAAACCCTTGAGGTTCGAACACTGGGGTGTGCGCGAAGGTTTTTCCCTATCGATCCACGCCCTAGCTTTCTAAGATCTCACAGATGAACTCAATGAACTCACAACACAGAAAGACACAAGATTTATACTGGTTCAGGCCACCGTTGTGGTGTAATACCCTACTCCAGTGTCGTGGTGGTGGATTGCCTCTTGGGCTGATGAAGAACATTTACAAGTTGAAGAACGGCCTCCTAAGGTTGAGGTGTTCTTGTGCTTGGAGAACTTGTGTGGGTGAGATGATCTTGGATCTGCTTCTCACTTGTGATGAGGTTGATCCTCTCCCTTCTTGTCTTTCGTCTCTCTTTCTTGCCCCCTTCTCTGTGGTGGCTAGTTCTACTTATATAGGCCTTGGTCCTCTCCCCAAATATTGAGGGGGAAGGGAGCCAACAACGGCCAATTTGAAAGGGGACAGCTAGTACAAGTTATCCTGACAAAAGGTGGTCTTCGCCTGCCAATGGCTCTGGTGATGACGCCGTCTTGGGCTCCATGGTGACCTCCATCCTGATGTCTTTTTGGTCTTGGTCTCGTTGCACCAATATGGAAACATTTACATGATGACTCGGTACTCCGCGCCTGCGCTTGCCCCCTTGGCACCAAAGAGGAAATAAGGACACTGCACGCGCTGGCGCCCGCCTGGCCTCGATCGTCATGGCTCACATCACGCGGACCTCGCGAGGTTTGCCTTGCCTTGATCTCTCCGCCCCTCGTGAGCCTGCCTGGCGAGGCCGCTCCTGAGGAGGTCTTGCATCGTCCGCCTCGCGAGGCTTGGCCCCTCGCGAGGGTCTTGAATGCCTTGTCGATGAAGATGGGCCGTACAGACCTGCCAGCCCAGCCACGCCATGGGCTGCAGGAAGGCAAGTCTGGGGACCCCCGTTCCCAGGACGCCAACAGTGTCATGAGGACATTCACCTAAAGGTTTTCAAGGCACCTTTTGGGAACCCAGATTTTCTTCATAGGAGGACCGTTCCTGCAGTTAGTGCCAACATATCTAGCAAATACTTCACCATTCTAATTTTGGAAAATTTATAGTTGGAGTAAATTTACTCATCAGAAGAATATGAATATTCACATGTAAAGCCAGATAAAGTAGATGGATCCACTGAAGGTCCCTTTGCAGCAACCCATGAGGTTTTGGGATACTGCTCAGGTTTCCAGTGGGTCCCATCAGCATTGATTTCCTCTCAAAGGAGATACCCTCTTTCCTAGGATTCCTATTGATGATCTGCTTTTTAAGCACGTCACAAAGAGCCTGATGCCCTTTGAGGCTTTTGTACATGCCTGTCATATACAATTCCTTCAGCCCTGCATCATCAGTGATACTAGCAATGTCGTCAGATGAGGAATTAGTGATCGCAGAGGCAGTTGAAGAATTTGTAGCAATGGAAGTATTTGAGCATTCAGGTGAAGAATTAGCAGTTTCACGTTCAATGCACTTCAAACATGGTGGAACAAATTCATCCTGAGTAGCGCTGATCTATTGAGCAAATAATGAATCACGCTCCTTCTGAAGATCTTCATAACTCACTCTTAACTGCTCAAGATCTTGCTTTCTTTGAAGAAATTCATAAGAAAGCTTCTCATGATTAGATAGGAGAGTGTTATGATGACCTTGAAGATTGTCAAACTTGGACTGAAGTCTCTGAAGATTTTCAGTCAAAATTTGAGTGTGATCCCTTTCCTCGCCCAACATATCATCGCTTTTATCTAGCATGTTTTGAACCTTTTCAAGAGCCTTTTGTAGTTTCACAGCAATCTTAGCAAGTTTAGAATAGCTGGGTTTGAGGTTTTCATCACATTCATCCTCACTAGATTCATAGGAGGGATATTTGTGTACCTTTGAGCCTTTTGCCATGAAGCAATAGGTGGGAGCGTAGTCCTCATCACCGTCATCAGTAGTGTTGGGGAGGTCCTTTTCTTCAGAGTTGAAGATGGACTTGCTAACGATGGCAGTAGCGAGGGCTAGGCTCGCCACACCAGAGTCTGACTCCTCAGATTCCTCCTCTTCCTCATTTTCCTCAGATTCAGCCTCAGAGTCCATTTCCTTGCCAATGAAAGCCCGAGCCTTCTTGGAGCTGCTCTTCTTGTGAGATGAGGACCTTGAAGGTTTTGATGATGAGGACTTCGAAGATTTCTTCTTCTTCTTTGAATCATCAGAACTATAATCCTTGTACTTCTTCTTCTTTGATCCCTTCTCCCACCAAGGACAATCTTGAATGTACTGTCCAGGCTTCTTGCATTTGTGGCAGAGTCTCTTCTTGTAATCATGGGATGAGGAATCTGTTCTCAAGTCACCACCTCTTGAGGATTTACCAAAGCGACCACATCTTGAGAAATTTTGGAACTTCCTTACGATCATAGCTAGCTCTTGGCTCAGTTCTTCAGGGTCACCAAGGCTGCTGTCAGAATCTTCACCTTCAGATTTAGACACTTCCTTGACCTTCAGAGCCCGTGATCTACCATAGCTTGGTCCATAGAGATCTCTCTTCTCAGCAAGATGGAACTCATTAGTGTTTAGTCTCTCGAGGATATCAGTGGGATCAAGTGACTTATGGTCTCCACGTTCTTGTATCATCAATGCCAAGGTATCAAATGAGGAATCAAGCGATCTCGGCAATTTCTTCACCACCTCATGGTCGGTGATATCAGCGGCACCAAGTGCTTGAAGCTCATTTGAGATGTCAGTGAGGCGATCGAAGGTTTGTTGAACATTTTAACTGTCGAGTCTTTTGAAGCGGTTGAAGAGATTTCGAAGAATGTCAACTCGAGAGTCACGCTGTGTTGAGACTCCCTCATTGACCTTGGACAGCCTGTCCCAGATAAGCTTAGTTGTCTCCAAAGCACTCACTCTGCCATATTGCCCTTTGCTTAGATGGCCACATATGATATTCTTCGCTTGAGAGTCGAGTTGCTTGAATCTCTTCACATCAGCAGCGTTGATGGTGGGAGTGACAGAGGGAACACCATTCTCCACAACATACCAGAGATCGTTATCAATTGCCTCAAGATGCATGCGCATCTTATTCTTCCAGTAGGGGTAGTCCATCCCATCAAAGGTAGGACACCCAGCAGAAACCTTAATCATGCCTACGGTCGACATAACTAAAACTCCAGGCGGTTAAACCAAAATCACACAGAACAAGGGAGTACCTTGCTCTGATACCAATTGAAAGTGCGTTGTATCGACTAGAGAGGGGTGAATAGGCGATTTTTATGAATTCTTAACTGAGGAATTTCAGGGTGAGGAAATTCCTGAGTGAAGAACTACTTGTAGCAGAATAAGTACTCAGAAGTACACATAACAGAGCATGAGCATGGTCTTCATGAAGAAATGAAAACAAGCATAGAGTACAGAAAGCGTAAACACAGGATAACTTAGGATAAGACAAACAGACTGAAGAAATTGAACTGAGGAAATAGAGAAAGTCTTCAGTCAAATTCTTCAAATAGATATGAACAAGCACACAACACAGATAAGAGGAAATGGAAGGGTTGAGGAAATGGAACCAGTTAAGCTCGGTGAAGACAATGATTTGGTAGACCAGTTCCAACTGTTGTGACAGTTGTACGTCTAGTTAGGGAGGCTAGGTATTTAAACATGAGGAACACAGTCCCGGACACCCAGTCCTGAACACGTAGCTCATCACAGTTAGTCCTCACCGTATTCCCCTTGAGCTAAGGTCACACAGACCTCGCCCAATCACTCATGGTAAGTCTTCAGGTGACTTCCAAACCTTCACAGACTCAGTCACTCGGCGATCCACAATTTCCTCTTGGATGCTCTAGACCATGACGCCTAACCGTCTGGAAGATGCACAGTCTTCAAAGGTAACAAGCGTCGGATCCACGCAGGATCAATCTCTTCAGTGATGCTCAATCACTTTGGGTTTGTAGGTGTTTGGGTTTGGGTTTTTCTCACTTGATGATTTTCACTCAAAGTCCTCAGAGGATGGGATGCTCTCAAATGACAAGTGTCAGTTTCTCTCGGAGTAGCCAACCAACTAGTGGTTGTAGGGGGGCGGCTATTGATAGCCTAGGGAGCAGCCCGACATGATAAGACATAAATGCCCTTCAATGATATGACCGTTAGGTGGGTAGATATTTTGGGATAGCTGGCGCATAGCACAGCAATGGTCGGAATTTTGAGTAGCAAATTCCTCAGGGCTATCATGTTCCTCACTATTTAGGCAATCCTCGCTGGCGAATTCCTAACTCCTCAGTCAGAACAAATTCCTGAGAGACCAAAAGAACTTCGTCTTTCTCACTAAAGAAATTGACTGAACTGTATGAGATTTCCAATGGCTTCACTCGAAGGGATTGGTAGGTGTAGGATTTTCAGTTGAGCATCACATGGAAAATTTTCCTTAGTATTTCCTCGACCCTCTTTAACAGTACGGTGTTTCCTATGACTTAAGAAAGAGAAAATGAAACTACGAAAACAAAAGTCTTCATGCTTCATGTTCCTCAAATGAATACCAAGTCTTCATGATCAAACCAATTTATTCACTTTCAAAGTCTTCAGAAAATCTTCAGAAATCCAAAGTTTTCAGTCGAAGAACTTCATTTTTAGGGGCGACTTTCTTTGTAAATATTGAACTCCTCATAGACTTATAGACCTATGTACACTCATAAACGCATCAGTCCCATAACCTATAAGTCTTCAATACACCAAAATCACTGTTGGGTTGGCGTATTTCGAGATTAGGATTTGTCACTCCGATTGTCGGAGAGGTATCTCTGGGCCCTCTCGGTAATGCACATCACATAAGCCTTGCAAGCATTGCAACTAATGAGTTAGTTGTGAGATGATGTATTATGGAACGAGTAAAGAGACTTGCCGGTAACAAGATTGAACTAGGTATTGAGATACCGATGATCGAATCTCGGGCAAGTAACATACTGATGACAAAGGGAACAACGTATGTTGTTATGCGGTCTGGCCGATAAAAGATCTTCGTAGAATATGTAGGAGCCAATATGAGCATCCAGGTTCCGCTATTGGTTATTGACCGGAGACGTGTCTCGGTCATGTCTACATTGTTCTCGAACCCGTAGGGTCCGCACGCTTAAGGTTTCGATGATAGTTATATTATGAGTTTATGAGTTTTGATGTACCGAAGTTTGTTCGGAGTCCCGGATGTGATCAAGGACATGACGAGGAGTCTCGAAATGGTCGAGACATAAAGATTGATATATTGGAAGCCTATATTTGGATATCGAAAGTGTTCCGGGTGAAATCAGGATTTTACCGGAGTACCGGGAGGTTACCGGAACCCCCCGGGAGGTATATGGGCCTTAGTGGGATTTAGTGGAAGAGAGGAGAGGTGGCCAGGGCTGGGCCGCGCGCCCCTCCCCCCTAGTCCAAATAGGACAAGGAGAGGGGGGCGGCGCCCCCCCTTCCTTCTCTCTCCGCTCTTTCCCCCTCCCGAATCCTATTCCAACTAGGAAAGGGGGGGGGAATCCTACTCCCGGTGGGAGTAGGACTCCTCCTGGCGCGCCAACCTCCTGGCCGGCCGCACCCCCCTCTTGATCCTTTATATACGTGGGCAGGGGGCACCCCTAGATACACAAGTTGATCCACGTGATCATATTCTTAGCCGTGTGCGGTGCCCCCTTCCACCATAGTCCTCGATAATATTGTAGCGGTGCTTAGGCGAAGCCCTGCGACGGTAGTACATCAAGATCGTCACCACGCCGTCGTGTTGACAAAACTCTTCCCCGACACTTTGCTGGATCGGAGTCCGGGGATCGTCATCAAGAAGAACGTGTGCTAGAACTCGAAGGTGTCGTAGTTTCGGTGCTTGATCGGTCGGGCCGTGAAGACGTTCGACTACATCAACTGCGTTGTGCTAACGCTTCCGCTGTCGGTCTACAAGGGTACGTAGATCACACTCTCCCCTCTTGTTGCTATACATCACCATGAACTTGCGTGTGCGTAGGAAATTTTTTGAAATTACTACGTTCCCCAACACAAAAAGTGTACCCCTCTTTTTGTACACCGATGGGAGCCCCCGTGCCTGGGCCACACATAAGCGCAACGCGTTGTTGGGCTAGGCCCAAAAACGGTGCGCGGGCAGGCGGGGCTGTTTTTACCGCGGTATGATTCTTCGCGCGCTGCACTTCCCATGATTCCCGCGCGTGGCACGGCGTGGGAAGGCGCGTGTGACGTGGGAAGCATGCGTGGGGTTGGTTCCCGCGGGCATGCGTCACATCACAGTTAATGTGAAAGGAGGCGGCCCGTGTTTTCCCCCATAAGAAGGAATAACCGTGGGCGCGCTGCTCACTTTCTCCTCTTTCCTCATGCCTTCTCCAATCTCAGAGCCGTCGTTTCCTCTCTTCCTTCCCTCCTAAGCTTCCGTCGTCGCCCGCCATCGTTGCTTCACCATCCCCCTTCCTCAGTCCTCTAACTTTCTTAGCCGCCATGGCGCCCAAATCCGCCAAGGGCAAGGGGGTGGCTAAGGGCGCTGGGACTGTGGAGCCACCGGAGAGTGCGCTATTGGGGGACCGGACGAAATCCGCCTTCTTCTTCCCCTCGATGGTTGATGTTCATGAGCTCCGGGCCTCCTTCAGGCCTCTATGGGGAGTGAAGACGGGGGGAGAGAATTCGGGACATCCGGCGACGCGTGTCATTCCTGCCGCTTGCGCCGATCCTGCCCCAAATCGGTATCCCTTTTTCGTCGATTATCTTTCTTGCGGGTTATGTCCCCCTTTTTCTGATTTTTTCTGCGACGTCATGCACACCTTCGGCTTTCGCCTCTTGGATTTGACTCCGAACGCGGTGGCGTGCATGGCTTTCTTCGCGCATCTTTGCGAAGGCTTTGCCGGGGTGCAGCCCAACACGGCACTCTTCCGCCATTATTTCTCCCCTCGAATCCAACCGGGAGGTGCCGTCTTTGGTTCCGTCACATGGATCCCAAGATCCAAGGGGGCGTACCCGGACGGTGCCGTGAAGGAGAGGTGGGAGGAATGGCGTGGCCGGTGGTGCTGGATTGAAGATGAAGACCCGCCGGAATTCTGCAAGGTCCGTCGAGTGCCGCCGGTCAGCGGCAGCGATTGGAGTGATGTCGACATCGCCGACGGGAGGCTCACTGTCGCCACCACCAGGATTCTCTGGCTCACCCGGGCTGGACTCACCCTTTAGATGATCGGGGCGGACTTCATTCATCGCCGGATCGCCCCGTTGCACAACAAGGGGAGGCCAGCCTGGCTTTTTACGAATCCGGCTGACATTATGCGACTCCGCCCCGGCCTCGACCACAATTTCACGGTGATGGCGCATGCCCACTTCTGCCAGCGGCTTTTTCAGCTTGATGTGGGTCACGACGGCGAGGTCGAATGGACCGGCAAGGCTACGAGGGCTGCCGCAAAGGTCGGCAAGGCCATCAAGGGGCCGTTTTTCAAGTTGACAGCGAGGTGGTCCCTTTGTACAATAATTCACGTCGGTCCGAGATCATCGCTATGATGCCGGACTGTAACGCGCACGGCCCTGTCCGGAGTTGGAAGGAGCCGAAGGATGCTAATGTGCAGCAATTCTTTGACACCCTGATCGAGGTGTATGTCAATGCTGACGCCGAGCGGTGGCTTGTCATGGACACCACCCAGGCAGAGCTGGACTACATCGCCACTAGGGAGAGGGAGGCACAGCTTGCCATGGAGGCCGGCAGTGCCGGGGGTGTGGAGGAAAAGGCCGCAATGGCTGTGGAGGAAGAGGAGCTCACCCGGTGGGCGGCGGCCTCCGGGGAGGTTAGCAGCACCGACACGAGAGCTCCGCTTGTCGAAGATGCGGCCGACGAGTCGTCGGGGGAGGAGGATGTGGCGGCGGGCTCGACGCCAGCCAGGGGAAGAGGGCGAGTCCTGCGGCGGGCTGGCTCTGGCGAGCCGGTCCGGCCCGGCAGGGCTGCGCGGCCTCAATTGACCCTGGAGGGGTCCGGGCGTCATACGAGGGCCACGGCAGCGAAGAGGCTGACGAAGGCCGCTGAGAAGAAGAAGAAAACTGCCCCTTCCCCATCTGGGCACGCACAAACCCCGCCTTCTTCACCTCCTCTGGCAGATGTCGACTCGGATGTTGATGCGGAGCTCCCTTTTGATCTTGGGCCTCTCAGCCCGAAGAGGAAAAGGGGAGTGGTGGAAGAGGAGGAGATGGATGACGAGTAAGTACTCCGTTCCTTACTTCCATTTCCATTCCTCTGAATTAAGTCACTCATCTTGATCCATTTTCGCTTTTGCAGGGATGCAGAGACGTTGGCCCAGAGGGTGAAGAGGGCGAAGGCCTCGGCGAGCAGTCAGCCCCCGGCTGGGGCTTCAAAGACGCCACTGGTGGTCTTGAGCAGCCCGGACAGCAGCCCCCGGCACAGCCCCCAGCGTAAGTTCGTCACCCTCCTCTTATTCGACATGTGGTAGGCATTCGATGCTATGGTGTTGACCTTGTTGGGTTTGCAGGAGGGGAGCGGCAGCAGGAGGAGCCGCAGAGGGCTACCCCCAACACACCACCCCCATCGACTACGCCGCCGCGAGGGGCGTCCCCGGCAAGGGCATCAAGCACGGAGCCCACACCCATGGAGGAAGAGGGGAACTTGGGCGCTGGTGACTCTGCCATGGCGTCAAATGCTGGCGGGGAGGGGACTTCTGCTTCACAGCCTGGCACTGGTGAGTCGCATGTCCTCCGTCTCTGTTTTTTCCTTATTCTTTTTCTTGGCTTCAATGCTCCCATTACTACCCAGGCCCTCCTTCAATAGGTATGGAGGACGTGGATACTGTTGTTGGGAATATTGCTGAGGAGGCCGCGGCGGAGGCCGATAGGATTGCCGCCGAGGAGGCCGCCAAAGATGCTGACGAGGCCGCCGCTGGTGAGGCCTCCAAGAATGATGCCGAGGACACCGCTGCGGGGGCTGCCAAGGCGACCAGCGAGGCTTCTGCCGAGGGCGCTAGCAGTGGGCCTGCCGGGGAAGCCGGCAAGGCCACCGCCAAGGAAGAGGTGGTTGATGATCAGCCTCCTTCCTCCTCAACCTCGGGCCCCGGCAGATACCTGAAGGTGGGCGACGATATTTTCGTCCATCTTCCAGGGGCGTTAAGTTCCCGAGTGCCCACCAAAGGGGAAGTCTTTGACGGCGAGGTGCTTGCCGCCACTGGGCTCGAGGTTGTTGATGAGTCGGGCGTTGGCGGCGATGGTTCTCCAGAAGAGCAGCTTTTTCGTGCCATGGGGGCCAATTTCCGGAAGCTCCAAGCGCTCTACCGTGCTCGCCTGGACAAGGTCAAGTCCAGGATGGCAACGGTGGACAACGCGGAGGTGGACTTCAAGGCGCGCGTTGCTGAGACGCAGACCTGGTTTCACCAGACTCGCGAGGAGCAGAGGGCCTTTCAGGAGGAATTGGCCGAGCGCGATGTAGATCTCACCATGAAGATGGCTGACATCGAGAAGGCCCAGGAAAAGGCGGCGAACTTGGCTGCCGCGGCCGAGGCTGCCCGGAACCAGCATCAAGCCGCATTGGATTCCCAGGAAGAGGACCTCTCCATGCGTGAGGCGTAGCTTGCCGCAACGCTCCGCGGCAAGGATGAGGAGCTCGAGGCCCTTGTCGTGTGATGGACTCGCGAGCTAGAGCAGAGGCACAAAGAAGCACTCGATGCCCAAGCTCTGGCCCATACCGGCAAGGTGAAGGAGTTGAAGGTAGAGCAGGACGAGCTGAAGGAGCAGGCCCTCAAGCTGTCCAATGAGAAGAGCACGCTCAACAGCGCCTTGGTAGAGGCGCAAGGAGCGGTCATCAGCAGGGCTGGGGAGCTCTCCGAAGCGCAAAACTCCATCAGAGATGAAGCTGGAGAATCTCGAGAAGATGTTGTCGGAGAGCACGGCTCGGGAGGAGACCTTGACCAGGAGCCTGGAGGAGGAGAAGCAGCTGCGGGCGAACGAGGCCGCCTCCCACCAGGAATATGTGGCGGGCGAGAACAGATGGATCAGCCGTTGGAGGACATCACCGGCAGGGTCACCTCGCAGTTGGCCACCATGGGGATGCCAAACGTGAGGTATGCCCCTGAGCGCAGCGGGACCGTCAATGCCAAGCTGACCCAGTTCTTCGAGGGCGTCCTTGGAGCCTTGGCTTATCTTCACTCCAGCAGAGCGGCCATGTTGGCTGGGGAGGCCCGGTGACTTTGCCGGAGGGTCGTGACCAAGGTCCTCACCAAGATGGCATACTGGAATCCCGACCTTGACTTCGAGGCCGCGATGGATAGCTTGCCGGATGGTACTGACCTCACGGTGCTCAAGGAGCGCATCAAGCCCATCATCGACTGCATCAACGAAATCAAGAGGGTGGAAGGCCAGCGCCGGGATTAGGCATCCCGTTCTTCTTCGCCACTGCGGGTTCCCGACCAAGACAAATTTTATCTTTAGTTAGAACTGCAGCAATGATGTGATGTAACATAACTTTTGCAGTACTCTTAATTTCATGCATGTTATTTCCCCGTTCAATTCCTCTTTGTATGCGCGCCCTACGTCGATTGGGTAGGCTCGCCGGCACGGAAGCCCCTAGCGGTGTTTTGGGGACGGATCCCCATGGGCCTGCTGGGTATGTGTGCTGCGGGACGAGCCACCTTTCCGTTCTGAACGCGGCCGCTCGAACTGTCGAGCTTGACTCGAGTCAGAATCGAGGGCGTTGTTGATCACGGAAGGCTACTCTGCCATTCTCGACGCAGCCGCTTGAGCTGTTGAGCGGACTCGAAACAGGGCAAGGGCGTTGCCGATCGTGGGAGAGCCCCCTGGCGTGCAGGTTTCTCATACAAAAGTGTGACATCTCCGGGGGGAATAACCTCATATAAGAAGGATAGAACAAATAAGGGTTCAGTGCAACTTAGCTTCTGTTTGCAATCTCTCGAGTGCCGATCTTCTAGCCTCCTTTCTTCTCCAAGGGTCACGAAGATGAAGGAGTGTCGGGCTAACTGCTAAAGCCGATTCTCACAACTGCGTCCCCCTACGTGGCGCGCCAAAGATGTCGGTGGGAATGACATCTATGGGATCACAAGAATCCCTACTGTGGTTAGCGGGGCGCGGGGTTGTGAGAAGAGCGGATCAAACAAATAGCACACGGTTCGTTTATCCAGGTTCGGGCCACGAGGATGCATAAAACCCTACTCCTGCTTTGGTGGATTGTATATCTGTGTTCTTGAGCTAGCCATGGGGCGTGAGGAGCTCCAAAAAGCCGAATCCTTCCTCTGGTCGCCTCGGGCCTCCTTTTATAGAAAAAAGGGGTTGCCACAGTGGCACACAGGAGGTGGAAAGGGTACAATGCTGCGAGGTTATCCCTCGCATCACATGACAAGTCACATTTAATGCGTCTTGCTTAGGTGTCCTTCCTTTATCGGGGATGGGGGAGAAACATGTCTCGTCCATCGCCGCTCCTTCTTGTGTCGACACGCGCCCTGGCCAGCGATGCCTGCGATGCCATGTAGGTAGGCAGGCAGCTAAGGTGGTGCAGTGGTGGGTCTTCACAAAGATCTGCATGCCACCACGCAGGTGCCTGCCCAGCTGGTTGGGTCGGCAGCTGCATGCATGCTGTGGTGGAGGTTTTGTCAGCGTGGGCCTGATGGTGGCCCTGCGTGTAACACCCTAGATGCGGCTATATCTCCCACGTGTCGAGGCACGACTTAGAGACATAACCGCATTGAAAGCAATGTCGCAAGTCAGGAAATCATTACAACATCCCATGTAATATATAATAAAAGGGGAGATACATAGCTGGCTTACACTCGCCATGTCACATCAGAGTACATAAATAACATCCATCATACAAACACTCATGGCCCGACTACGGCGCCAAAATATAAGAAAACCCAACATGCGACAAGGCCCTGAATCGAACCCCAACTAGGCACCACTACTGATCATCGGGAAAGGAAACATAATAACGCTGAGAGTCCTCGTCGAACTCCCACTTGAGCTCGTAATCGTCACCTGGAGCGGAATCACCTGGACCTGCATCTGGAGTTATAGTATCTGTGAGCCACAGGGACTCAGCAATCTCGCACCCTCGCGATCAAGACTATTTAAGCTTATAGGAAGGATAGGCAAATATATGTGGAGCTGCAGCAAGCGACTAGCATATGGTGGCTATCTTATTCGCAAAAGAGAGCGAGAAGAGGAGGCAAGGCACGAGCGAGAAAACTAGAGAGCAACCTGCGCAAACATAACTCCAACACCGTGTCCACTTCCCGGACTCCGCCGAGAAGAGGCCATCACGGTAACACACTCAGTTGATTCATTTTAATTAATTAAGGTTCAAGTTATCTACAACCAGACATTAACAAATTCCCATCTGCCCATAACCGCGGGCATGGCTTTCGAAAGTTCAATCCCTGCAGGGGAGTCCCAACTTAGCCCATGACAAGCTCTCACGGTCAACGAAGGAATAGACCTCCACCCGAGACACACCGATCAGACTCGGTAACCCGGTACAACAAGACAATTCGACAGGTTAAAACAAGACCAGCAACACCGCCCGAATGTGCCGACAAATCCCGATAGGAGCTGCACATATCTCTTTCTCAGGGCACACTCAGATAAGCAATCCGTACAACTAAAACCAGCCCTTGAGTTTCCCCGAGGTGGCGCTGCAAGGGGCTCTAGTTTGGACCAACACTCAGAGGAGCACTGGCCCGGGGGGGTAAATAAGATGACCCTTGAGTCTGCAGAACCCAAGGGAAAGAAAAGGCTAGGTGGAAAATGGTAAAACCAAGGTTGGTCATTGCTGGACAAGCTTTAATCAAGGCGAAATATCGAGGGGTTCCCATTATAACCCAACCGCGTAAGGAACGCAAAATCCAGGAACATAACACCGATATGACGGAAACTAGGGCGGCAAGAGTGGAACAAAACACTAGGCGAGAGGCCGAGCCTTCCACCCTTTACCAAGTATATAGATGCATTAAGATAACATAGCAATATAATGATATCCCAACAAGTAAATAAAAGATGTTCCAACAAGGAACGGCCTCCAATCTTCACCTGCAACTAGCAACGCTATAAGAGGGGCTGAGCAAAGCGGTAACATAGCCAGTCAACGGTTTGCTAGGACAAGGTGGGTTAGAGTTTTAACATGGAAATTGGGAGGCTGACAAGCAAATGGTAGGCATCATAGCATTGGCATAGCAAGAGCGAGCAAACTAGCATAGCAAAGATAGTAGTGATTTCGAGGGTATGATCATCTTGCCTGCACAGTTGTCAGAGTTGACTGGATCCTCACAAGCAAACTCAACGGGCTCCTTGGTAGCGAACTCGTCTCCTGGCTCTACCCAACAAGACAAACAAGCAACAAGAATACAATCAACCACGTGCAAGACCAAGCAGTATGATGAAATGATGATATGCTATGCGGGATGCGATGAGGGATGCAAAATGCAAGATATGACAGGAAATGCATGAACCTGGCCCCAACTTGGAAAACCAGGTGTGCCACTGGATAGAGGGGATGAAATCGCTTGAAAACGATATAAAGATCATCGGAATCGGAGTTACGGTTTGGAAATGGCAAGCGTTTTAAGATATGACACCGGTCTGCAATTTACAGCAAGTAGGCATCTAAATGCAACGGAATGAACATGCTAAAGCCACCAAACATGACAACAAAATACATGTCAGAGATGCACACAAGATGCTTAACAAAAGACTAGCACTGAGCCACGGCCAATTCATCCATTATGAGGTTCAAACAAGCATGGCAAAAATGCAAATGCAAAACAGATTCCAGACTTAGTGAAATTAACACTAGTCTGAAATTTCAGATCACGAAGCCCTCTTCGGAGCAGCAAAACAACATGATACATGAACTGATTAAGACAAGTAAAAACATGGCATTGAGCTACTCAACAAGCTTAAAAAAAGTCCCAAAGTGACCTGAGGCCAAAAGGGATCACAAAATATACTAACGGGCACACGAACATAGCTAAAACACAATCAGTTTTCAGACTTAGTGAAAACTGAGACATGCTGAAATATAACTCACGAAGGCACGTAAACGAGCTCGATGCAC
This sequence comes from Triticum urartu, assembly GCF_056163025.1. Lineage (NCBI taxonomy): Eukaryota > Viridiplantae > Streptophyta > Magnoliopsida > Poales > Poaceae > Triticum > Triticum urartu. Next base: position 367,455,654 of record NC_141875.1, read on the forward strand.
TCACTACGGTGCAAGTCATGGCAAGGCAAGCATACATCCATTAAGAAGGCACAAAATTCTAGATATACATGGCAAGAACAATGGCATAGCATGCACGGATCAACTATAATAACACCGGCAAAATCGCAAACGAGTTGACGATCTGCCCAGATTCACCATGAAGCAAAAGTAGGGCTCGATTGACTCAAGCTAGGTTGCTCCATAATTGCAAACAAAGAAACGGATGGATAGAGCATAACATGATTAACAAAACTCCTTTACTGATCATCCTCAAAAGAGGCACGGATCACTAGGAAACAAGCTGAACATATGGCATCATGAACTAAATAATCCCAGACTTAGTGAAAACTACTAAGTCTCTCAAAACAGATTTACCGGGTGCCTCACTTTGCAAGCTTGCACAAGTCACCACACACATCCTAAAAATGCATGGGTTGCACCTCTGGAAAGAAGACAAAATGCTTAACAAAACATATGAAGGACTCACAGGCATATCATGCACACAATAATCATGGCAAAAATGAGAAAAGTCTAAGATGAACTAGCAGATCTGACAATTAACTCACGAAGCCTCCTTCTAACAGCATTTTGGGCATCAAGATGAGCTCAAATGAAAATTATGCAATGGAATGAAATGATGTACTCGTTGAGGCGAACATTTTGATATATTATATGCCCAAATCGGAGCTACGGATGCAGAGATACGGACGGTCAAAGTAGGCATAAAAAACAGGGGAGAGGGAGAAAAAGTCAACCGAGATATTTGTTTTGGATCTAGATCTGGCCGGCTGCACTGTTCATCGACGCGGAAACCGAGGACGCCGGCGAGCTCGACGTCGCCGGAGATGGCCGCCCGGTGTGGATGCCGAGGCGGCCGGAGAGAGGGAAGGCGAGGCCGGCTCGGGCGGCGGCCGGGCCGGGCGGCGGCGAGCGCCGGGGAGGCGGCGAGGCGTCGGGCGGAGGAGGCGGCGAGCTCCGGCGCCAGTGTCGATGGCGCGGTGGTGGCGCGGGCTCCCGGAGCCGTGGAAGACGGGCGGCGCGGCGACCTCGGGCGCGGGGCGGCGAGTGGCCCGCGGAGGCGGCGTCGAGGGCCGGGACTTGGGCCCTCGGGCCCGTGGCGGCGGCGATGTGGACCTGAGGGCGCGGGCGAATGAGGGGGCTCCGCGTGGCGCTGGCGGCGGAGGTCGGACACGTCCGGCGCCAGCGGACGTTGTCCGGCACGCGGGAGGGGGGAAGATCTGTTTTTTTACTAGGGTTTGGACGAGGAGATCCGGGATTTTGGAGGAGGGGCTATTTATAGACATAAGTGGAGCTAGGAGAGTCCAAATGAGGTGCGGTTTTCGGCCACGCGATCGTGATCGAACGCTCTAGGACATGGAGCAGAGTTTGGTGGATTTTGGGCCAAAATTGAAGGGTGTTTGGCTGCAACACACATGAGGCCTTTTCGGTCCCTCGGTTAACCGTTGGAGTATCAAACGAAGTCCAAATGGCACGAAACTTGACAGGCGGTCTACCGGTAGTAAACCAAGGCCGCTTGGCAAGTCTCGGTCCAATCCAGAAATGTTTAATCCCCACACACGAAAGAAAGCTAGAAATGGCCACCGGAGGAGAATGAAGCGCCGGAATGCAAAACAGACAACGGGGAAAATGCTCGAATGCATGAGATGAACACGTATGCAAATGCAATGCACATGATGACATGATATGAGATGCATGAAAACGAAAACAACACACGGAGACAAAACCCGAACCCGAGGAAATAAATATAACTTAACGCCGGAAACGGCAAGAGTTGGAGTACAAATTGGGAAAGTTACATCCGGGGTGTTACACTGTGGGTGTCCTCGGTAAGGGCCTTGCCGGGGCCCCGGCAAGGGTCTTGCCGAGGTGCCTGCTGTCATCCTCAGCAAGGCGCTTGCCGGGGGCCTCGTGGTCTTCCTTGGCTGGGATCCTGCCAAGGGTTGTCGTCTCCTTAGTGCGTTTCTGATCTTGAATGTCTTCACAAAGATCTGCATGCCACCACAGGGATGTCTCCCGAATCCTTGCCCTTTGGGGGCAGTGGACTCAAGGGTGATTTGCTCCGTAGGCGCGGGACGAGTCGCCGCGGCAAGGGTCTTGCCGGGGCTGCTAGAACTGTCTCCCGGCAAGGATCTTGCCGGGGGAGTCCGCTTCGTCCCCTTTGCTCTTTGTGGTCTTGTCCTTGGCGTCGTTCTAGTTCTCTTGAGCTTCGGTCTTACCCTGGCTCACCTCCCTTGCCTTGCTTGGTGTGGTGGTATCCGCAGCTCAGACTGCCCGTGCACAGTTATAGGGGTACACAAAGTGTACCCCTCTTTTTGTACACCGACAGTGTTAGAATCATTATGATGTAATCTAGATTATTGGCTCTAGTGCAAATGGGAGACTGAAGGAAATATGCCCTAGAGGCAATCATAAAGTTGTTATTTATATTTCCTTATATCATGATAAATGTTTATTATTCATTCCAGAATTGTATTAACCGGAAACTTAGTACATGTGTGAATACATAGACAAACAGAGTGTCACTAGTTTGCCTCTACTTAACTAGCTCATTGAATCAATGATGGTTATGTGTCCTAACCATAGACATGAGTTGTCATTTGATTAACGGGATCACATCATTAGAGAATGATGTGATTGACTTGACTCATCCGTTAGCTTAGCACGATGATCCTTTAGTTTGTTGCTATTGCTTTCTCCATAACTTATACATGTTCCTATGACTATGAGATCATGCAACTCCCGAATACCGGAGGAACACTTTATGTGCTACCAAACATCACAACTTAACTGGGTGATTATAAAGGTGCTCTACAGGTGTCTCTAATGGTGTTTCTTGAGTTGGCATAGATCGAGATTAGGATTTGTCACTCCGATTGTCAGAGAGGTATCTCTGGGCCCTCTCGGTAATGCACATCAATATAAGCCTTGCAAGAAATGTAGCTAATGTGTTAGTTATGGGATTTAGAATTACGGAATGAGTGAAGAGACTTGCCGGCAACGAGATTGAACTAGGTATTGAGATACCGACGATCGAATCTCGGGCAAGTAACATACCGATGACAAAGGGAACAACGTATGTTGTTATGCGGTTTGACCGATAAAGATCTTCATAGAATATGTAGGAACCAATATGAGCATCTAGGTTCCGCTATTGGTTATTGACCGGAAATGTGTCTCGGTCATGTCTACATAGTTCTCGAACCCGTAGGGTCCGCACGCTTAACGTTCGGTGATGATCTGTATTATGAGTTTATGTTTTTTGATGTACCGAAGCTAGTTCGGAGTCCCGGATATGATCATGGACGTGACGAGGAGTCTCAAAATGGTCGAGACATAAAGATCGATATATTGGATGACTATATTTGGACGTCGGAATGGTTCCGGGTGAGTTCAGGCATATACCGGAGCACCGGGAGGTTATCGGAACCCCCGGGAGGTATATGGGCCTTATTGGGCCATAGTGGGAGAGAATAGAGGGAAGCCTAGGAGGGGGCACACCCCCTCAACCCCAATCCGAATTGGGTGGGGGGGCATCCCCCCTTTCCTTTCCACTCTCTCCCCCTTCCTTCCACTCCTAGTCCAACTAGGGAAGGGGGGGAATCCTACTCCCGGTGGGAGTAGGACTCCCCATGGGATGCGCCATAGGAGGGCCGGCCCTCCCCCTCCTCCACTCCTTTATATACGGGGGAGGCGGTCACCCCATAGACACACAAGTTGATCATTGATCTTTTAGCAGTGTGCGGTGCCCCCGTCCACCATAATCCACCTTGGTCATATCGTAGCGGTGCTTAGGCGAAGCCATGTTCCGGTAGCATCATCATCACCGTCATCACACCGTCGTGCTGACGAAGCTCTCCCTCGACACTCTGTTGGATCGTGAGTTCGTGGGACGTCAGCAAGCCTTATTTTTTCCAGGGCGAAGGACACCTTATACAAGAAGATGGGTGTCGGAGGCCTGCCAACTGGCCCACGAGCCAGGGGGCGCGCCCAGGGGGTAGGGCACGCCCCACCCTCGTGGACGGTGGCTGGCTCCCCTCTAGTGCTTTCTTCGCCCAATATTTTTAATATATTCCAAAACTGACTTTCGTGGAGTTTCAGGACTTTTGGAGTTGTGCAGAATATGTCTCTAATATTTGCTCCTTTTCCAGCCCAGAATTCCAGCTGGCGGCATTCTCCCTCTTCATGTAAATGTTCTAAAATAAGAGAGAAACGGCACAAGTATTGTGACATAATGTGTAATAACAGCCCATAATGCAATAAATGTCGATATAAAAGCATGATGCAAAATGGACGTATCAACTCCCCCAAGCTTAGACCTCACTTGTCCTCAAGCGGAAGCCGATATCAAAAAATATGTCCACATGTTTAGAGATAGAGGTGTCGAAAAAATAAAATACGGACATGAGGGCATCATGATCATTCTTAGAATAGCAACATATATATATATATATGTATGTATGTATAGTCATATGATTTCTTATGCTAAAGTAACAATCTTATTCACAATGTAAAGTATGAATCAGAAACTTCATTGAAAACTAGCAAACTATAATCTCAGTCATTGAGGCAATTGCAATTTATCATAACATAGGAAAGAGTCAATATAAGAGCTTTTCAGCAAGTCCACATACTCAACTATCATTTAGTCTTTCACAATTGCTAACACTCACGCAATACTTGTGGGTATGAAGTTTTAATCGGACATAGAGAAAGATAGGGGCTTATAGTTTTGCCTCCCAACCTTTTACCTCAAGGGTAATGTCAACAATAATGCTTTATGAAAACCCACATCCAATTAGCTATATATATCAGGATATTTCCAACATATCGTGCTTGCCAAAGGATAAAATGTAAAAAGGAAAGGGGAAGACCACCTTGACTCTTGTATAAAGTATGAGACAAAAATAAAAGATAGGCCCTTCGCAGAGGGAAGCAGAGGTTCTCATGTGTTTTTATGGTTGGATGCATGGAATCTTGATGCAAAAGAACGTCACTTTATATTGCCACTTGTGATAGGGACCTTTATTATGCAGTCCGTCGCTTTTATTTCTTCCATATCACAAGCTCGTATGAAGCTTATTTTCTCCACACTAATAGATCATACACATTTAGAGAAAAAATTTATTGGTTGCAATAATGACAACTTACTTGAAGGATCTTACTCAATCCATATGTAGATATGGTGGACTCTCATGACAAAACTGGGTTTAAGGATATTTGGAAGCACAAGTAGTATCTCTACTTGGTGCAAAGAATTTGGCTAGCATGAGGGGGAAAGGCAAGCTCAACATGTTGGATGGTCCATGAAATATAATTTATTTCGGAAATAAGAAAACATAACCCACTACGTTGTCTTCCTTGTCCAGCATCATCTTTTTAGCATGTCATATTTTAATGAGTGCTCACAATCATAAAAGATGTCCAAGATAGTATATTTATATGTGAAAACCTCTCTTTCTTTATTACTTCTTATTAATTGCAACGATGACCAAAACTATGTTTGCCAATTCTCAACAAATTTTATTCATCATACTCTTTATATGTGAAGTCATTGCTCTCCATAAGATCAATATGATCTCTTTATTTCTTTTTATTCTTACTTTTTTTTCTTTTATTCCCTTAAGATCATAGCAAGATAACCAAGCCCTCGACTCAAAACTAATCTTTATTATATATAGCTCACGGACTCGATTACATAGATAAGGATCAACACAAAAAACTCAAAGCTAGATCATACTAAACTTTATTCTACTAGATCAAGATATAACCAAAAGGATCGAACTAAGAAAAGCGGTAAAGATAGAAGTGTCATGGTGATACGATACGGGGGCACTCCCCCAAGCTTGGAAGTTGCCAAGGGGAGTGCCCATACCCATGTATTTAGTTCTCCTTTGGTGGTGAAGAAGATGGTGGTGGTGATGACAGTTGTGCCTTCGGCTTTTTTATATTGTAGTTGAGGAGAGCAATTTCCTCCTTTAAATCATCGACCTCCGACTCCAGCTTCAAGATCTTGTGACATAAATCTACTTTGCTCTTCTGCCGAAAATGAGAAGGAATAGATCGGTTATTAGACCAGTTAGCCCTCTTAGAGAGACTAGACTTTTTGAACTTCACATGCATATGCCCAGGTTGAGGTAAAGGAACATCCTCCTACTCCAAACTTGAATAATCGATGCTCATCAAATGAGAATCCTCCTCATCATCCGTAGTTCGACCATAAGGAGATAGGTCCCCATAGATCTTTGGGTCAGCAATGAGATGTGAGACATAGCTCTCTCCGTCGGACTCTTGAGATGACATCTTGCTCTAAATCTGCTGTAGAAACAACTCAAAACAAAAATAGAGGATTGTGTCGTGGTATAGTGGTCAAAACCTTCGGGAGATTATATAATGAATATTTACCAACCAAAAGAAGTATTGTGTAAGAAAACAGAGTCCGGAGGGCACACGAGGTGCCCATGAGGCAGGGGGCGCGCCCTCCACCCTCGTGGACGCCTCGTGTCCTTTCCAGACTGCTTCTTATTTTCCTATTTTCTTAAATATACCAAAATGCAGAAAAAATGCTATTAGAACTGTTTTGGAGTCGGTTTACTTACCGTACCACATACCTATTCTTTTTTGAAGTCTGAAACGTTCTGGAAAGTGTCCCGTATGTACTCCTCCGGGGTTATGGTATTAATAACATTGGTTTCAACATTTATGGGATTACCTGAGATATAATGTTTGATTCTTTGACCGTTCACCACCCTCGGATTTGTACCTTCAAAGTTGTTGATTTTTATGGCACCGGAACGATAGATCTCCTTGATAATGTAAGGGCCTTCCCATTTAGAGAGGAGTTTTCCTGCAAAAAAACCTTAAACGAGAGTTGTATAACAGAACATAATCACCTACATTAAACTCACGCTTTTTTATCCTTTTGTCATGCCATCTTTTAACTTTTTCTTTAAACAGTTTGGCATTCTCATAGGCATGGGTTCTCCATTCATCAAGTGAGCTAATGTCAAATAGTCTCTTCTCACCGGCAAGTTTGAAATCATAATTGAGCTCTTTAATGGCCCAATATGCCTTATGTTCTAGTTTTAGAGGTAAGTGGCATGCTTTTCCATAAACTATTTTATATGGAGACATACCCATAGGATTTTTATATGCAGTTCTATAGGCCCATAATGCATCATCAAGTTTCTTGGACCAATTCTTTCTAGACCTATTAACAGTCTTTTGCAAAATTAATTTAAGCTCTCTATTACTCAGTTCTACTTGACCACTAGACTGTGGGTGGTATGGAGATGCAATTCTATGATTAACATCATACTTAGCAAGCATTTTACGAAAAGCACCATAAATAAAATGTGAACCACCATCAGTCATTAAGCATCTAGGGACTCCAAACCTCGGAAAAATAACTTCTTTAAGCATCTTAATAGAGGTGGTATGATCAGCACTACTAGTTGGAATAGCTTCTACCCACTTAGTAACGTAATCAACATCAACTAAAATATGTGTGTACCCATTAGAGGAAGGAAACGGTCCCATATAGTCAAAGCCCCAAACATCAAATGGTTCAATAACAAGTGAATAGTTCATAGGCATTTCTTGACGTCTAATAATATTACCAATTCTTTGGCATTCATCGCAAGGCAAGACAAACTTACAGGCATCTTTGAAAAGAGTAGGCCAATAAAAACCGGATTGCAATACCTAATGTGCAGTTCTATCTCCAGCGTGGCGTCCTCCATAAGCCTCGGAGTGACACTTGCGTAGGATCTGTTCCTATTCATGCTCAGGTACACAATGTCTAATAACACCATCTACTCCTTTATAATGGTGTGGATCATCCCAGAAGTAATGTCTTAAATCATAGAAAAACTTTTTCTTTTGCTTGTATGTGAAACTAGGTGGTATAAATTTAGCAACAATGTAATTAGCATAATCAGCATACCATGGAGCAGTACAAGAAGCATTTATGATAGCTAATTGTTCATCAGGAAAGCTATCATCTATAGGTATTGGGTCATAAAGAACATTCTCTAACCTAGACAAGTTGTCTGCAATGGGGTTCTCAGCTCCCTTTCTATCAATAATATGCAAATCAAATTCTTGTAGCAAGAGAACCCATTTGATTTGTCTAGGTTTAGCATCTTTCTTTTCCATAAGATATTTAATAGCAACATGATCAGTGTGAACAGTTACTTTAGAATCAGCAATATAAGGTCTGAACTCATCACAAGCAAATATAACTACTAAAAATTCTTTTTCAGTAGTAGCATAATTTCTCTAGGCACTATATAGAGTTTTACTAGCATATTGGATAACATTTAATTTCTTATCAACTCCTTGTCCTAGAACAACACCTACAGCATAATCACTAGCAACACAAATAATATGAAAGGGTAAATTCCAATCAGGTGGCTTAACAATAGGTGCAGAAATCAAGGATTTCTTAAGTATTTCAAATGCTTCTACACAATCATCATCAAAGAAAAAAGGAACATCTTTTTGTAAGAGATTAGTCAGAGGCCTATAAATTTTTGAGAAGTCTTTAATGAACCTCCTATAAAAGTCGTCATGACCAAGGAAACTTCTTATACCTTTAATGTCTTTAGGACATGACATCTTTTCAATAGCATCAACTTTGGCTTTATCAACTTCAATACCTCTTTCAGAAACTTTATGCCCCAAGACAATACCTTCATTAACCATAAAGTGGCACTTCTCCCAATTCAAGACAAGATTAGTTTCTTCACATCTCTGCAAAACTCGATCAAGGTTGCCTAAGCAATCATGAAAAGAAGTTCCATACACGGAGAAATCATCCATGAAGACCTCAACAATCTTTTCACAAAAGTCAGAGAATATAGCAGTCATACATCTTTGAAATGTAGCAGGTGTATTACATAAACCAAAAGGCATACGTCTATAAGCAAAGGTACCGAAAGGGCAAGTAAAAGTGGTCTTTTCCTGATCCTCTTTCGACACAGGTATTTGAGAGAAACCAGAATAACCATCTAGAAAGCAAAAATGTGTATGTTTGGATAATCTTTCTAGCATTTGATCAATAAAAGGTAAAGGTTAATGATCCTTTCTAGTAGCTTTATTTAATTTCCGGAAATCAATTACCATTCTATAACCTGTAACAATTCTTTGTGGGATCAATTTATCTTTATCATTAGGAACAACAGTAATACCTCCCTTCTTAGGGACACAATGGAGAGGGCTTACCCACTGACTATCAGCAACAGTATAAATTATACCTGCCTCCAGAAACTTTAGTATTTCATGTCTTACCACTTCTTTCATCTTAGGATTTAACCGTCGTTGGTAATCAACAACCAGTTTGGCATCATTCTCCAATTTTATTTTGTGTTGGAATAGAGTGGGACTAATGCCCTTAATATCATCAAGAGTATATCCAATAGCAGCATGGTGCTTCTTCAGAGTTTTCAATAATTTCTCTTCTTCCTGCTCTAAAAGGTTGGCACTAATAATAACAGGATATATCTTCTTTTCATCAAGATAAGCATATTTAAGAGTATCAGGTAATGGTTTAAGCTCGAACACGGGATCACCCTTGGGTGGAGGAGGATCCCCTAGAATTTTAACAGGCAAGTTGTGTTTCAATATAGGTCCCTGTTTAAAGAATACTTCATCTATTTCCCTTCTTTCATTCATAAACATATCATTTTCATGGTCTAGCAAATATTGTTCTAAAGGATCATTAGGAGCCATGACAATGGAAGAAACACCAATAATTTCATCATTACTAGGCAATTCTTTATCATGGGGTTGTCTACGGAATTTAGCAAAATTAAAATCATGAGATATTTCCCCTAAACCAACAGTAACATTATCCTTTTTGCAGTCTATCTTAGCATTAACAGTATTCAAGAAGGGTCTACCTAATATAATGGGACAAAAGTCATCTTGTGGGGAACCAAGAACAAGAACATCAGTAGGACATTTAACTTTCCCACACAAGACTTCAACATCTCTAACAATCCCAACTAGTGAAATAGTATCTCTATTGGCAAGCTTAATTGTAACATCAATACCTTCTATCTCAGCAGGTGCAATATCATGCATAATTTCTTCATATAAAGAATGAGGTATTGCACTCGCACTAGCACCCATGTTACATAAGCCATGATAGCAATGATCTCCTATTTTAACAAAAACAACAGGCATGCCTACAATAGGTCTATGTTTATCTTTAGTATCGGCTCTAGCAATTCTAGCAGCTTCATCACAAAAGTAAATAACATGCACATCAATATTATCGACCAAGAGATCCTTAACCATAGCAACACTAGGTTCAACTTTATTTTGCTCAGAGGGTGTAGGTGTTCTAGCATTACTCTTACAAACCACAGTTGAAGCTTTAGCATGATCCTTTATTCTAACAGGGAAAGGTGGTTTCTTAATATAAGCGGTAGGAACAATAGGATCAACATTATAAGTGATAGTATTTTCTTCAACTTTAATTGGTTCAACTACTTTTACTTCAATGGGAGGATGATATTTAAACCACTTACCCTTAGAGAGATCAACATGAGTAGCAAATGATTCACAGAAAGAAGCTATTATCTCAGAGTCAAGTCCATATTTAGTGCTAAATTCACGAAAAGGATCGATATCCATGAAAGATTTAATGCAATCAAACTTAGGTGTTATAACTGACTCCTTACCTTTTTCGAGTTCCCAATGTTTAGAGTTGCGTTTAATTCCTTCCAATAAATCCCATTTGAATTCAATAGTCTTCATCATAAAAGAACCAGTACAAGAAGTATCGAGCATGGAGCGATTATTGAGAGAAAGCCGAGCATAAAATTTTTGAATAATCATTTCTTTTGAGAGCTCATGATTGGGGCATGAATATAACATTGACTTAAGCCTCCCCCAAGCTTGAGTGATGCTTTCTCCTTCGCGAGGCCAAAATTTATATATATAATTATGATCACGATGAACCAGATGCATAGGATAAAACTTCTGATGAAATTCCAATTTCAATCGGTTGTAGTTCCATGATCCAATATCATCACATAGCCTAAACCATGGAAATTCCTTTCCATTCAAAGATAAAGGGAAGACCTTCTTATTGATAACATCCTCGGGTATACCTACAAGCTTAAATAATCCACAAACTTCATCCACATAGATTAGGTGCATATCAGGATGCAATATTCGATCTCCTGTAAAAGGATTAGATAGCAGTTTCTCTATAATACCCGAAGGAATTTCAAAGTAAAAAATTTCAGTAGGTTCAGTAGGTTGAGGAGAAACTCTTTGCTCTAATGGTCGGGGTGAAGATACCCCGAACAAGCCCCTCAAAGGATTGTTTTCCATAGTAACAAGTGACAGTTAATTTCAGCACACTATATAAATTTTTCCTTACCAAATTCCACTTACCAAAGACGCTTCACTCCCCGGCAACGGTGCCAGAAAAGAGTCTTGATGACCCACAAGTATAGGGGATTTGGCATAGTCCTTTCGATAAGTAAGAGTATCGAACCCAACGAGGAGCAGAAGGAAATGATAAACGGTTTTCACTAAGGTATTCTCGGCAAGCACTGAAATTATCGGTAACAGATAGTTTTGGGTATAAGGTAATTCCTAACGGGTAACATGTAGTAAAATTAAACAAGGTGCATCAAGGTGGCCCAATCCTTTTTGTAGCAAAGGACAAGCCTGGACAAACTCTTATATAAAGGAAAGCGCTCCCGAGGACACATGGGAATTATCGTCCTAGTTTTCATCATGCTCATATGATTCGCGTTCGTTACTTTGATAATTTGATATGTGGGTGGACCGGTGCTTGGGTAGTGCCCTTCCTTGGACAAGCATCCCACTTATGATTAACCCCTCTCGCAAGCATCCGCAACTATGAAAGAAGAATTAAGGTAAACCTAACCATATCATGAAACATATGGATCAAAATCAGCCCCTTACGAAGCAACGCATAAACTAGGGTTTAAGCTTCTATCACTCTAGCAACCCATCATCTACTTATTACTTCCCAAATCCTTCCCCTAGGCCCAAACAATGGTGGAGTGTCATGTAGTCGACGTTCACATAACACCACTAGAGGAAAGACAACATATATCTCATCAAAATATCGAACGAATACCAAATTCACATGACGACTTATAGCAAGACTTCTCCCATGTCCTCAGGAACAAACGTAATTACTCACAAATCATATTCATGTTCATAATCAGAGGGGTTTTAATATGCATAAAGGATCTGAACATATAATCTTCCATCAAATAAAACAACTAGCATCAACTACAAGGAGTAATCAATACTACTAGCAACCCACAGGTACCAATCTGAGGTTTCGAGACAAAGATCGGATACAAGAGATGAACTAGGGTTTGAGAGGAGACGGTGCTAGTGAAGATGTTAATGGAGATTGACCCCCTCCCGATGAGAGGATCGATGGTGATGATGATGGTGACGATTTCCCCCTCCCGGAGGGATGTTTCCCTGGCAGAACAGCTCCGTCGGAGTCCCTAGATTGGTTCCGCCAAGGTTTCGCCTCGAGACGGCAGTGCTTCGTCCCGAAAGCTTCCGCCTTATTTTTTCCAGGGCGAAAGACACCTTATACCAGAAGATGGGCGTCGGAGGCCTGCCAGGTGGCCCACAAGGCAGGGGGCACGCCCGGGGGGTAGGGCGCGCCCCCCACCCTCGTGGACGGTGGCTGGCTCCCCTCTGGTGCTTTCTTGACCCAATATTTTTAATATATTCCAAAACTGACTTTTGTGGAGTTTCGAGACTTTTGGAGTTGTGCAGAATAGGTCTCTAATATTTGCTCCTTTTCCAGCCCAGAATTCCAGCTGCCGGCATTCTCCCTCTTCATGTAAACCTTGTAAAATAAGAGAGAAAAGGCATAAGTATTGTGGCATAATGTGTAATAACAACCCATAATGCAATAAATATCAATATAAAAGCATGATGCAAAATGGACGTAGCGTCCTCCATGATGGAAAGCACGTTGTAGTGCTTCCACTAGAGTATTCAACACCTCCGGGTTAGTGGAGGCCGTCGTCAGAGCTGATGCACCCCCCTCTTCGAAGGGGGCTGCTAGCGTGATTCCGGAGCCATGTTTGTCTCCGAAATGATGTTCAACCGGGGGCCAGATTGATCAGGGCCCCCACCGTCGGTCGCCATGGGGGTCCCTCCCATGTATTCGGCTGCCATGGTATCACCCTCGGGTGCCTTCTCGGCAGCCTCGCTCGCCCCTCCGCGGCTAGGAGAGGTCCTTCGGAACAGCACCTCAGTGCCATCCGCGGTGATTGCGAAAGGGCTCGCAGTGGTGTCTCGCTCTCTGCCATGTCAGGCGGCAGAGAACTCCCCTCAGATAGCGAATGGTTTGGGAGGTCGCGAGTAGGGCTGAAGGGCACACGATGTAATAAGTTGCATTATAAAACATAATGGACTGAAGACAAATAATTGAGCTTTTGTTACTTATGATTCGGCTAGGGGCTTCACCCTGGGAAGTCTCTTGGGGACTGGTTCGGCCTCCGAATCCGAACCATCCAAGAGGGCCATCTTCCCCCTCTAGGGCACCTCCTCCTTCGGGTCCGTGGAGGCCACCCTCTTCTTATTCCTCCCCCTAAGAGGGGAGTCACTTTCCGCTTCTTCTTCCTCTTCTTCCTCATCTCCCTCGTGGGAGGAGAGGACTTCGGTCTCTCCGGACACTGCGTCTGAAGGACCCTTGTTGCGGAGGCCGCCTCTGGCCTCCTTGCCCTTCTTCTTCTTCTTGGCCTTCTTCCCTGGCGCCTGATATGGCGCCGGGACTAGCATCATTGTCAGTTGGGGTGTGGTTGGGTCTTCCGGCAGTGGTGCCGGACACTTGATACGCTCCGCCTTTGCTATCCAGCCCTGTACGACAGACAGAAAATTCATTATGTCTGAAAACTTATTGATCGAATAGATATTCTGGAACAACATACTTACCGGTGTGGCCGGATTCTCGACGTCAAGACCGATGTCTTCGTTCTTCTTCGGCCACATTTTTTGGGCCTTGAAGAGCAGCTTCCAGATGTCTTCGTGCGTTGTGCCAAAGAAGCGCTTCAAGGTCCGTGGATCTTCCGGATTGAACTCCCACATGTGAGAGGGACAGAGTTTGCAGGGAAGAATCCGGTGGAAGAGCATCACCTGAATCACATTACAGAGACTGGTATTCTTGCCTATCATATTGGTAATATGCTTTTCCAGCATCAACACCTCCGCCGTGGATCCCTAGTCCAGACCCTTAGAGGTCCACGAGGTAAGCCACGTAGGAGGTCTGGATCTGAACTCTGGAGTGGCCACCCATTTGGCATCGCGGGGTTTGGTGATATAGAACCACTCCTGTTACTACACCTTGAAGGTCTCCACAAAGGCCCGCTTGGGCCAAACGGTGTGGGGGAGCTTGCTTACCATGGCGCCACCGCAGTCCGCATGCTGCCCACCTACCACCTTTGGCTTCAGATTGAAGACCTTGAGCCATAGGCCGAAGTGTGGGGGATGCGGAGTAGCGCCTCGCACACGACGATGAACGCCGAGATGTGGAGGAAAGAATTCAGGGCTAGATCATGGAAATCTAGCCCATATTAGAACATAAGGCCCCGGACGAAAGGATGGAGGGGAAACCCTAGCCCACGAAGGAAGTGGGGGATGAATACGACCCTTTCGTCGGGCTCTGGAGTAGGGATGGTTTGATCCTTGGCAAGGAGCATGTGTGCGATGTCCGCAGACAGATATCCCGCCCCCTGGATCTCCCTGATGTCCTTCTCAGTAATGGAGGAGGCCTTCCATTTGCCCTTTGAGCCAGATCCTAACATGGCTAGGGAGGCTGGTTGTGGTGGGAAAAATTGAAGTTCGAGCACTGGAGCTTGAAGATGGGAAGGCAGTAGAAGAAAGAAGGCGTGGGGAAAAAGAGGAATCTTTACCCTCCTATATAGGCAGTGAATATCAAGCGCCCCCTCAAGCCTTAAAACTCGCCTGTTCCCAAGGGGTCATGCGAGTGGCACGGTTGGATTACGCAAAACTGTATTGATGAGAATCCCGTAATAGGCGGGCATGATCTTCGTTTTGACAAGACGTGTCAATGAAGGATGTGCCTCGAAACGCAAAGCATGAGGCGTGAAATGGTTTGAAATGTTAAGAGGCTAGACATGATGTTTCACCGAAAAGAAAAGTTGTCAGTGGAAAGACACTGTTTTGTTTGATATATTGCCTTCATGGCTAAGGGTTGTGACAATTATACAGAGCCGGATATAGTTCTTTTGTTTAGAAAATTGCTTTGGAATATTCAGGAGGAGGAACCCGCCTTGCAATTTTGAAGACAATCCGCGTGCTGAACATATCGTCATTGAAGACTAGTTCAGGGGCTACTGAGGGAGTCCTGGATTAGGCGGTCCTCGGTCGTCTGGGCTATTCGATATGGGCAGAACTAATGGGCTGTGAAGATATAAGGCAGAAGACCTTTCCCCGTGTCCGGTTAGGACTCCCCTATGTGTGGATGGTAAGATTGGTGTCCGAATATGTAATTTCCTTCCTCTGCAAACCGACTCTATACAACCCTCGGCCCCTCCGGTGTGTATATAAACCAGAGGGTTTAGTCCATAGGGACAATCAGAATTCACATAGGCTAGACACCTAGGGTTTAGCCTTTACAATCTCGAGGTAGATCAAATCTTGTAACCCCTATACTCATCAAATACAATCAAGCAGGACATCGGGTTTTACCTCCATTAAGAGGGCCCGAACCTGGGTAAACATTGTGTCCCACTTGTCCCTTGTTACCTTCGATCCTCAGACGCGCAGTTCGGGACCCCCTACCCAAGATCGGCCGATTTTGACACCGACACTTGGCTTGACGACACATCATATTAATTAACTGGATTCTGGATGCATGTGTGACCTAGCTCTACATGATCAACAGTGCCAAGGTTATCTTGCTGAAGCCGAGGCCTCGGTCGAGGCCATTCAAGGGCTCCAGCAACGTCTCCCTTACATGTGAGATGATCTAGGGAGCCCTTCCACTTATGTTGTCTCTCCTGCAAGGTCACTTAATTAATTAGGAGTACTTAAGTAGCACTAATTTATTGCTGCCTAATTTTCCTATCGGGGTTAAAAAATCTTTAGTAGCACCCTATGCTGAATCATGTATGTGTGTATGTGTGTCTGTGGAGGTGAATCATGTGGTTGAGCAAGGAGGGAATCTTGGTAGTGTCATGACATAATAATGCTATTGTTTTGCATGTCAATTTATTGCCATTGGTTCAATGAGGCAATGTTTTGCATATTGCCCATCAGGAATTTGATGCTACTGTTAAAATAATATGTTAATATCTTTCTACCCTTTCTCATTAAGCTAATGAAGGTTTCACTTTGTTCCTACTTGTGCAAAAAGGGATCATGTTGTGCCAATCGTACATTTTAGTGGAACTGCACGTGAGAATACAATGAACTGTAAGTGCTTTAACTCTGCTGGAAGTTCTTGATAATCTTACGATATAATCTCACCACTGGTAAACAAGAGTGATTCCAACCATACATTTGAAGTGCACAAAAATATATACTATTGAGTGATTCCAGTGAGTGCTTTATCATCTCTTCTGGGACTACTTGAATAAGCTTTTTTGCTCAGGTTGGTACCGGCCTAAGGCCTTCATCCATATTAGTTTCTGCCATCTCTATTTGTATCATGCTACTGTGTTGCTACTGTCATGATAAACTCCTTTATCTTTGCACGTTAAAGTTTTTCAACCTATGATACATGGCAATGATTTGAGTGTTGAGCTAATTGGCACTGATTAAATAAATTAATACCTCTATTTAAGCAAGACTACTATGTTGCTAACTTTGCCCATTAAGATAATGAGGGTGCTTCTACTTGTTAGTGTATGTTTCATCAACTAGTCCCACTATTACAGTAATCTCACTCTCTCAATATATGTGCCAACAGGGATGCTCGATTTTGGTGGAACTACACAAAAACTTTGGGTGCTTCATTGCCTCGACTACTTCCTTCCTTTCCTATTATTCGCTTATCTCGGCTTCCTTCCTTCATTTCCTGTCATTCTCTTATCTCGGCTTCCAGTCAAAGGAAATAGTAATTGATATGCTACCTCACACAGGTTGGTACTGGTCTTTATCCTGATTATTGTGCTTGTCATATGTATTGGTAATTTGGTATTGTGCTGCTGTTTGCCAATTTCATAAAGGAGTAACTTGGAGCCTGAACTCGCAGGCAAATCATTACATTGGGCGATTTCAGTAGAACTACACAAAAAGATCAGATGGACATATACTTATGCTGCTGCTATGTACTCCAAAGTTCACTCAGACAAGCATCGATGTTGACAAGAAGAAGTGCCTATATTCATTCGAGTATCAACTGGCGTCAACCAATTGTCAAACTCCAAGTATTAGGAGAGTGAACGCCAAAAAATATTGCTTGGCACATAGCCTAGAAAAACACAGTCCAGTCTTTGGTCCCAGCTTATGCCTTTGGTTATCAGACATATGGTAGCGAAACTGTATGGCATGGAGTCAAAAGATTCCAAACAAGTTGGTTGACGCGTATATTCATCTGGCACTTAATTAGTCTCCACGCTAGGGATGCTCCATTTCAGTTGAACTTCACAAAAAAAATTGGGTGGTTCATTTTATCGATCGCCTCCTTTCTTGTCTGCAATGTAGAATTTTGGCGAGCTACAGGACCAAGATGAGCCAGTAAAGTAGTTGGATCAAAGTAGTGGCCAAGTTTCTCAAATCTCCCTCGGCATCGAGGCCACTATCTCAAGGATAAACCTATAAGCAAAGTTCAGATTGTCTGTGTTGCCTCTTATGTACTCGAAAGTTTACTCGTACAAGCATTAATTTTAACAACAAGTACAACCGATTGAACAACATTTACTAGTCTGTACCCTAGGTAATTAAAGTTTGTCCATGGATGATATTGGTTGTGATCTCAATCATTTGGATGCATAAACATACTGAACATGTGTATATCTGAATCTTTTTGTGAATTATCTATGAATATTGTCTTGTGATCTATCAATCATTTGGATGCATAGACATGCTGAACTTTTGTATATATGAATCTTTTGAGTTGTTGATTGTGAATGTTGGCTATGAATATGAACGTGTCATGTTGATACGTCTCCATCATATCTACTTTTCCAAACACTTTTGCCCTTGTTTTGGACTCTAACTTGCATGATTTGAATGGAACTACCCCGGATTGACGCTGTTTTCAGCAGAATTGCCATGGTGTTATTTATGTGCAGAAACAAAAGTTCTCGGAATGACCTGAAACTCCATGGAGCATCTTTTTGGAAATAATAAAAAATCCTGGCAAAAGATCAAGACCAGGGGGCCCACACCCTAGCCACGAGGGTGAGGGACGCGCCTGCCCCCTGGGCGCGCCCCCTACCTCGTGGGCCCCCTGGAGCTCCTCTGACCTCAACTCCAACTCTATATATTTTCTTTCAGGGAGAAAAAATGAGAGAGAAGGATTCATCGCGCTTTTACGATACGGAGCCGTCGCCAAGCCATAGAAGCTCTCGGGAGGGCTGATCTGGAGTCCGTTCGGGGCTCCGGAGAGGGGAATCCGTCGCCATTGTCATCATCGACCTTCCTCCATCACCAATTTCATGATGCTCACCGCCGTGCGTGAGTAATTCCATCATAGGCTTGCTGGACGGTGATGGGTTGGATGAGATTTATCATGTAATCGAGTTAGTTTTGTTAGGGTTTGATCCCTAGTATCCACTATGTTCTAAGATTGATGTTGCTATGACTTTGCTATGCTTAATGCTTGTCACTAGGGCCCGAGTGCCATGATTTCAGATCTGAATCTATTATGTTTTCATGAATATATGTGAGTTCTTGATCCTATCCTGCAAGTCTATAGTCACCTACTATGTGTTATGATCCGGCAACCCCGAAGTGACAATAATCGGGATCACTCCCGATGATGACCGTAGTTTGAGGAGTTCATGTATTCACTATGTGTTAATGCTTTGGTCTGGTACTCTATTAAAAGGAGGCCTTAATATCCCTTAGTTTCCGCTAGGACCCCACTGCCACAGGAGGGTAGGACAAAAGATGTCATGCAAGTTCTTTTCCATAAGCACGTATGACTATATTTGGAATACATGCCTACATTACATTCATGAATTGGAGCTAGTTCTGTGTCACCCTAGGTTATGACTGTTACATGATGAACCACACCTGGCATAATTCTCTATCACCGATCCATTACCTACGAGCTTTCCATATATTGTTCTTTGCTTATTTACTTTTCTGTTGCTATTGTTACAACCACTACAAAATACCAAAAACATTACTTTTGCTATCATTACCTTTTTCTTCCGTTACCACTACTATCATATTACTTTGCTACTAAACACTTTGCTGCAGATATTAGGTTTCCACGTGTGGTTGAATTGACAACTCAGCTGCTAATACTTGAGAATATTCTTTGGCTCCCCTTGTGTCGAATCAATAAATTTGGGTTGAATACTCTACCCTCGAAAACTGTTGCGATCCCCTATACTTGTGGGTTATCAAGACTATTTTCTAGCGCCGTTGCCGGGGAGCATAGCTCTATTCTTTGAGTCACTTGGGATTTATATCTGCTTATCATTATGAAGAACTTGAGAGATCCAAAAACCAAGATTTATCCCTCAACTACGAGGGGAGGTAAGGAACTGCCATCTAGCTCTGCACTTGATTCACCTTCTATTTTGAGTAAGCTTGCAACACCTAAACCTGCTTTTGCTATTCAATCTGATATGTCGCATGTAATTGATGATGCCAATTCTGCTATGCATGATACTTATGATGAAACTACTTCTATGCTTGATACTACTATGCCACTTGGTGAATTTCTTGATGAACAACTTGCTAGGGCTAGAGAGAATGAAATTGTTGAAACTGATAATATTGATGAAAGTGATGATGAAGACTCTCCCCCTAATAAATATGAATTGCATGTTGTTCCTGAGGGTTATGTTCCGGATGAAGAATCTGCTAGAGCTATTCTTGCTTGCAATGATAGATATGATATAAAGAGGTTATTAGCTAAATGGAAGCAGCAATCCCTTAATGCTAGAATGAAACATGACCCTGCTTTTGCTACTTCATCTAGTTGTGTTACTGATAATGTAGCGATCAGACCTCAAACAGTCTGATCTCTGTGCTCCAGTGTCATCCCTGGATCAGTAATGCTGACACCACACAGTACTCGGAGGATTTATAACAGAGTTGCAATCACACACTTATTACATCGAGTGTCTCAAGAGAGAACATAATACAATAAATATGGCTTAAGGCCATCTAATAACGATAACGGCTGAAGGCTTGGAAGATAAGTGAGTCCATCAACTCCATCGGCATCACTAAGTATAGAACCACGACCTAAAAATCCTTAATCATCGTCTGAAAAGTCTGCAACATTAACGTTGCAGCCCGAAACGGGTCAGCACATGGAATATGCTGGCAATGTAACACATAGAGAGTAATTGAATGGAACAGCTATACTATATGCATATTTGGCTGGTGGAAAGCTCTATGGTTACAGTTTTGCGTAAAGCCAATTTTTCCCTACTGCAAAGGAATAAATTTATTTAACTATCATGGTAGTTGTTAAACATTGAGAATGGTTGACAGCATTCTCAATCCCAATTAAGCATCATCATTAAAGAAAACCCAACAAACTTAAATTTTAGAGTAACATGTTGAGATTCACATGATAATCCAGGTACTAGATACTCAAGATGTCCATAACCGGGGACACGGCTAATCATGATTAGTTTAATACACTCTGCAGAGGTTTGCGCACTTTTCCCCACAAGACTCGATCTCCTTCGTTGGTTTTCTCACACTGCATGGTGTTTGAGAAACGGATGACCGAGACATAGTCTTTCAGAAGCGCTAGCACCTTACGAACGGGTAGACCGTACCACCTACATCCCCTACATCTGCTAGTCCACCACTGTAAGAGTTCGCACGACTTAGTCAACTATGCTAGAGCCCATAATAGCTTGTGGCTGCACACGGAAGTTTCTAGTATGAAAAATCTCATGATCCCTTTGAGCCTGGGTGGCAGTCCAAAAGAAAACAGGCAAGTCCTGGATTACCTAGGTGCCTCAATCCACCCAGATGTGTGTTTAAGTTGCCACCTTAGATAAACCATTAATTAACAAACTCACATCTGTCATGGATATCACTCACCCAATCCACGTCTACTAGCATAGCATGGCACAATAAGCAAACGTAGAAGTAACTCCCAAAGGTTTGATAATAAAACAGGTGATAGGTACTACCTCAACTACTTCCCATCCCACAATTTAATTAGACCCTAATCATGCAATGTTTGAGGATTGATCTAATGCAATAAAACTGGGTAGTAGAAAAGGTATGATCAAAGTGTTACTTGCCTTGCTGATGATCCGGGAAACCTAGCGATTCGAAGTAACAGGCGGCGCACTCCGGGAACTCTATCGCAAATAAACAAACAAACAAGCATACAATAAGTACTCATCTAATGCACAGGTAAAAGTCAAATAAGAGATCTAACCAGAAAATTCAACTTAAGAACTCCGGTTTGCAAAAAGAATCAAATCAAACGAAGCAACGAAAGTCAAACGGCAAAAGAAAACAACTTCGTTCTACTAAACTGGATCTAAGGCAAAAAATTTACAGTAGCAAAAACTTGTTTAAGTTGGTTAAATGGATAGAGGGTTTCGAGACGAAACTCCACGCGCTTGAATCGCCTTATTCTGATAAACGAGCGAAAAGTTAACTAAAATGAAAATCGGATCTGAAATCGCGATCAAAAAAATCGCGGATTTAATCCGAGAAAAAGAAAAACGACGAACGTTCGCTAGAACGAATGAACGGACGAATGCTCGCTAATTAAATAAATCGGAAAAACCAATCTATTTAAAAAAACAGAACCTAAAAAACCGACGAAAAAACGACAGTTTTTCAAAAAAAATAAAAAAACGGCGCGGACTTCGAGGCGACCTCGGGCGGCGTGCGGCGGCGAGGCAGCGGCGCATGCGGGCGGCGGCGGCGGCGCTGGGCTGGGGGCGGCTCGGGGCTGGGGCTAGGGTTTGGCTTCGGCTGGGCCTCCCTTCCGGCTTATAAAGCCTAGCGGGCCAGGAGTCCGGGTCGGACACGGCCCGTTTGGTCGGTTCGTTTTTTTTTATAATTACGCGCAGAAGAAAAAATAAAAAGAAATACTAAACGGACTCCAAAAATCCCGAAATAAATTTTCCCGAGCTTCTTAAATTAAGCCGCACAAGGTGAACATTTATTGGGGGCCTAAATGCAATTTTGGAAAACACACATTTTTCCTAAATTCAAATAAAATAACGAAAAACTCCGAAATAAAATCTTATTTGATTTTATTATTAAATCCTCAATATTTCTTTATTTTGGGAAAGTCATTTTATTCCCTCTCTCATATTTTTGTAATAGAAATAATTGACGATAAAATAATAAAAAACAAATGATCCTATTCTCAAAATTTGAGAAAACTCAAATATGAAAATAAAGAATTTCCCAACTCTCTTCGTGGGTCCTTGAGTTGCGTAGAAATTTCTAGGATCAACCAAAATGCAAAATAAAATATGATATGCATTGATGATCTAATGTATAACATTCCAAATTGAAAATTTGGGATGTTACAAACCTACCCCCTTAAGATGAATCTCGCCCTCGAGATTCGGGTTGGCTAGAAAATAGGTGAGGGTGGTCCTTGAGAAAATCTTCCTCTCGCTTCCAGGTGGCTTCATCCTTCGTGTGGTGGCTCCACTGAACTTTGCAAAACTTGATAACCTTTCTGCGAGTGACTCGGCTGGCAAACTCTAGAATCTTAATTGGTTTCTCCTCATAGGTCAAATTGTTATCCAACTAGATTGCTTCCAATGGCACTGTGTCTCTCAAAGGTATGTCAGCCATCTCCGCGTGGCACTTCTTCAACTGAGAAATGTGGAACACATCATGAACTCCTGACAATCCTTCGAGCAATTTCAACTTGTAGGCCACTTCTCCCATACGCTCCAAAACTCGATATGGTCCTACAAATCATGGCGCTAACTTTCCTTTAACTCCAAAACGCTTTGTTCCCCGAAGTGGAGATACTCGAAGATAAGCTCTACCTCCAACTTCGTAAACAGTCTCCTTGCGTTTGGAATCTGCATAACTCTTCTGTCTGGACTGAGCTACCATGAGTCTATCGCGAATTAATTTCACCTTCTGTTCAGACTCTTTAATCAAATCAGGCCCAAACAACTGGCAGTCTCCATCTTCGTCCCATGACAACGGTGCCCTACACCTCCTTCCGTATAAAGCTTCGAAAGGGGCCATCTTTAAACTGGTTTGGTAGCTGTTGTTGTAAGAGAACTCTGCATATGGCAAATTGTCGTCCCAACTAGATCCATAATCTAGCGCACAAGCTCTCAGCATGTCCTCCAAAATCTGATTGACTCTCTTGGTCTGTCCATCTGTCTGTGGATGAAAAGTTGTGCTGAACTCTAGCCTGGTACCCAAAGTTTCATGCAATTGCTTCCAGAACTTTGAGGTAAACTGGGTTCCTCTATCTGATACGATACTCCTCGGAACTCCATGCAGACATACGATCCTGGTCATGTATATCTTTGCCAACTTAGCACTGGTGTAAGTGGTCTTTACCGGGATGAAATGAGCTACTTTTGTCAATCAATCGACTACAACCCAAATCGAGTCATAGCCTAAACAAGTCCTAGGTAATCCCGTGATAAAATCCATGCCTAACTTATCCCACTTCCATTCGGGTATCGGCAATGGTTATAACAATCCTGCTGGCTTCTGATGCTCTGCCTTTACTCTCTAACATACATCACAAACTGCTACATACTCCGCAATATCCTTCTTCATCCCGGTCCACCAGAAAATATCCTTCAAATCCAAATACATCTTGGTATTTCCTGGGTGAATCGAATATGGTGAAACGTGTGCCTCTTGCAGAATTAGCTTCCTAATCTCCGGGTCATTGGGCACATAAACACGGTCTTCAAACCATAGGGTATCGTGCTCATCCTCATGAAATCCTTTAGCCTTTCCTTCGCTTATTTTCTCCTTTATAGTGGCAATCTCCTTGTCAGTCTTCTGAGCTTCTCTGATTCTATCCATCAAAGTTGGCTGAATTTCCAATGCTGCTACATAGCCTCTCGGAACTATTTCCAAACATAGTTCACGAAGATTTTCTGCTAACTCCTTTGGTATTTCTCCCGTCATTAATGTATTGACATGGCTCTTACGGCTTAATGCGTCAGCTACTACATTAGCCTTTCCGGGATGGTAATGCAGTCTCATATCATAATCCTTGATGAGCTCCAACCATCTCCTTTGTCTGAGGTTTAACTCCTTCTGTGTGAAAATGTATTTCAAACTCTTATGGTCCGTGTACACCTCACAATGGTTTCCAATGAGGAAATGGCTCCATCTTTTCAATGCATGCACTACGGCTGCTAATTCCAAATCATGCGTAGCATAATTCAACTCATGAGGTTTCAGTTGTCTTGAGGCATATGAAACAACTCTCCCTTCCTGCATAAGCACTGCTCGAAGTCCTCGACGTGAAGCGTCACAATACACCTCATAATCCTTGGTCTGGTCTGGCAAAATCAACACTGGTGAAGTAACCAAACGTTTCTTCAACTCCTGAGAACTAGCCTCACATTCCTCCGTCCATATGAACTTGGTATCTTTCTTCAACATCTCAGTCATAGGCTTCGCAATCTTTGAGAAATTCTCAATAAATCTCCGGTAGTATCCTGCGAGTCCAAGAAAACTCCGGATCTCTCCCACGGTGGTTGGCGCTTCCCACTTGGTCACGGTATCAACTTTAGTGGGATCAGCTGCTATACCTTCTTCGGATATAACGTGTCTGAGGAATCCTACTTCCTTCAACCAAAACTCACATTTGCTAAACTTGGCATATAATTGATGTTCTCTAAGCTTTCCAAGAACCAAACGCAAATGTTCCTTATGTTCCTCTTCATTCTTTGAGTAAACCAGGATATCATCAATGAACACCATGACGAACTTATCCAAGAACTCCATAAACACTTTGTTCATCATGTTCATAAAATAAGCAGGTGCGTTAGTCAGACCAAATTACATAACGGTATACTCGTACAGCCCATACCTGGTGGTAAAAGCTGTCTTAGGAATATCCTGTTCTCGAATCTTCAACTGGTGATACCCTGATCATAGATCGATCTTGGAAAATACCTTAGCTCCTTGCAATCGATCAAACAGATCATTGATCATTGGTAGTGGGTACTTGTTCTTGATCGTTACTTCATTCAATCCTCGATAATCAACAACCATCCTTAATGATCCATCCTTCTTATCCACTAGAAGTACTGGCGATCCCCAAGGCGAAGAACTTGGGCGAATATATCCTTTATCCAGTAACTCCTTAATCTGCTTCTTAATTTCCACCAAATCCTTTGCAGGCATCCTGTATGGTCTCTTCGATATTGGCCCTGTGCCTGGCAATAGCTCAATCAAAAACTCAATGTCTCTATCTGGTGGCATGCCTGGCAACTCCTCTGGAAATACATCAGGGAAATCCTTCACTACTGGTACTTCCTCCTGCACAACTCCTGTTAAGCAATTTACTTGAGTCCTCTTGGGCACATGTGGGGATACATACTTGATCCTTCTCCCTTCTGGGGTGGTAAGCAAAATTGACTTACTGGCGCAATCGATGTTTCCTCCATACCTCGACAGCCAATCCATACCCAGAATTACATCCAATCCTTGTGATTCCAAAATGATCAAATCCGAGGGAAACACATGCCTACCTATACTCAATGGCACTTGAAAACATCCTTGGCTGGCCATATACTCCGCTCCCGGTGAGCTTACTAGCATAGGAGTTCTAAGAACCTTAGTGGGCAGGTTATACTTATCCACAAATCCCCTTGATATGTATGAATGTGATGCACCAGTATCAAAAGGAACGAGTGCAGTAAATGACTTAACCAAAAACTTACCGATTACGGCATCCGACTGCTCTTCAACCTCCTCCACGTTAACGTGGTTCACCTGTCCCCTGTTGAAAGGGTTCGGCTTCTTCCTGGAACTTCCATTGCCATTCTGGCCTTCAGGACATTCATTGGCATAATGTCAGGTCTTCTAACACTTAAAGCAAGTGACTTGGCTCAGGTCCTTCTTGGCTGGGGTTGATGGGTTGGTGCAATTTTGGCCATTGCTTCCTCCATTGCCATTACCATTCTTGGTGCCATTGTGATTGTGCGAGCTACCTCCTCCATGGGTATGCTGAAAATGTCCTCCCGGTCTAGGGGTAAAACGTGGCTTCTGCTGAGCTCCTGAATTGTACTTTCCTTGTCCATACTTCCTCTTGCGGTTCTCAATTTGCTGCTGCTTGCCTTCAATCATAAGAGCACGGTCTACCAACTCCTGGTAGTTGTTAAAGGTTGCTACCATCAACTGCATGCTCAACTCATCATTCAGTCCTTCCAGAAACTTCTCTTGCTTAGCTGCGTCCGTAGCAACATCATCTGGGGCATAACATGCTAATTTACTAAAGTCCTCAACATACTGGCCAATTGTCCGTCCTCCCTGGCGCAAGTTGTGAAACTCACGCTTCTTCATGGCCATAGCTCCTGCTGAAACATGGGCAGTACGAAAGGCCTGCTGAAACTGGTCCCATTTGACAGTGTCGACAGGGAAAGTGGCTGTGAAATTCTCCCACCATGATGCTGCGGGTCCTTCAAGCTGATGTGCGGCAAACTTCACCTTCTCCGCATCTGTGCATCCTGCTGTGGTCAACTCTCTAGCTTTCTTGCGGAGCCAGTCATCTGCTACTATCGGCTCGGTGCTACTGGAAAACACCGGCGGATTCATCCTAAGAAAACGGGCTAAGTGATCAACAGGTGGTGGTGGTGGTGGGTTGTTGTTGTTGTTCCCCTGATTCTGATTCTGGACTAGCAACTGCATCAATGTGTTCTGCTGCTGGATCAACTGGGTGAGCTCCGGTGGAAAGGTAAATTCGGGGTCACGTCTCGGAGGCATCTGAGGGTTTAGAAAATATGAGATTTAAGAATAGAGGGGGTCTAAAGAGAAAACACTACCCATATGCACATGAGGCAAAAGCAAACAATTCACTTCATTCAATCAAACAAGGGCGTACAATCGATCTAACTATCGCAAAAGTGCTCGGACTACTGTATTTACATGGTGGACTACTACTACTGATGAGGTGGTCTACTAGAAATATTCTTCGGTTGCACACTCCATGATATCTGCTCCGGCTTCATCAACATAGTCATCATCGCTATCATCTGGATCCGAGTCTGTGTCGTCGATGATGATGTAGTCTTTCGGGCTAATCTCCTTGGGTTCTTCGTCTTCATCTACTGGTGTAGGGCCTCCCATAAATATTGGTAGCTTCATTGTTAGGTCGGCATTCTTATCCACTAGTACTTCTATTTCTTCTTCATAATCTTCACGTGTAGCCTTGAGCTCTTCCTCCAGTTCCTTGATTCTTGTCTTAGCCTTCTTCAGATCTATCATGTCGGCGCACATCTGGTTCTCCTATCGTCGAATGTGCTGGTTTAATTCCTGGATAAAAGCTGCAATTGATCTATCTTTTCTGGTGCTGATCATCTCCCAGTGCTCATCTCGGCGCCCACAAATCTGGTAGATAGTATTCTTGAGATCATTGCGGTAGACTTCTCCAATGCGTCCCATGGCGATGTGAGCTGCCATGCTCTTTCCTAGACTCCAAGTTGGTGCATCAAAAGAAAACTCTATGGGCTCAGTGACTGGGATGAACGTCCTTCCTGGAACTTGAACTTGAATCATCCAGCGCTCTTCTTTAGGTAAAGTGGCGTTGTAGGTTCCGGTGAAGCTTGGTACTCCTATGTTCAGGTATCTAGTGACTTCCTTCAAGTGACGTCCAAAGGGTGTATCGTCATCCGGTTGCGTGAACTTGTTCCTTGCATCCGCCATCCTAAAAGAGTAGAAAAGATGAGGAGTGAGAAGAGAAGAGAGTGAATAGTGATCTAGGTCTTTAGCTTAGTGGTCGTGTCCTACAGTCAGCGTGTGCTCTGATACCATCTCTGTAGCGACCAGACCTCAAACAGTCTGATCTCTGTGCTCCAGTGTCATCCCTGGATCAGTAATGCTGACACCACACAGTACTCGGAGGATTTATAACAGAGTTGCAATCACACACTTATTACATCGAGTGTCTCAAGAGAGAACATAATACAATAAATATGGCTTAAGGCCATCTAATAACGATAACGGCGGAAGGCTTGGAAGATAAGTGAGTCCATCAACTCCATCGGCATCACTAAGTATAGAACCACGACCTAAAAATCCTTAATCATCATCTGAAAAGTCTGCAACATTAACGTTGCAGCCCGAAACAGGTCAGCACATGGAATATGCTGGCAATGTAACACATAGAGAGTAATTGAATGGAACAGCTATACTATATGCATATTTGGCTGGTGGAAAGCTCTATGGTTACAGTTTTGCGTAAAGCCAATTTTTCCCTACTGCAAAGGAATAAATTTATTTAACTATCATGGTAGTTGTTAAACATTGAGAATGGTTGACAGCATTCTCAATCCCAATTAAGCATCATCATTAAAGAAAACCCAACAAACTTAAATTTTAGAGTAACATGTTGAGATTCACATGATAATCCAGGTACTAGATACTCAAGATGTCCATAACCGGGGACACGGCTACCCATGATTAGTTTAATACACTCTGTAGAGGTTTGCGCACTTTTCCCCACAAGACTCGATCTCCTCCATTGGTTTTCTCGCACTGCATGGTGTTTGAGAAACGGATGACCGAGACATAGTCTTTCAGAAGCGCTAGCACCTTACGAACGGGTAGACCGTACCACCTACATCCCCTACATCTGCTAGTCCACCACTGTAAGAGTTCGCACGACTTAGTCAACTATGCTAGAGCCCATAATAGCTTGTGGCTGCACACGGAAGTTTCTAGTATGAAAAATCTCATGATCCCTTTGAGCCTGGGTGGCGGTCCAAAAGAAAACAGGCAAGTCCTGGATTACCCAGGTGCCTCAATCCACCCAGATGTGTGTTTAAGTTGCCACCTTAGATAAACCGTTAATTAACAAACTCACATCTGTCATGGATATCACTCACCCAATCCATGTCTACTAGCATAGCATGGCACAACAAGCAAACATAGAAGTAACTCCCAAAGGTTTGATAATAAAACAGGTGATAGGTACTACCTCAACTACTTCCCATCCCACAATTTAATTAGACCCTAATCATGCAATGTTTGAGGATTGATCTAATGCAATAAAACTGGGTAGTAGAAAAGGTATGATCAAAGTGTTACTTGCCTTGCTGATGATCCGGGAAACCTAGCGATTCGAAGTAACAGGCGGCGCACTCCGGGTACTCTATCGCAAACAAACAAATAAGCGTACAATAAGTACTCATCTAATGCACAGGTAAAAGTCAAATAAGAGATCTAACCAGAAAATTCAACTTAAGAACTTCGGTTTGCAAAAAGAATCAAATCAAACGAAGCAACGAAAGTCAAACAGCGAAAGAAAACAACTTCGTTCTACTAAAATGGATCTAAGGCAATTTTTTAAAGTAGCAAAAACTTGTTTAAGTTGGTTAAACGGATAGAGTGTTTCGAGACGAAACTCCAGACGCTTGAATCGCCTGATTCCGATAAACGAGCGAAAAGTTATACTAAAACAAAAATCGAATCTGAAATCGCGGTCAGAAAAATCACGGATTTAATCCGAGAAAAAGAAAAACGATGAACGTTCACTAGAACGAACGAACGGACGGATGAACGCTCGCTAATTAAATAAATCAGAAAAACCGATCTATTTAAAAAAACCGAACCTAAAAAAACCGTTGAAAAACCGACGGTTTTTCAAAAAAAATAAAAAAACCGACGCGGACTTCGAGGCGACCTCGGGCGGCGTGCAGCGGCGAGGCGGCGGCGTCCGGCGGCGGCGACGCGTGCGGGCGGTGGCGGCGGCGCTGGGCTGGGGGCGGCTCGGGGCTGGGGCTAGGGTTTGGCTTCGGCTGGGCCTCCCCCCGGCTTATCAAGCCTAGCGGGCCAGGAGTCCGGGTCGGACACGGCCTGTTAGGTCAGTTCGTTTTTTTTAATAATTACGCGCAGAATAAAAAAATAAAAAGAAATATTAAACAGACTCCAAAAATCCTGAAATAAATTTTCCCGGGCTTCTAAAATCAAGCCGCACAAGGTGAACATTTATTTGGGGCCTAAATGCAATTTTGAAAAACGCACATTTTTCCTAAATTCAAATAAAATAACGAAAAACTCCGAAATAAAATCTTATTTGATTTTATTATTAAATCCTCAATATTTCTTTATTTTGGGAAAGTCATTTTATTCCCTCTCTCATATTTTTGTAATAGAAATAATTGACGATAAAATAATAAAAATCAAATGATCCTATTCTCAAAATTTGAGAAAACTCAAATATGAAAATAAAGAATTTCCCAACTCTCTCCGTGGGTCCTTGAGTTGCGTAGAAATTTCTAGGATCAACCAAAATGCAAAATAAAATATGATATGCATTGATGATCTAATGTATAACATTACAAATTGAAAATTTGGGATGTTACAGATAAGGATTATGAATTCTCTGTTGATCCTGATATAATTACTTTGGTTGAATCTGATCCTTTTTATGGCTATGAATCTGAAAATGTTGTGGCACATCTTACTAAATTAAATGATATAGCCACCCTGTTCACTAATGATGAGAGAACTCGTTACTTTTATATCCTTAAAATATTTCTGTTCTCATTAAAGGGTGATGCTAAGATATGGTTTAATTCTCTTGATCCTGGTTGTGTGCGTAGTCCCTAGGATATGATTTATTACTTCTCTGCTAAATATTTCCCTGCTCATAAGAAACAAGCTACTTTAAGGAACATATATAATTTTGTGCAAATTGAAGAAGAGAGTCTCCCACAAGCTTGGGGGAGGCTTCTCCAATTACTTAATGCTTTGCCTGATCATCCTCTTAAGAAAAATGAAATACTTGATATATTTTATAATGGACTAACCGATGCTTCCAGAGATTACCTGGATAGTTGTGCTGATTCTGTTTTCAGGGAAAGAACACCGGGTGAAGCTGAAATTCTATTGAATAATATGTTGATGAATGAAATAACTGGACACTTCCTGAGCCAGCTCCTGAGCCTATTCCTAAACCAACTCCGAAGAAAAGAGGTGTTCTATTTCTCAGTCCTGAAGATATGCAAGAGGCAAAGAAATCTATGAAAGAAAAAGGTATTAAAGCTGAAGATGTTAAGAATTTACTTGCTATTGAAGAAATACATGGTCTTGATTTACCGCCTGTTGAAGAAACATATGATCGTAATCCATTACCTATTGAAAAAATACATGGTCTTGATAACCCGACATAGGTAGTAAAGGTAAATTCTCTCTATAGATATGATAAAGCTGAAACCCCTCTTATTAAGTTTGCTAGCCAATGCTTAGATGAGTTTGATAATTTTATGGTGAAGTAAGAAGATTTTAATTCTTATTTTGGTAGACAATTGAAATACAATTCAAATATGCTTGAACACTTGGGTGATTATATGGCTAATGTCAATGGTGAACTTAAACTTATTAGTAAACATGCTTCTATGGTTACCACTCAAGTAGAACAAATACTTAAGGCTCAAAATGATTTGCTCAATGAATTGAATAGTAAGAATAATGATTATGTTGTTAGAGTGGCTACTAGAACTGGTAGAATTACTCGAGAACCTCTGTATCCTGAAGGCCACCCTAACAGAATTGAGCAAGGTTCTCAGAGAAATAATATAGATGCACCTAGTCCTTCTAAAAGGAAGAAAAAGAAAAATGATAGGACTTTGCATGCTTCTAGTGAACCTATTGCTGAAACAGCTGAGAATCCAAATGATATTTCTATTTCTGATGCTGAAACACAATCTGGTAATGAACCTGAAACTAGTGATAATGTTCATGATGATGCTCAACCTAGTAATGATAATGATATAGAAATTGAGCCTGCTATTGATCTTGATAACCCACAATCAAAGAATCAATGTTATGATAAGGAAGACTTTGTTGCTAGGAAACACGGAAAGGAAAGAGAGCTTTGGGTTCAGAAACCCATGCCTTTTCCTCCCAACACTACAAAAAAAGACACATCCGTGACATTTTGGGCCGAACGAAAAAAAATTTGTCATACATATGACACTTCTATGATGATAATTGTAACAAAACCCGGTATCATCATAGATGTGGTGGGCTCCTACTTTTATGACAAAAAATCATGACAGAAAATGGGCTTTTCGTCCTGGGCGGGCCAGAGACGCAGCTGCATGACATTCTTTGGGCCGTCCATGACGGAAAAAACCATGGTAGAAGCGAGGGGGAGGAAAATTTCGGGGAGTTCCCGGTTGCGGTGGGAGGTCGGGGGCCGAGCGATGCGCGTTTCTCTCGTACACGTACGCGCGTGTGTGCGAGGCGTTGGCTCTAACTGAACCCGAGCGAGGCGTTGGGCTCTAACTAAACTCGAGCGATTGCACTGCAGGCTACGTGTTACTAAACCCGAGCAATTGCACTGCAGGCTACGCGTTACTGAACCCAAGCGATCGACCGATGGCTGTTAAATGAACCCGATCGAGCGATTCCTTCGCTACTGCTGCTAACTGAAGCCG